>NC_142164.1:71083004-71383776 GCF_024610735.1 Ursus americanus
GTGCAGGAACTTTCTATAGTGAGCCACAGCCCAACCCCTTTGGTTCTGTGGCATGGAGTCTTTAAGAGCGGCAAGGTTCTCCTTGCTTTCAGAATGATCCAGCTAATGTCTTTCATCTCCAAAGTTACTTTGAGAAGCAGAAAGCGGAGTGGCAGACAGAGCCTCAGGAGCCCCCGATCCCTGAGTCTCTGGCCGCTGCAGCTGCTGCTGCCCAGCAACTCCAAGTGGCTAGAAAGCAGGACACTCGGCAGACAGCCACCTTCAGGCAGCAGCCCCCACCTATGAAGGTAAGTGAGCTGGGTAGGGGTTGTGGAGGAAGCAAGGTATCTTCAAGCAGCCCCATGGAAGACTAGGATTGGGGCTTTGTAGTTACCTATTTGGTGACTTTCTAAAACAGCCTTTGCTTGGGACAGAGGAAGGGTTGGTGTATATGTGCTATAGCAGACCAGCTGTTTTTATTGCTTCATATTCCCCAAAGGGCTACAATGCAGTAAGGTTGGCAGGCTCTGCTAAAGCATAATTTTAAAAAAGTTAGAAACAAGATTTGTGCAAATATGTAGTGAGCATGTGTTGTTAATGAGGGAGTCAGCAGGATTACAAATTGGTTCCAAAAGCATTTGAGAAACAGATAACTATATAGTAAGAAAAGGAAAGGAATGCTGAAATAAGTTTGCAAAATTAAATACAGAACTGGTTGATGTCCTACAGGGCAATAAACTGTAATCTTTGTGATTATCTTTTCTTTGGAACAGAAATTATCTACATCTCTACTGGGCAAAAACCATTTGTAGCTTATTAGCATAAATCATGGTTTGGGAAAATATTGGGAAATCACAATTGCTTTCTGGACCCTTAGGTATCAGAAGGTTGAACCATAGGCTAGAAGAATCTGATCACTAACTTTCTTTGTCCTGTGTCCTCCCACCAGGCCTGCTTGTCATGTCATCAGCAAATTCACCGGAATGCACCTATATGTCCTCTGTGCAAAGCCAAGAGTCGGTCCCGGAACCCCAAAAAGCCAAAACGGAAACAGGATGAATGAAGAGATGGAGAACACATAGAGCTCTACTACACATAACCCCTCCCCTTGGCCAAAGTGATTAATATCCTGATTTGAAACCACCCTACCCCGCCTCTACAGAGTTTCCTTTTTAATGTGATGGAAGCACAACCCCTCTCACTTTGCTCTTATTCTTTCTTCTCTTGGGGTTTCTGACTTAAGAAGAGATATGGTTCAGATGCTAATGACAGTGTATCTGATGATCCCTTCTCTCCCACCCACATTTTAACCCCTGCCCTTGTTTGAAGCTGAGGGAAGGGCAGAACGCCCAGATGTGATTCTCTGCCTTTTGTGTCTGATGCCTGGGGCCTAAGGGCTGAGGGCTGGAGGAAGCTCTTGTGTCAGGTTAAGGCTCCAGTGTGCCCCCTCCCTGTACTTTTGCTTTAGGCTCTGAAGGGACAACAGTCTTCTTGCTGGACTTCCCAGTAGACTTGGTGTATATATCTTTCCCACACGCCCCCTCATTTCATCTCATCTAAGCAAGGCCCAGAGGTAAGTTGGACAAGCCCTCCTTTTCATATGAATTTAGGAGGCCTGGCTGTTATTATGAAGTTCACTTTCATGCCAGTCTCCCAGATATGCTAAAGTTCTCAGGTACAGGTTTTATGTCTAGAGATCCTGAGACTGCAGGCCTTTCCCATAACCCTTATTTTTCAAATCGGTGGCAAAAGTTCCCGACGGTAAAATCAGAGAGCTACACCCACTCCACAAGTCCTAAATAACTTGCTGCCTAAATCAATGGGCTCTACTGCAGGGGCTACCTTAGGATAAGAGGGGCCCCAGGCTGATACCTGTGTTGCCAAATGCTCAAAAACATTTTGTTCAAAACCATTCTGGCACTTTTTCAATGATATATCTTAGGGGTTAGAGGCATGAGTTGAGAATCAAGTGAGTGCCAATCATTTTATATATGTAAGAGGGTGGGACTTCCGCTCCATTCATCTCTCCCTCTCTTGGGTCTGCCCTCTTCTGTAAGGCATTCTCAGCTCAGGTCAGCTGCTGGCCACCCCCTTTCCTATAGATTCTCTTGGTGGCCTTCCCTTACAAAAGAAAAGGCACTGGACTCCCCAGGCCCTACAGTTCTCCTCTCTACCAAAATCAGATCTCTAGTCATGTCACTCTCAGACTTAAAGGACAGAGATATGGGTTGACTTTAGATCCAAGTCTCAGTCCTTGGCTGGGGAAAGAGGATATTTTCCCTTCCTTTCTTAACTGTAGTTTTAAGTTGCCACAGTGTTTGTTTATTCATAATATAAAAAGTTCCTCTGCTCCTTGAAAGTGAGTGTTATGTCTGTACAAATTCTTTTAAATAAACATTTGTTCATCGGAGTAAATGCTGATGAGTGCCTATAATTACCGAGTAATAGAAAAGATATAGTGACTTTTCCCCTTCTGGGTAGCTCTTCACTTTTATTCACTCAACCCTACAAATGAGGAAACCAAACATACCAGTGCACAATAATTTACCCTATTAGTATTAGTATTAGTATTTCCATTTATTCAGTATTTACTCTGTGTCAATCTCTGCAAGATGCTTTATGTGCATGATTGTATTCGATTTTTTTTATTATGTTCAGTTAGCCACTATATAGTACAATATTAGTTTTTGATGTAGTGTTCAGTGATTCATTAATCAAAACAATCTTTCAAACTAAGTGTTTTTATTACCATTTTCCAAAAAGGTAAACCAAAGCTCAGAAAAATTAAATAACTTGCCCATAGTTAAATAACTGGTAAAAGAAATTTCAAGATTTGAATCCAGAATTGGTTCTGGAGCCCATTTTTTTTCTACTTTTCTCTATGATCTTTTTTTTTTCTTTAAGCCTTTCTCCCTTTTGGGATGGTTTGATAATAGGAGTAGTTGAAATAACTCTAAATTAGAAATTAGGGACTAGGAATCCAGTGACTGATGTGGGAATACAAAGGCCTCGCTCCTTACAGAGATACAATAGGGAACAACAGTGAAAAACCATCCTAGTTTCAGAGCTCTCCATAGGGTGGACTGAGGTTTCCATTAAAACTGCATTGCAGTTCATCAGTACCTTCTGCTCAACCCTGCCTCCTCTAATGCTTTTCCACTACAGGTGTTAATCCGAAGGCTTCCCTAATTAACATCCTCCTATACATTAAATAGTCCCAGTGCTTCCCGGTAACCCAATAGCTGACAAAATGCCTTTGTGCCTCAGTGTCCTTATCTGGAAAATGGGAAGAATAATAATATCCATTTCTGGGGCTATTGTAAGCAATGCTAAGTACATAGTGAGCACTCAAGTGTTAACCTTCAGGTAGATTGAATGACTGGTCAAAGAAATACTATTTATCTTACCTGATATTACTTCATCACCCCAGATTTTGTTCATCTACAAGCCTGCTTTTGAGGTGGCCCAGGCTCACTGTGGGCAAACAGAGGACACTCAGCTGTGTGATTTGGGGTATATCTTAACCTGTATAGGCCTCAGTAGGTCCCTATAAGTATATGAGGGGTGGTTATTGCTCTGCATCCTTGCACACTGGAGGTCAGATTTGTCTATTCTAAAAGTCAGTTGTAGCACCACTAACTAGATCAGCCATTTCCCAGAGACACTTCTGAATGAGAAGGAACAAGCATGTGTTGAGCACCTACACCTGATAGCCACTGGGTGGGATGCTACTACCTCATTTAGTTTCTTTGGTTCTTTTATCTATTGTTGTGAACAAACCACCCCAAAATTTAGTAGCTTAAAACAAAAATGGAACTTTACATAAAAAACTAGGGATGTACTGTATGGTGACTAACATAATATAATAAAAAAATATTATTAAAAAATGTATTTGCTCACGATCTGCAATTTGTACAAGACTTGCTGGGAACATCTTATTTATATCCCTTGTGGTGTTGCCTCAGACAGCTTGGCTAGATCTGGAGGATCCATGATGTCTGCACCTTCATATCTGGCAACTCAGCTGGGGTGGCTGGAAGAGCTGAGGGCTTCCTTTGCTCCCCACCTCCTTTGTTAGTATTTTATTCTCTACAGCCTCTCCTTCTCCATTTGGCCTCTCTTATAAGTAGAGTAGTCAGATATTTTTTATATGGTGGAAGGCTTCCAAAGGGTAAAAAACAAAGCCTTTGTGGCATAAGACCAGAAGTGATATAGCAACATTGCTGCTGTGTTCTATTGGTCTAAACAAGTCACACAGCTAGCCCAAATTTAAGAAGTGGGGAATATCCTAACAGGAAGGGCTACATACTTGTCAGAGATGGGAGGGATTGTTGGCCATATTTACAGACAATCTACCACATTTTCCAACAACCTTGCAAGGAAGGTGTTATTTGTGCCCATTTTATAAATAATAAAACTGTTGCTCAAAGAGGCAATGTAATTGCCCAACAACTAAGAAAATGCACAGCTAGGAGTCAGACCCAGGTCCCTCTTACTCTAAGGCTGTGTTCCTTCTGCCTAACTACACTGCTGACAGGAAGTCTGAGACCTGCTTAAGGGAGAATGAAGAAAGAAAGAGAAGGAATAAAAATAGAGTGAAATAAGAAGACAATGGGGATGGACAAGAGAGAAAAGTTTGGGGGCACCTGAGTGGCTCAGTCAGTTAAGGATCTGCCTTTGGCTCAGGTCATGATCCCAGAGTTCTGGGATCAAGTCCCACATCAGGCTTCCTGCTCCCTCTACCCTTCCCCCCTGCTCATGATCTCTCTCTCTCTCTCTCTCTCTCTCTCTCTCTCTTTCTCACTCTCAGATAAACAAAATCTTTTAAAAAGGGGGAAAAAAAGAAAAGGTTGAGGAGGAGGAGAGTAAAGGAAATTAATTGCATTGGTAAAATCATTTACACTTAAAGCACCTTTTCAACATTCTCATTTGATGCTTATGTTAATACCCTGTACTTTTAGTACTGCATGTATTATTACCATCCACAATTTACAGATGAGACCCAGAGAGGGGAAGTGACTTGACCAAGGTCACAAAGCAAGTTAAGAGCAACTAGAGCCACAACTAGAATTCAGGTCTTCCAATCCTGGAATAACCCAGTCTGGGGACCTCTTTACATTTTTGACACAGTGGGGATGATTATTTTAATTTGAAGTTTTATGTTTTTCTTCCATGTTTCATTTATTTTTTAATTTCAAGATTTGACTTAAATTCACATTAATTAACATATAGTGTAGTATTAGTTTCAGGAGTAAAATTTAGTGATTTATCACTTGCATATAACAGCCAACGCTCATTACAAGCACCCTCCTTAAGACCTATCACCCATTTACCGCATCTCCCCACCCACGACCCCTCCAGGAATCATGACTTTCTTCCTTATACTTAAGAGTCTCTTATGACTTGCCTCCCTCTCTAATTTTATCTTATTTTTCCTTCCTTTCCCCTATTTTGATCTGTTTTGTTTCTTAAATTCCACATGAGTGAAATCATACAGTATTTGTCTTTCACTGACTTATTTTGATTAGCATAATATACTCTAGTTCCATTTGTGTCATTGCAAATGGTAAGATTTCCTTCTTTTTTATGACTAATATTCCATTATATATATACCACATCTTTTTTATCCATTTAACCGTTGGTGGATATTTGTGCTGTTTCCATATTTTGGCTACTGTGGATAGTGTTGCTATAAACATTGTGGTGCATATGTCTCTTTGAATCACTTTTTTTTTTGGTATCCTTTGGATAAATACCAGGTAGTGCAACTTGTGGGTCATACAGTAGTTCCAATTTACTTTTTTGAGGAACCTCCATACTGTTTTCCAGAGTGGCTGCACCAGTTTGCATTCCCCACAACAGTGTAAGAGGGTTCTCCATTCTCCACATCCTTGCCAACATCTGTTGTTTCCTCAGTTGTTAATTTTAGCTATCCTTTTTTTAAAAATATAAATTCTTTATTTAAATTCAATTTATTTAACATATACTCTATTCTTGGTTTCAGGGGTAGATTTTAGTGATTCATCAGATGCATATAATGAACCCAGGGTTCATTACATCAATGCTCTCCTTAATGCTCATCACCAATTACCCCTTCCCCCTCACCAACCTCCCCTCCAGTAACCCTCAGTCTGTTTCCTAGAGTCCAGCATCTCTTACAGTTTGCCTTCCTCTCTATTTTCATTTTATTTTATTTTCCTTCCCTTTCCCTGTGTTGATCTGTTTTGTTTCTGAAATTTCACACATGAGTGAAATCATGTGGTATTTGTCTTTCTCTGACTGACTTATTTTGCTTAGCATAATATCCTCTACTTCCACTGATGTCCATGCAAATGGCAAGATTTCATTTTTTCAATGGCTGAGTAACATTCATATATATATGTGTGTGTGTGTGTGTGTGTGTGTGTGTGTGTGTGTATACACACACACACACAACTGGGCTATTTCCATATTTGGGCTATTGTGGACATTGCTGCTATAAACATTGGGATGCAGGTGCCCCTTTGAATCACAATGATTCTATTCTTGGATAAATACCTAGTACTGCAGTTGGCTGGGTCAATGGTGTAGCTCTATTTTTAATGTTTTGAGGAACCTCCATACTATTTTACAGAGTGGCTGTACCAGTTTGCATTCCCACCAAAACTGCAAGATTCCCCTTTTTCCCCATCCTCACCAACACCTGTTGTTTCCTGAGTTCTTAATTTTATCCATTCTGATTGGTGTGAGGTGGTATCTCATTGTGGGTTAATTTTTTAATTTTTTATTATGTTATGTTAGTCACCATCCTTAGTTTTGATTTGGATTCCCATGATGCCAAATGATGTTGACCATTTTTTCATTTGTCTGTTGGCCATTTGTATGTCTTCTTTGGAAAAATGTCTGTTCATGTCTTCTGCCCATTTTTTTTGACCGGACTATTTGTTTTTTGGATGTTGAGTTTCATAAGTGCTTTACAGTTCTTTGATACTAGCCCTTTATCTGATATATCATTTGTAAATACCTTCTCCTATTTCATAGGTTGTCTTTTAGTTTGGTTGATTATTTCTTTGCTATGCAAAAGCTTCTTATTTAGATGAGGTCCCAATAGTTCATTTTGCCTTTTGTCTCTCTTGAATTTTGAGATGTGTTTAGCAAGAAATTGCTCCAGTCGAAGTCAAAGAGGTTGCTGCCCGTGTTCTCCTCCAGGATTTTGATGGATTACTGTCTCACATTTAGGTCTTTAATCCATTTTGAGTTTCTTTGGTGTATAGTGTACAGTGGTCTAGTTTCATTCTTCTGCATGTGGCTGTCCAATTTTCACAGCACCATTTGTTGAAGAGACAGTCTTTTATTCATTGGATACTCTTTCCTGTTTTGTCGAAGATTAGTTCACAAGAGAGCTGAGGATCCATTTCTGGGTTCTCAATTATATTCCATTGATCTATGGGTCTGTCTTTGTACCAGTACCATACACTCTTTATGATTATAGCCTTGAAATACAGCTTGAAGTGGGGAATTCTGATGTCTCCAGCTTTGGTTTTCCTTTTCACATTACTTTTCTTATTCAGAGTCTTTTCTGTTTCCATACAAATTATAGGATTGTTTATTCCAGCTCTGTGAAAAATGATAATGGTATTTTGATAGAGTTTTTTAATTTAAATTCAATTAGCCAACATATATTACATCATTGGTTTTGATATAATGTTCAATGATTCACCAGTTGCACAAAACACCCAGTGCTCATCACCTCGCATGCCCTCTTAATGCCCATTACCCAGTTACCCCATTCTGCCACCCACTTCCATTTCCACAACCCTGTTTGTTTCCCAGAGTCAAGAGTCTGCCATTGTTTTTTTCCCCCTCTCATTATTCCCATTCGGTTTTCCCTCCCTTCCCCTATTTTTCTCTGCACTATTCCTTATATTCAACGTATGAGTGAAACCATATGACAATTGTCTTTCTCTGACTGACTTATTTCACTTAGAATAATCCCCTCCAGTTCCATCCATGTTGATGCAAATGGTAGGTATTCATCCTTTCTGATGACTGAGTAATATTCCATTGTATGTATGAACCACGTCTTCTTTATCAATTCATCTCTTGGCTCCTTCCACAGTTTGGCTATTGTGAACATTGCTGCTGTGAACATTGGGGTGCATGTTCCCCCTCTTTTCATTACATCTGTATCTTTGTGGTAAATACCCAGGAGTGCAATTGCTGGGTCATAGGGTACCTCTATTTTTAACTTCTTGAGGAACCTTCATACTATTTTCAAGAGTGGCTGTACCAGCTTATATTCCCGCCACAGTGTAAGAGGTTCCCCTTTCTCCACATCCTCAGCAACATTTGTTGTACCATGTCTTGTTAATTTTTTTGAAAGACTTTATTCATTTATTTGAGAGAGAAAGAGGCAGTGAGAGAGGGAACACAAGCAGGGGGAGTGGGAGAGGGAAAAGCAGGCTTCCCGCTGAGCAGGGAGCCCGATGCAGGGCTTGATCCCAGAACACTGGGATCATGACTTGAGCCGAAGGCAGACGCTTAATGACTGAGCCACCCAGGAGCCCCCCGTCTTGTTAATTTTAACCACTCTAACTGGTGTAAGGTGGTATCTCGTTGTGGTTTTTATTTGTATTTTCCTGATGGCAAGTGATGTGGAGCATTTTTTTCATGTGTCTGTTGGACATTTATATGCCCTCTTTGGAGAAGAGTCACTTCACATTCTGCCCATTTCATTATTGGATTATTCATTTTTGAGTGTTGAGTTTGAGAAGTTCTTTATAGATCTTGAATACTAGCCCTTTACCTGTTATGTCATTTGCAAATATCTTCTCCCATTTCATAAGTTACCTTTTACTTTTGCTGATTGTTTCCTTTGTTGTGCAGAAGCTTTTTATCTTGATGAAGTCCCAATAGTTCATTTTTGCTTTTATGTTCCTTGCCTTTAGATACGTGTCTTGAAAGAAGTTGCTGTGGCCAATGTTAAAGAGGTGATGGCCTATGTTCTTCTCTAGGATTTTGATGGATTCCTGTCCCACGTTTAGATCTTTCATCCATTTTGAATTTATCTTTGTGTATGGTGTAAGAGAATGGTCCAGTTTTATTTTTCTGCATGTGGCTGTCCAGTGTTCCCAGCATCATTTATTGATGAGACCGTCTTTTTTCCATTGCATATTCTTTCCTGCTTTGTCAAAGATTAGTTGAGCATAGAGTTGAGAGTCCATTTCTGGGCTCTCTATTCTGTTCCACTGATCTATGTGTCTGTTTTTGTGCCAATACCATGCTGTCTTGATCATCATAGCTTTGTAATATAGCTTGAAGTCAGGCATCATGATGCCTCCAGCATTGGCTTTCTTTTTCAACATTCCTTTGGCTATTCTGGTCTTTTCTGGTTCCGTACAAATTTTAGGATTATTTGTTCCAGCTCTGTGAAAAATGTCGGTGTTCTTTTGATAGGGATTGCATTGAATGTATAGATTTCTCTGGGTAGCATAGACATTTTAACAATATATTTCTTCCAATCCCTTAATATGTAATGTTTTTACATTTCTTTGTTTCCTCCTGAATTACTTTCATAAGTGTTCTGTAGTTTTTGGTATACAGATCCTTTACCTCCTGGGTTAGGTTTATTCCTAGGTATCTTATGTTTTTTGGTTCAATTGTAAATGGGATCGATTCCTTAATTTATCTTTCTTCTGTTTCATTATAGCATATAGAAATACAACTGATTTCTGTGCGTTGATTTTATATCCTTTCACTTTGCTGGATTTTTATTAGAGTTCTAGCAATTTTATGGTGGAGTCTTTTGGGTTTTCCACAGAAAATATCATGTCATCTTTGAACAGAGAGAGTTTGACTTCTTTGCTAATTTGAATACCTTTCCATTCTTTTGGTTGTATGATTGCTGAGGCTAGGAATTCTAGTACTAAGTTGAATAATAGTGGTGAGAGTGGGCGACCCTGGTGTGTTCCTGACTTTAATGGAAAAGCTCTCAGTTTTTCCCCATTGTGAATGATATTCACTGTGGGCTTTTCATAGATGGCTTTCATGATATTGACGTATGTTCCCTCTATCCCTACACTGTGGAGAGTTTTAATCAAGAAAGGATGCTGTATTTTGTCAAATGCTTTTTCTGGATCAGTTGAGAGATTCATATCCTTCTTGTTCTTCCTTTTATTAATGTGATGCATCAGACTGATTGATTTGCAATTGTTGCATCCCAGGAATACATCCAATTTGGTCATGGTGAATAATCCTTTTAATGTACTGTTGGATCCTATCAGCTATTAACTTGGTGAGAATTTTGGCTTCCATGTTCATCATGGACATTGGTCTGTAATTCCTTTTGATGGAGTCTTGGTCTGGTTTTGGTATTAAGGTAATGCTGGCCTCATAGACAAGTTTGGAAGTTTTCCATCCATTTTTATTTTTGGAAACAGTGTCAGTAAAATAGGTATGATTTCTTCCTTAAATGTTTGGTAGAATTCCCCGTGAAGCCATTTGGCCCTGGACTCCTGTATTTTGGAACATTTTTTTTTATTACTGCTTCAATTTCATTTCTGGTTATGGTCTATTCAGATTGTTCTGGAAACTCTTAATCTGTCCTTCTATTCTGAATGACAGCCTTGCTGGATAAAGTCTTCTTAGCTGCATATGTTTCCCATTTAGTATGTTGAATATATCATGCCCGTCCTTTCTGGCTTGACATGTCTCTGTGGACAGCTCTGATGCCAGTGCTATGTTGCTACCCTTGTAGGTTTAGGACGTCTTGCCCCAAGCTGCTTTTAAGATTTTCACTTTATCTTTGAAATCTGTTTCACTACTATATGTTGAGATATTGATTTATTACTATTCGTTTTGAAGGAGGTTTTCTGTGCCTGCTGGACTTGAATGCCTGTTTCCTTCCCCAGATTAGGAAACTTGTCACCTATAGGTTGTTCAAATAAACCTTCTGTCCCTCTCTCTCACTCTTCATCTTCTGGGACACCTATTGTTTTGCTTTAAGGAATTGCTGAGTTCTTGAAGTATCCCTTTGTGATCCATTAGTTGTCTTTCTCTGTTCCTTACAGCTTCTGTATTTTTCCATCATATTATCTTCTATATCAATGACTCTCTCTTTTGCCTTTCTTCTCCTCACCATTAGAGACTTCATTTGTGATTGCATTTCAGTAATAGCAATTTTAATTTTGGCCTGATTAGATTTTAGTTATTTTCTTTCTATAGTAAGGGGTTCTCCAGTGTCTTCTATGCTCTTTCAAGCCCAGCTAGTATCTTTATAATTTTTTTTAATTCTAATTCAGACATCTTCCGTCCATGTTGATTAAATCCCTGGCAGTGAGTATTGCCTCCTGTTCTTTCTTTTTTGTTAAGTTTTTCCATCTCATCTTTATGTCCATAAATGAATAGATGAAGAGAGAGAAAAGACAAAATAGTAACAACAGAAAATTAAAAACAAAACAAAACTTTTAAAAGTCAAACGAGAAGTAAAATAGGACAAAACAACAAACTACATCCTGAGTGTATTTTGGTATGTTTGTTAAAAGAAACTAGATTCCAAAATAGGAACGAAACTGTATATATATATATATGTATATATATATATATATATGTATATATATATATATATGTATATATATATATATATATATACATATATATATATATGAAACAATACATTAAAAGACAATGAATGGAAACCAAAATTTAAAATATATGTATATATATATAAAACACATATATAAAGATAAAATTTAAAAAAAAGAATTAAGAAAAGAATTGATAAACAGCTGAAAAAAATAAAACTGAAAGACCACTGCAGTAACATCATCTTCATCAAATAATAATAATAATAATTAATAATAATAATAATAAACAACCTCAAATGTTATATACCTTTTCTCCAAATGCTGAAGTTCTGCAGTTCTTATATCAGTAAACTTGATGCTAGGTAATTGTCCCTGCTGGTCTTCTGGTGGAGGGACCTGTTGCACTGAATCTCAGGTTTCTTTGCCAGGGTAGAATTGTCCTCCTTTGCCAGGAGGCCGGACTCATTTTAAGTGTCTCCGGACTGCACTCTGTTTCTGTTTTGCTCTCTGAAGTCTTTCAGCACCATTGGGAGGTGCGGTGAAAATGGTGGCATCTCAATCTCTAACCCAGGAACTGAAAGTTCACTCCCCCCACTCTTTAGTGAGCCCTCACACAAAAGCAATCACTCTTGTCTCCTGGGTTTCTGTCCTAACTCTATTTTCACACAGACTGTGACTGAGCATTTTTATCTCAGGCATGCAAACCAGTTTCCAGTCTCCAAACTTTTTGGACTCCTGTGGCCTGGACCCATTTCCTTCTTCCCTGGGGATGGAGGGGGTTCTCACCACACTTATGTCTTTGGCTGGGCCCCTGCTGGGAGAGTGGCTGTGTGACTGTGCAGCAGTTTGAGGTTTATGGCAATATGGAACAGAAAGCCTGCACCCTGACTGGCTTTTTTAAACTGACTTCCCCAATCTGATGACTGGGAACTCTGCTGAACTCATGCTTCTCCATTCTTTTTGTGACCCCAGGGATCTTGAGGCCATGTTGTCCCACCTGGGATTCTGACCCACTTTGCCACCTGAGCACCTTTATCCAGGGACATCCCCAACTGTAGCAGACTTCTGAAAGTTCTGATTTTGCACTCCACTGCTTATAATACTTTCTGGTAGCCTCTTTAAGCAAGCTCCCTTCCCTCCGTGGTCTATCTTCTGAATATCACCCCAGATTCACATCTCTGCACTTCCTACCTTGCAAAAAGTGGTCACTTTCCTATTTGTAGAATTGTAACAATTCTTTTCTCAGATTTCCAATTGATTTTGTGGGTGTTCAGAATGATTTGATAAATATCTAGCTTAATTCCAGGGACCAGACAAAATTAGGGTCACCTACACTCTGTCATCTTAACTCCCCAAAAGTTATATTCTTAAGATGAATTGAAATCTTTTCCTGGTAGATTTTTCTAAGTGTTTTTTGAGTCCTTCTTGTTCTTTCCTCTGTATCTATATAGAATCCATCACCAACCTCTTCTATGTAGCAGCCTTTCTTACCTGAAAACAGCTTCTGCTGCTCCTGGCTATCACTTACATCACCCATTTGTACCAAAGAAAAGTTAATATTTATCTTTTATTTTGCCAAATGGCAACAAAGTACAGGCTGAATTCCCTGTGGAAACATAATTGCATACTTACCCAACAATAATTTCATCTGAAAATTTTGCTTACAGATACACCACACACACTGCACACATAACTCATGGTTATCATACACTGGTGAGTGGATTTGGTAAAAGGGAGAGAGATTGGGTTGTATTTTCAATGGAAAATTACAATTCTGTGGGCCCTGCTTGAATAAGCCTCCTGTATGTAGAGATACTGTGTGGAGGTCTGATCCCTTCTTTGGTGCAGTTTGGTGCATGTCTGATCTTGATGGAATATCCCAGATAGCTCACCATATTTGAGAAAGTGGATAAGTCAATTATGACCTTGGTGTTCCCATAATCTTTAGTGATGTTCTGCCAACCGTTCTGTGGATTAATTTTTTTATGATTTTATTTATTTATTTTTTAGAGAGAAAGAGAGAGCATGTGTGGGGTGGAGGGGCAGAGGGAGAAGCAGACTCCCCATCGAGCAGGGAGCCCAACATGGACTCAATCCCAGGACCCTGGGATAATGATCTGAGCTGAAGGCAGATGCTAAACCCATTAAGCCACCCAGGGACCCAGGATTGAAGTTCTTTAAGAAACAAGTCTTTTGAGGGGTGCCTGGATGGCTCAATTGGTTAAGCATCCAACTCGATTTCAGCTCAGGTCTTGATCTCAGTGTCATGAGTTTGAGCCCTGGGTTGGGCTCCATGCTGGGTGTGGAGCCTACTTTTTTTAAAAAAGAAAAAAAAGAAGAAGAAAAGAAAAGAACAAGTCTTTTGAAATCCTTATTTGATCAGGCTATCCCCTTTCCAGGGCACACAGTCAGTCATGTTCTCCGTGGTAGCCTAGAAAACTAGCAGCATTGCAAACATGGTAGCTATAAAAGCAAGCAGTTTAGTAGAGTGAGTTTGGAATTCCTCAAAAAGGCCCATCCTCAGAAAGTTGTCATTTTACATGTCAGGAATTTCCCTAGAAAATCACCATTCGTAAGGTTTGTCATTATTTGACCTGACTCGGAACCTCTGCTCAGTAGGCAAAGTTCTATCCCCCAAGGCATTTGTTAAAATAAAACACTGGCACTTGTTTAATATTGCAGATGCCTGAGGCAGTGATACTAGTTGGGTCAAATAAAAGGTTGGCCGAAATAAGAAAATTTGTGTAATGAGATGCTTACAGTGGGCTTTGAAAAACTCCAATATATTCCTAGGCAATTAGAAGGACAGGTACACGTGCAGTCCTATATGTGTGTCCAGGAAAGAAGAGACCATAAACTGTTACCCTTGGCTGTCCTTGAGGCTCTGCACAAGCAGGAAGTGAAGGCTAAGACTGAGTTGTCATCTGCTTGCCAGAACATTGAAGGTGTGCCCCAAGGCACACACAGAAGCCCACAGTAAAGGCTTACTGGTTCAGAGAATTCATGAAATTTAAGGAAATCTCTGTTCAATCATTAGCTGACCACTAAGCTAACTGAGCAGAGACTACAGTGCCTTCATATGACAGTGAATGCAGACTGTACAGAATTAGTCAAGGAAACTCAATAAACAAAGAAAAATTTTAACATCAATAATAATGACAACAAAACAGCAACAGCAACAAATCCTGAGGGGTGAAAGGATTCTGATATCTAGAGTTGCCATATTATATCATGAAAAATGTCCATTTTTCAACAACAACAAAAAAAGTAATAAAGGCAAGAACAAGAAAAGTATAGCCCATTCATAAGGGAAGAAAAAGTTAATAGAAATTGTCCCTGAGGACAATTCTTTGATATTGGATGTAATAGACAAAGACTTTAAATAAGCTATATGTTTAAAAAGCTACAGGAAATAAAGAAAATTATGTGAACAATGTTTCACCAAATAGAGAATATAAATAAAGAGACTGAAAAATTTTAAGGTGCAAAATATATTTTCTGGAATTGAAAAGTACAATAACCAAAATGAAAAATTCAATAAAGGTGCTCAATAACAGACTTGAGCTGGCAGTGAAAAGTCAGTGAACTTGAAGATAGGTGTGTGTTGTTACTAATGGTTCCCAAAGATGTGTCCATGTTCCAATCCCTGGAACTTGTAACTGTTATATTATTTGGAAAATGAGTCCTTGCAGATGTGATTAAGTTTAGGATCTTGAGATAGGAATATCTTATTGGGCTCTAAATGCCATTACAATGTCTTAAGAGAGATTTTAGAGGGAGATCACACGCACACACAGAAGGTGTGAAGATGGAAGCAGAGATTGCACTGCTACAGTCTGAAGCCAAGGAATGCTGGCAGCCACCAGAAGCTCGAAGGGACAAGAAATGGGTGTTCCCTTAGTACTTCTAGAGGAAGCATGGCACTGATGACACCCTTATTTCAGCTTTTGGCCAAAACTGTTAAACAGTAAATCTTTCTAATTAGGTCACAAAATTTGTAGTAAGTTGTTACAACAGTCATAGGAAACCAATATATATGTCAATTGAAATTACTCAGCTTGAGAAACAAAAAGAAAAAAGACTGAAGAAAAATGAATAGAACTTCATAGACCTTCAGGACATCATCAAACATACAAATATGCTTATAAGGGGAAGACTTACAAGGAAAGAATAGGACAGAAAAAATATTTGATTAAAAATGACCAAAGACTTCCCAAATTTGATGAAAAACAATCTATAAAACTAAGAAAGACAACAAACTCCAAGTGGAATAAACTCCAAAGGATCCAGAGTGAGGCAAATCATATTAAAACTCTCAAAAGATAAAGACAAAGAGAGCGTCTTGAAACTAGCAAGGAAAAAAAAAAGTTGTGATATACAAGGGATCCCTATAAAATTAGCAGCTGACTCTCATGAGAAACCATTGAAACCAAAGGGCAGTGGGATTACATATTCCAAGTGCTAAAAGAAAATCTATGTCAACCAAGAATTCTATGTCCAGATAAAATATCCTTCAAAACAAAGAAGAAATTAAGACTTTCCAGATGAAAAAAAAATTAAGATTTGTCTTTATCAGATTTCCCTACGAAAATACTAAAGGAAATTCTATAGGTTGAGATAAGCAGACACAGAAAGTAATACAAATACACATGAAAAAATAAAGAACACTAATAAAGGTAACTTTACACATAGGTATATATAAAGGACAGTAAAATGTATTTTTATTTGTAACTTTTTCCTTCTCCAAATGATGTAAAAGACAACTACATAAAGCAATAGTTATAAAACTGTGTTCATGGCAGATATTTTTTCAAGTTTTTATTTAAATTCAAGCTATTTAACATACAGTTCAACACCAGTATCGCGTGTAAAATTTAGTGATTTATCACCCACATACAATACTTGGTGATGGAAGATGATTTTTAAATATGTAGTCTATATGACAGTAACAGCACAAAGGAGAAGGGAAGAAATGGAGTATTTTTTTGGAGAAAAATATTCTATTGAAATGAAGTGCGTATTAATCCATTCTAGATTATTTAAAATTAAGATGTTAAATGTAATCCTCACAGAAGCAATAAGAAAATGACTTAAAATAGTGTAAGAAAACAGGGAGTTAAGATGGCAGAGGAGTAGGGGTCCCCTTTTTCAGCTGGTCCCCTGAGTCGAGCTGGATAGTTACCAGACCACCCTGAATATCCACGGAATCAGCCTGAGATGCAGGAAGATACATCTGGATCTCTACAAATGAACATCTCCAGCACTGAGTATTGAGGTATGAAGCGGGGAGCCATGAGGCCACGCACAGGTATCGGAAGATAAACAGAAGGGGGAGGGAGCCGCTGCATTCAGGCGCCAGGAAGCGGTAGCCACCTGCACTAGGGAGTGGGTGGAACCAGGACCGGCACCCACAAGACAGCAGATTGAGACCCTGAGCTGTGGAACACGCGTAACCAGTCTGAAAACCAGAGCTCCGGAATGTGCACAATGCACTGAAACGGAGCTCCAGAGCACGTGGGGGTGGCTGGCAGCTGGCAGCTGATGGCTGGTTGTGTTAGAAACACAAAGGAAAGAGACACGCCGGCCCTGGAAGTGAGGGCTGGGACGCAGGCTGTGGGGCACACATCCAAGACACTGCAGGGTTTAGCAGCACCAACAGAAACAGAGTTAAAGTGGCCAGAACAACAATGGAGAACCATATGCGATCCCTGTTCTGAGACAGAGGCTGAGATTCAGCTACGGCTGCTCTGAATCTCAGAAGAGTCACAGCAAACCTCCAGGGAAAGCCCCCAGAGAACGAAAGCTTGGAAATACCAGTTCACATTGTGCCCATCCCCATCCCCGCTCGCAGGGGACAGGGAGATTCTACCCAAACAGGGTTGCCTGAGTATCAGCGTGGCAGGCCCCTCCCCCAGAAGGCAGGTGGAAAAATCAAGAAGCCCACATCCCTAAGGTCCCTATAAAACAACTGCACACTGCCTGGGTCCTGGTGAATAATTTGGGCTCTGGACAACCCTTCAACCTCTCCTCATCAGAATGACGAGAAGGAGAAATCCCCCCCAGCAAAGATAATGAGTCTGTGGCCTCTGCCACAGATTAGTGGAAATGAATACAGCCAAATTATCAAAAATGGAGTTCAGAGAAACAATGGTCAAGATGATGTGTAGACTTGAAAAAAATATTGAAAAAATATTAACGAGAATATAGAATCTCTAAGGGCGGAAATGAGAGCAAATCTGGCAGAAATTAAAAATTCTATGAACCAAATGCAGTCAAAAGTAGAGGCTCTGATGGCCAGGGTGAATGAGACAGAAGAACGTATCAGCGAATTGGAGGATAGGTGAGTAGAAGAGAAAGCTAAAATAGAAACTTGGCTCAAAAAAATCCAATCTCAAGAATGTAGGTTACGGGAAATGACTGACTCAATGAAACGTTCCAATGTCAGAATCATAGGCATCCCTGAGGGGGTGGAGAAAAACAGAGGTCTAGAAGAGATATTTGAACAAATTGTAGCTGAAAACTTCCCTAATCTAGCAAAGGAAACAAGCATTCGTGTCGAAGAGGCAGAGAGGACCCCGCCCAAGCTCAACCACGACAAACCTACACCATGTCACGTCATAGTGCAGTTTGCAAATATTAGATCTAAAGATACAGTATTGAAAGCGGCCAGGGCAAAGAAATTTTTCACGTACCAAGAGAAAGGTATCAGAATCACGTCAGACATGTCTACACAGACCTGGAATGAGAGAAAGGGTTGGGGGGGCATTTTTAAAGCTCTTTCAGAGAAAAATAAGCAGCCAAGGATCCTTTATCCAGCAAGGCTGTCATTCAGAATTGATGGAGAAATAAAGACATTTCAGAATCTCCAGTCATTGACCAATTTCGTAACCACGAAACCAGCCTACAGGAAATATCAAGGGGTGTTCTATAAAAGTCAAAAGGCCCCAAGAGTGATACAGAACAGAAAGTCACAACCTATAGAAACAAAGACTTTACTGGCAACATGGCATCATTAGAATCATATCTCTCAATAATCAGTCTCAGTGTATATGGCCTAAATGCCCCCATAAAATGTCACAGGGTTGCAGATTGGATAAAAAGACATGACCCATCCATTTGATGTCTACACGAGACTCATTTTGAACCTAACGATACATCCAGACTGAAAGTAAAGGGATGGAATACCATCTTTCATGTCAATGGACCTCAAAAGAAAGCTGGGGTAGCAATTCTTAGATCAGACAGATTGGATTGTAAACTAAAGACTGTAGTTACATATAGAAGGACACTGTATTATTCTTAAAGGATGTATCCAACAAGTGGATATGACAATTATAAATATATATGCCCCCAACAGGGGAGCAGCAAGATACAAAAGCCAACTCTTAACCAGAATAAAGAGACATATAGATAAAAGTACAAAGCATGAGAGACTATGGACTATGAGAAACAAACTGAGGGCTTCAGAGGGGAGGAGGGTGGGGGAATGGGGTAGACTGGTGATGGGTAGTAAGGAGGGCACGTATTGCATGGTGCACTGGTTGTTATACGCAACTAATGAATCATCAAACTTTACATCAGAAGCCAGTGATGTACTGTATGGTGACTAACATAATATAATTAAAAAAAAACATTAAAAAAATACGTTAATAATAGGGGACCTCAATACTCCACTATCAGCAATAGGTGGATCACCTAAGCAGATATTCAACAAAGAAACAAGAGCTTTGAATGCCACACTAGATGAGTTGGACCTCGTAGATATATATATATAGAACACTACACCCCAAAACCAAAGAATACTCATTCCTTTCTAATGCCCATGGAACATTCTCAAGAATACACCATGTTCTGAGTCACAAAACAGGTCTCAACCAATACCAAAAGACTGAAATGATCCCCTGCATATTCTCAGAATACAATGCTTTGAAATTGGAACTCAACCACAAGGAAAAATTTGGAAGAAACACACACTTGGAGACTAAAAACCATCCTGCTCAAGAATGATTCAAGAAAACCAGGAAATCAAAAATCAATTTAAACAATTTATGGAGACCAACAAGAATGAAAACACAATGGTCCAAAACCTATGGAACACTGCAAAGGCAGTCCTCGGGGAAAATACATAGCCATCCGAGCCTCAGTCAAAAGAATAGAAAAATCTAAAATGCATTTTTTATATTCTCACCTCAAGAGGCTGGAACAGCAACAGAGGAACAGGCCTAATCCATGCACGAGAAAGCAGTGACCAAGATTAGAGCAGAGATCAATGAATTAGAAACCAGGAACACAGTAGAGCAGATCAACAGAACTAGAAGCTGGTTCTTTGAAAGAGTAAATAAAATTGACAAAGCACTGGCAAGACTTCTCCAAAAGAATAGAGAAAGGACCCAAATTAATAAAATTATGAATGCCCAGGACCTGTTGGTTTTCCCAGGGAATCCTACCAAACATTCAAAGAAGAAATAATACCTATTCTCCTAAAGCTATTTCAAAAAATAGAAACAGAAGGAGAGCTACCAAACTCATTCAATGAGGCCAATATTACCTTGATCCCCAAACCAGGCAAAGACCCCATCAAAAAGGAGAACTACAGACATATTTCCCTAATGAATATGGACGCCAAAATTCTCAACAAGATCCTGGATAGTAGAATTCAACAGTACATTAGAAGGATTATCCATCATGACCAAGTGGGATTCATCCCTGGGATGCATGGGTGGTTCAACATTCACAAACCTATCAGTGTCATAGATTTTATCAACAACAAAAAAGCCAAAAATCATATGATCCTCTCAATAGATGCAGAAAAGGCATTTGACAAAATACAGCATCCAGAGTGTAGGGATAGAGGGTACATTCCTGAATCTCATAAAAACCATCTATGAAAAGCCTACAGCAAATATCAGTTTAAATGGGAAAAAGCTGGAAGCCTTCCCCTTAACATCAGCAACACACCAAGGATGCCCACTCTCACCAATATTATTCAACATAGTACTAGAAGTCCTTGCAACAGCAATCAGATATCAAAAAGGGATAAAAAGTATCCAAATCAGCAAAGATGAAGTCAATCTGTCTCTCTTCACAGATGACACGATACTCTATATGGAAAACTCAAAAAAAAAACACTCCCAAACTACTAGATTTTATAGAGCAATTCAGTAATGTGGCAGAATACAAAATCAATGCTCAGAAAGCAGTTGCATTTCTATACATGAAAAATGAGACTGAAGAAAGAGAAATTAGGGAATCCATCCCATTTACAATAGCACCAAAAATCATATGTTACCCTAGAATTAACTTAACCAGAGATGTAAAGGGTCAGTATTCCAGAAACTACAAATTACTCTTGAAAGACATTGAAGAAGACACAAAAAATGGAAAAATATTCCATGCTCATGGATCGGAAAATTAACATAGTTGAAATGTCCATGCTACCCAGAGCAATCTACACTTTTGATGCTATCCTGATCAAAATACCAATGACATTTTTCAAAAAACTGGAACAAACAGCCCTTAAATTTGTGTCAACCAGAAAAGGCCCCAGCTCGCCAAGGAACTGTTGAAAAGGAAAAACAAAGCTGGGGGCATCACAATGCCGAATTTCAAGCTGTACTACAAAGCTGTGATCACAAAGACAGCATGGTACTGGCACAAAAACAGACACATAGACCAATGGAACAGAATAGAGAACCCAGAAATGGACCCTCAGCTCTTTGGGCAACTAATCTTTGACAAAGCAGGAAAAAACATCCAGTGGAAAAAAGACAGTCTCTTCAATCAATGGTGCTGGGAAAATTGGACAGCTACATGCAAAGGAAAGAAACTAGACCACTCTCTCACACCATACACAAAGATATATTCTAAATGGATGAAAGACCTCTATGTGAGACCAGAATTCATCAACATTCTAGAGGAGAGCATAGGCAGCAACCTCTAAGACATCGGCCACAGCAACTTTTTCATGACACATCTCCAAAGGCAAGAGAAACAAAAGAAAAAATGAACTTCTGGGACTTCATCAAGATCAAAAGCTTCTGCACAGCCAAGGAAATAGTCAAATAAACTAAGAGGCAGCCCATGGAATGGGAGAATATATTTGCAAATGATACTACAGATAAAAGACTGGTATCCAAGATCTACAAAGAACTTCTCAAACTTAATACACGAGAAACAAATAAATAAATCATAAAATGGGCAGAAGGTATGAACAGACACTTTTCCAATGAAGACATACAAATGGCTAACAGACACATGAAAAAATGTTCAAAATCATTAGCCATCAGGGAAATTCAAACCAAAACCACACTAAGATACCACCTTACACCAGATAGTATGGCAAAAATTGACAAGGCAAGAAACAACAATTGCTGGAGAGGATGTGGAGAAAAGGGATCCCTCCTACATTTTTGGTGGGAATGCAAGTTGGTACAACCACTCTGAAAAACAGTGTGGAGGTCCCTTAGAAAGTTAAAAATTGAGCTACCCTATGATCCAGCCATTGCACTACTGGGTGTTTACCCCAAAGATACAGACTTAGTGATGAGAAGTGCCATATGCACCCCAATGTTCATAGCAGCTTTGTCCACAATAGCTAATTCGTGGAAGGAGCCGAGATGCCCTTCAACAGATGACTGGGTTAAGAAGTTGTGGTGCATTTATACAATGGAATATTACTCAGCTATCAAAAAGAATGATTTCTCAACATTTGCTACAACATGGACGGCACTGGAGGAGATAATGCTAAGTGAAATAAGTCAAGCAGAGAAAGACAATTATCATATGATTTCTCTCAGCTATGGAACATAAGAACTGGGAAGATCGGTAGGAGAAGAAAAGGATAAAGAAAGCTTTGGTAATCAGAAGAGGGAATGAAGCATGAGAGACTATGGACTATGAGAAACAAACTGAGGGCTTCAGAGGGGATGGGGGTGGGGAAATGGGATAGGCTGGTGATGGGTAGTGGGGAGGGCATGTATTGCATGGTGCACTGGGTGGTATACACAACTAACGGATCATCGAACTTTACATCAGAAACCAGGGATGTACTGTATGGTGACTAACATAATATAATATAAAAACATTAAAAAAATAAGAGACTGACACCAAAAAAAAAGACAAGAATTGTAAACATATATGCACCTCAGAACAGTCTCAAAATACATGAAACAAAAACAGAATTGAAAGGAGAAATAGACCATCCAACAATAATAGATGGAGACTTCAATACCTCATTTTCACTAATTTATATAGCAACTAGGCTGAAGATTAACAAGTAAATAGAAAACTTGAACAACACTATCAATCAACTAGCCCTACAGAATTCTATAGGATCCTTTACCCAATAATGCAGAAAAGACATTCTTCTCACGTGCCCATGAGACATTCATCATAATAGACCATATATTAGACCATAAAAAGACTCCATAATGTCAAAGAATTGTAATACTGTATATGTTTTATGGCCACAATGGATTTTAATTAGAAATAACTTCACACCACTGAAAAACCAAAGGATCAAATAAGAAATTACAAGAAAAATTAGAAAAATACTTTAATATCAATGTAAATGAAAACACAACACCTAAAACATATGGAATACAGTAAAGCAGTGGTTAGAAGGATAGTCATAGTTGTAAATACCTACATTAATAGATAAAGGCCTGAGATCAACAATCTAGCTTTTCACCTTAATAAAATAGAAAAAGAAAAGCACACTAATCCTAAAACAAGAGAAAGAAGGAAATAAAAGACTAGAGTAGAAATAAATGAAATAGAGAACAGAAAACTTATGGAGAAAATCAATTAACCCAAATATTGATTCTCTGAAGAGATCAGCAAAATTAACACAACTTGAGTGAGCAAGAAAAAAGAAAAGATTCTAATCACTAATATCAGGAATAAAAGAACAGGCATTATTACTGACCTTACAGAAATATAAAGAATTATAAGGGAATACTATGAACAACACCTGCATGCCAACAAATTAGATAGCCCAGATGAAATGGAAAAATTCCTAAAAAGACAAAATTCATTGCAGATAGGAATAAAAAATGGTACACCCACTTTGGAAAGCAGTCTGGCTGTTTCTCAAAATGTTAAACATAAAGTTACCATGTGATCTAGCATTTCACTCTTAAGTATATACTCAATAGAAATGTAAATGTATCCTCACAAAAATAATTCATAATAGTTGAAAAGTTTAAACAACCCAAATATGTATCAACTGATAAATGCATAAATCAAATGCAGCATGACCATATAATGGAATATTTTTGGCAGTAAAAAGGATGAAGTTATGTATGCTGTAATATGGATGAACTTTGTAAATATTATGCTAAGTAAAAAAAAGAGTCAAAAGGCCATACATAGTATGATTCCACTCATATGAAATATGCAGAACAGGCAAATACATAGAGGTAGAAAGTAGGTTATTGATTGGCAGGGTTTGGAGGGAGGAAGGAATTGTGAGTGACTCCTAATATATACCAGGTTTCTTTCTGTGGTAATGAAAATTTTCTAAAATTAAAGAGAAGTAGTAGTGGTTATATAACTGCAAATATACTAAACACCACTGAATACACTGAAAAAATACTTGAAAAGAGTTAAATATATGGTAGACATATTATATTTCAATAAACTGAAAAGTATATAAATAAAGAAGAAAGAGGCAACAAATAGGTATTAGAACTGGATGCCAATGGCACATGCACAGAGGAAGGGCTAGGGCAATGAGGAAAACAAGGTCAGGAGAAAACACCCACCTCAGCCCTTCCTGAAGTTTGATCAGCAGTAGCTGAAGTTTTCCATGTAATCACTGTTGAAATCAGTCAGGAAAAAACAGATGAGCTCCAACTCACCTCAATGGACTTTGGGAAGTCTGACTGTGAGCTCAAAGGAAAACAGGAGAGGTTGAGAAGGAACAGATTAAAGTGCGGCTCCTCCTAGTTATTCCCATTGGGTCTTACTGCTGTATCCCAAATGGGAGCGTGCAGGGTAGTAAAGGTTGGGGTAGGTGGGAAATAGGGATTTAATGAAGGAAAGGATGATCTTGGAGACAGGTGCCCTAAACTGCATTCTTGGAGCCTCTGGAAACATTTCTAAGACTATGGTAAGGTTGTGGGATGGTTAGGGAAGAGGTTTCAGACAGATTATTCTTTGCCATACAGATCCTGGGGTGCATGACTAACCCCAAATACCTCCTAGATCACACTTTTTTTCTCACAAGCATATTTTGCTTAGATTGGAAGCAACTTCTACTTACCAGTGCCCATCCTGCCCTGCAGAAGACACTGCCAACTGTCAATAACGTTTGACTTCTCAGAGTGAAGACTTTGACTTTCTACTTACAAAAAAATATTGAACTCCAGGAGAGAAGTTAAGATAGTGGAGTCGGAGGACCCTAAGCTTTTCTCATCCGTCAAACACAGCTAGATAGTTATTCAATAATTCTGAATACCCAAGTAATCAATTGGAAGTCTGACAGAACAAAAACTGCAAGTCTACAAGTAGAAAAGCAACCACATTTGGGAAGGTAGGAGGTGCAGATGTTGATTGGGGCAAATATAGCTGTGGATATGGAAGCAGGGAGGGAAAGTGATTACAGAGGCTCATAAGCAACAGAGTGCAAAATCTGAACTTTTAGAAGTCTGCTACTATGGAGGATGTGCCTGGTTTGGGGGTGCTCAGGTGGTGAACTGGGACAGAATTCTAGATGTGACAGGGTGGTCTGAAGATCCCCTGGGTTAAAAGAAGAATGACTAGTGCCAAAGTACTGCCACAGTGCTGCAGGATAGTTGTAGGGAGGCAGGCCGAGGGAAGTAGATATTGGTGCCAGGATTCTGAACTGTTTTGCAATGAACTGCAAACCACTATGTGGTCCTGCGATTTTGCCTGGGATGGGATGGGCCAGTGGCAAAAGCTTGGCAAATCCTCGCCTGGGGGAGCAACATGGGGTTGTGCCCTGGGAGTCCCTAAAGTTTGGAGTTTGGGAGCTCAGTTGCACACCTGAGATAGATGGTATCAAACAGGAGCAGGGTGAACATGGTGTTCTGGTGGATACCAGGGACACACGAATGATTAATTGCTCTTCAGTGATGGCTCACTGAAGAGTGGGGGGCGTGAAATTTCAGCTCCAGGCCTAGAGAGCTGGGTAACCCCATATTCATCGTGTCCATCATCACTGAAATAATTCAGGGAGCAAAACAGTGGAGACAAGAGTTGCTTACACAAAACCCACCCTGGGCTTGAGGTGCATTTCCACTAAGGCAAGTCCACATGAGAATCAGCACAACAGGCCCCTGCCCCAGAAGGCAAGCATAAACAACTTGCTGACACCAGGTGTACTAATCAGAGTGCTGTGAGCTTCAGCTCTAGGGGAAATAGGATCCAGCTTTCTTTACTTTCATTCTTTACTATTATTTTTTCATTTATCTTCTTAATTTTTCCAAGTCCAGTCTAAATTTTTACTATTAATTTCTAAAAAAATTATATATACTTTTTCTTTTTTTAAATGTTTTTTTATTATATTATGTTAGTCACCATACAGTAAATCCCTGGTTTTTGATGTAAAGTTCGATGATTCATTAGTTGTGTATAACAACCAGTGCACCATGCAATACGTGCCCTCCCCACCACCCATCACCAGCCTATCCCATTCCCCCACCCCCTCCCCTCTGAAGCCCTCAGTTTGTTTCTCAGAGTCCATAGTCTCTCATGCTTCATTTCCTCTTCTGATTACCCCCCCTTTCTTTATCCCTTTCTTCCCCTATCGATCATCCTAGTTCTTATGTTCCATAGATGAGAGAAATCATATGATAGTTGTCTTTCTCTGCTTGACTTATTTCACTTAGCATTATTTCCTCCAGTTCCGTCCATGTTGTAGCAAATGTTGAGAACTTGTTCTTTCTGAGAGCTGAGTAATATTCCATTGAATATATGGACCACAACTTCTTAATCCAGTCATCTGTTGAAGGGCATCTCGGCTCCTTCCACGAATTAGCTATTGTGGACAAAGCTGCTATGAACATTGGGGTGCATATGGCCCTTCTCTTCACTACGTCTGTATCTTTGGGGTAAACACCCAGTAGTGCAATGGCTGGATCATAGGGTAGCTCAATTTTTAACTTTTTAAGGGACCTCCACACGGTTTTCCAGAGTGGCTGTACCAACTTGCATTCCCACCAACAATGTAGGAGGGATCCCCTTTCTCCACATCCTCTCCAACAATTGTTGTTTCTTGCCTTGTCTATTTTTGCCATTCTAACTGGCGTAAGGTGGTATCTCAGTGTGGTTTTGATTTGAATTTCCTTGATGGCTAATGATTTTGAACATTTTTTCATGTGTCTGTTAGCCATTTGTATGTCTTCATTGGAAAAGTGTCTGTTCATATCTTCTGCCCATTTTTTGTTTTGTTTATTTGTTTCTCGTGTATTGAGTTTGAGAAGTTCTTTGTAGATCTTGGATACCAGTCCTTTATCTGTCGTGTCATTTGCAAATATATTCTCCCATTCCGTGGGCTGCCTCTTAGTTTTTCTGACTGTTTCCTTGGATGTGCAGAAACTTTTAATCTTGATGAAGTCCCATAAATTCATTTTATCTTTTGTTTCTCTTGCCTTTGGAGATGTGTCATGAAAAAGGTTGCTTTGGCCGATGTCGTAGAAGTTGCTGCCTATGTTCTCCTCTAGGATTTTGATGGATTCCTGTCTCACATCGAGGTCTTTCATCCATTTGCAGTTTATTTTTGTGTATGGTGTGAGATAGTGGTCAAGTTTCATTCTTTTGCATGTAGCTGCCCAATTTTCCCAGCACCATTTATTGAAGAGACTGTCTTTTTCCCACCGGATGTTTTTTCCTGCTTTATCAAATATTAGTGCCCAAAGAGCTGAGGGTCCATTTCTGGGCTCTCTATTCTGTTCCATCGGTCTATGTGTCTGTTTTTGTGCCAGTACCATGCTGTCTTTGTGATCACAGCTTTGTAGTACAGGTCGAAATCTGGCACTGTGATGCCCCCAGCTTTGTTTTTCCTTTTCAACAGTTCCTTGGAGATTCGGGGCCTTTTCTGGTTCCATACAAATTTAAGGACTATTTGTTCCAGTTCTTTGAAAAACGTTCTCGGTATTTTGATCGGGATAGCATTGAAAGTGTAGATTGCTCTGGGTAGCATGGACATTTTAACTATGTTAATTCTTCCGATCCATGAGCATGGAATATCTTTCCATCTTTTTATGTCTTCCTCAATGTCTTTTAAGAGTGATTTATAGTTTCTAGAATAAAGGTCCTTTACGTCTCTGGTTAAGTTAATTCCAAGGTAACGTATGGTTTTTGGTGCTATTGTAAATGGGATGGATTCCCTGATTTCTCTTTCTTCGTTCTCGTTATTCGTGTACAGAAATGCAACTGATTTCTGAGCATTGATTTTGTATCCCGCCATGTTACTGAATTGCTCTATAACTTCTAATAGTTTGGGAGTGGCTTCTTTTGGGTTTTCCATATAGAGTATCATGTCGTCTGCGAAGAGAGACATTTTGACTTCTTCTTTGCCGATTTGAATACCTTTGATCCCTTTTTGTTGTCTGATTGCTGTTGCAAGGACTTCTAGTACTATGTTGAATAAGAGTGGTGAGCGTGGGCATCCTTGTCATGTTCCTGATCTTAAGGGAAAGGCTTCCAGCTTTTCCCCATTGAGAATAATATTTGCAGTAGGCTTTTCATAGATGGCTTTTATGAGATTGAGAAATGTACCTTCTATTCCTACACTCTGAAGGGTTTGAATCAGGAAAGGATGCTGTATTTTGTCAAATGCTTTTTCGGCATCGATTGAGAGGATCATATGGTTCTTGAGTCTTTTCTTGTTGATATGATGTATCACGCTGATTGATTTGTGAATATTGAACCACGCTTGCATCCCAGGTATGAATCCCACTTGATCGTGGTGGATAATCCTTTTAATGAACTGTTGGATTCTATTAGCAAGTATCTTGTTGAGGATTTTGGCGTCCATATTCATTAGGGAAATCGGTCTGTAATTCTCCTTTTTGAGGGGGTCTTTGCCTGGTTTGGGGATCAAGGTAATATTGGCCTCATAGAATGAGTTTGGTAGCTCTCCTTCTGTTTCTATCTTTTGAAATAGCTTTAGGAGAATAGGTATTGTTTCTTCTTTGAATGTTTGGTAGAATTCCCCAGGAAAACCATCCGGGCCTGGAGTTTTGTTATTTGGAAGGTTGTTTATCACTGACTCAATTTCTTCATAATTAATTGGCCTGTTTAAGAAATCAATTTCTTCCTTTTTCAATCTTGGTAGTTTATAGGTTCCAGGAAGGATTCCATCTCTTCCAGATTGCTTAGTTTATTGGCATATAGCTGTTGATAAAAATTTCTAATAATCCTTCCAATTTCAATGGTGTTCGTCGTGACTTCTCCTTTTTCATTCATAATTTTAATAATCTGTGTACTTTCTCTTTTCTTTTGGATAAGTGTTGCCAGTGGTCTGTCAATTTTATTGATTCTCTCCAAGAACCAGCTTCTAGTCCTGTTGATCTGCTCTACTGTACTTCTGGTTTCTGCTTGATTGATTTCTGCTCTAATTTTGGTCAACTGCTTCCTCGTGCGTGGATTAAGCCTGTCCCTCTGTTGCTGTTCCAGCTTCTTGAGGTGAGAATATAAAAACTGCATTTTAGATTTTTCTATTCTTTTGAGTGAGGCTTGGATGGCTATGTATTTCCCCCTTAGGACTACCTTTGCAGTATCCCATAGGTTTTGGACTGTTGTATTTTCATTCTCATTGGTCTCCATAAATTGTTTAATTTGATTTTTGATTTCCTGGTTTATCGAGTCATTCCTGAGCAGGATGGTTCTTAGTCTCCACGTGTTTGAGTTTCTTCCAAATTTTTCCTTGTGGTTGAGTTCCAATTTCAGAGCGTTGTGGTCTGAGAATATGCAGGGGATAATTTCAATCTTTTGGTATCGGCTGAGACCTGTTTTGTGTCCCAGAACACGGTCTATTCTTGAGAATGTTCCATGGGCATTAGAATAGAAATAGTATTCTTTGGTTCTGGGGTGTAGTGTTCTATATATATCTATGAGGTCCAACTTGTCGAGTATGACATTCAAAGCCTTTGATTCTTTGCTTAGTTTTTGCCAGGGTGTTCTGTCTATTTCTGAGAGTGGAGTGTTGAGGTCCCCTACTATTAATGTATTTTTATTTATATGTCTCTTTATTCTGGTTAAGAGTTGGCTTGTGTATCTTGCTGCTCCCCTGTTGGGGGCATATATATTTATAATTGTCATATCCACTTGTTGAATACTCCCTTTAAGAATAATATAGTGCCCTTCTGCATCTCTAACTATAGTCTGTAGATTAAAATCCAATTTATCTGATATGAGAATTGCCACCCCAGCTTTCTTTTGAGGTCCATTTGCGTGAAAGATGGTACTCCATCCCCTTACTCTCAGTCTGAATGCATCTTTGGGTTTGAAATGAGTCTCTTGTAGACAGCAAATGGATGGGTTATTTCTTTTTATCCATCTGCAACCCTGTTGCATTTATGGGAGCATTTAAGCCATTCACATTACGACTGAGTACGGAGAGATATGATTTTAATGATGCCATGTTGCCAGTAAAGTCTTTGTTTGTATTGGCTGTGACTTTCTGTTCTGTATCACTCCTGGGGCCTTTTTACTTTTATAGAACCCCCCGTAATATCTTCTGTAGGGCTGGTTTCGTGGTTACGAAATTGGTTAGTTACTGGCGATTCTGAAATGTCTTTATTTCTCCATCAATTCTGAATGACAGCCTTGCTGGATAAAGGATCCTTGGCTGCATGTTTTTCTCTGAAAGAGCTTTAAATATGCTCCCCCAACCCTTTCTCTCATTCCAGGTTGGTGTAGACAGGTCTGACATAATTCTGATGCCTTTGCCTTGGTATGTGAGAAATTTCTTTGCCCTGGCCGCTTTCAATACTGTATCCTTGGATCTAATATTTGCGAAATGCACTATGACGTGACGTGGCGTAGGTTTGTCGTGGTTGAGCTTGGGAGGGGTCCTCTCTGCCTCTTGGACACAAATGTTTGTTTCCCTCACTAGATTAGGGAATTTTTCAGCTACAATTTGTCCAAATATCTCTTCTAGACCTCTGTTTTTCTCCACCCCCTCGGGGATGCCAATGATTCTAACATTGGATCATCTCGTTGAGTCAGTAATCTCCCGTAACCTACATTCGTGGGCTTGGATTTTTTTAAGAGCAGCTTCTATTTTGTTTTTTTCCTCTATTAACCCATCCTCCAATTCACTAACCCATTCCTCTGCTTCTGTGACCCTGGCCGTCAGAGCCTGTAGTTTTGCCTTCATTTGGCTCCTAGAATTTTTAATTTCTGTCAGATTTCCTCTCATTTCTGTCCTTAGGGATTCTGTATTCTCAGTAACCTTTTTGTTAATAGTTTTTTTCATTTCTACTCATCATTTTGACCATCGTTACTCTGAATTCCATTTCTGATACTTTGGTTACATCCATATCCATTATTTCTGTGGCAGAGGCCACAGACTCACTGTCTTTTCTTTGCTGGGCGGGGGGGCTTCTCCTTCTTGTCATTCTGATGAGGAGAGGTTGTGGGGTTGTCCAGAGCCCAAATTATTGACTTGGTCCCAGGCCGTGCCCCTTGTTTTTTAGGGATCTTAGGGATGTGGGCTTCTTCTTTAAAGATTTTATTTATTTATTTTTGTGGCAGCCAACCAGTGAGAGAGGGAACAGAAGCAGGGGAGTGGGAGAGGAAGAAGCAGGCTCCCAGCAGAGGACCCTGATGTCGGACTCAATCCCAGAACACCGGGATCATGCCCTAAGCCGAAGACAGGCGCTCAATGACCGCGCCACCCAGGCACCTGGGTTGTGGGCTTCTTGATTTTTCAGCCTGCCTTCCATGTTCTGGGGGAGGGGCCTGCCGCGCCGATACTCAGGCAACCCTGTTTGGGTAGAGTCTCCGTGTCCCCTGCGAGGGGGGATGGGTATGGGCACTCTCTGAGCCGGTATTTCCAGGCTTTTGTTCTCTGGCGGCTTTCCCTGGCGGTTTGCTGTGCCTCTTCTGAGAGTCAGAGCAGCAGTGGCCAAATTTTAGCCTCTCTCACAGAACAGGGGGATTGCGGCCCGTTCTCTACTAATGTTCTGGCCACTTTAACTCTGTTACTGTTGGTGCTGCTCAACTCTGCAGCGTCCCGGGATGTGCACCCCACACCCGGGGTCCCAGCTCTCACTTCCAGGGCCGGCGCGTCTCTGTCCTTTGTGTTTCTAATGCCGCCAGCTGCCAGCCACCCCGCGCGCTCCGGAAGCTCCCAATCTCAGTCTGGATCCAGTGAGCGCACCGGGATTCCGGTGTTCCGCGAGATGCCTGGTGGCGCGTGCACCCGGCTCACGGTCTCAGTCTGCTATTTTGCGGGTGCCGTCCGTGAGCCCCACCTGCTCTCCCGTGCAAGTGGCTACTGCTTCCTGGAGCCCGAACGCGGCGGCTCCCTCCCCCTTCCATTTATCTTCCAATATCTGTGCACAGTTTCATGGCTCCCCGCTTCGTACCTCAATACTCAGCACTGGAGATGTTCATTTGTAGAGATCCAGATGCATCTTCCTGCGTCTCAGGCTGGTTCCGTGGTTGTTTAGGCTGGTCTGGTACCTATCCAGCTCGACTCGGGGGACCGGCTGAAAAAGGTGTCTCCTACTCCTACGCCATCTTAACTCCTCTTTCAGGGTAGCTCAATTTTTAACTTTCTAAGGGACCTCCACACTGTTTTCCAGAGTGGTTGTACCAACTTGAATTCCCACCAACAATGTAGGAGGAATCCCCTTTCTCCACATCCTCTCCAACAATTGTTATTTCCTGCCTTGTCAATTTTTGCCATTTTAACTGGTGTAAGGTGGTATCTCAGTGTGGTTTTGATTGGAATTTCCCTGATGGCTAATGATTTTGAACATTTTTTCATGTGTTGTTAGCCATTTGTATGTCTTCACTGGAAAAGTGTCTGTTCATATCTTCTGCCCATTTTATGATTTGTTTATTTGTTTCTCGTGTATTGAGTTTGAGAAGTTCTTTGTAGATCTTGGATACCAGTCTTTTATCTGTAGTATCATTTGCAAATATATTCTCCCATTCCGTGGGCTGCTTCTTAATTATTTTGACTGTTTCCTTGGCTGTGCAGAAGCTTTTTATCTTGATGAAGTACCAAAAGTTCATTAAATTCATTTTTTCTTTTGTTTCTCTTGCCTTTGGAGATGTGTCATGAAAGAAATTGCTGTGGCCGATGTCAAAGAGGTTGCTGCCTATGTTCTCCTCTATGATTTTGATGGATTCCTGTCTCACATTGAGGTCTTTCATCCATTTGGAGTTTATCTTTGTGTATGGTGTGAGAGAGTGGTCAAGTTTCATTCTTTTGCATGTAGCTGTCCAATTTTCCCAGCACCATTTATTGAAGAGATTGTCTTTTTCCACCAGATGTTTTTTCCTGCTTTGTCAAAGATTAGTTGCCCAAAGAGCTGAGGGTCCATTTCTGGGTTCTCTATTCTGTTCCATTGTTCTATGTGTCTGTTTTTGTGCTACTACCATGCTGTCTTTGTGATCACAGCTTTCCTGTATAGCTTGAAATCTGGCAACGTGATGTCCGTGGCTTTGTTTTTCCTTTTCAACAGTTCCTTGGTGATTCGGGGCCTTTTCTAGTTCCACACAAATTTAAGGGCTGTTTGTTCCAGTTCATTAAAAAATGTCAGGGGTGCCTGGGTGGCACAGCGGTTAAGCGTCTGCCTTCGGCTCAGGGCGTGATCCCGGCGTTATGGGATCGAGCCCCACATCAGGCTCCTCCGCTATGAGCCTGCTTCTCCCTCTCCCATTCCCCCTGCTTGTGTTCCCTCTCTCGCTGGCTGTCTCTATCTCTGTTGAATAAATAAAAAGAAAAATGTCAATGGTGTGTTGATCAGGATGGCATTGAAAGTGTAAATTGCTCTGGGAGCATAGCTCCAATCCGTGAGCATGGAATGTTTTTCCATTGTTTTGTGTCTTCTTCAATGTCTTTCAAAAGTGATTTGTAGTTTCTAGAATATAGATCCTTTATGTCTCTGGTTAAGTCAATTCTGAGATAACGTATGATTTTTGGTGCTATTGTAAATGGAATGGATTCCCTAATTTCTCTTTCATCAGTCTCATTGTTCATGTATAGAAATGCAACTGATTTCTGAGCATTGATTTTGTATCCTGCCACATTAGTGAATTGCTCTAAAACTTCTAGTAGATTGGAGGTGGAGTCTTTTGGGTTTTCCATATAGAGTATCATGTCATCTGCGAAGAGAGACAGTTTGACTTCTTCTTTGCTGATTTGGATACCTTTTATCCCTTTTAGTTGTCTGATTGCTGTTGCAAGGACATCTAGTATTACATTGAATAATAATGGTGAGAGTGGGCATCCTTGTCGTGTTTCTGATGTTAAGGGAAAGGCTTTTAGTTTTTCTCCATTGAGAATGATATTTGCTGTAGGCTTTTTAAAGATGATTTATATGAAATTGAGGAATGTACCCTCTATCCCTACACTCTGAAGGGTTTTAATCAGGAAAGGATACTGTATTTTGTCAAATGCATTTTCTGCATCAATTGAGAGGGTCATATTGTTCTTGACTCTTTTTTTGTTGATATGATGTATCACACTGATTGATTTGTGAATGTTGAACCACCCTTGCATCCCAGAGATGAATCCCACTTGGTCATGAGAGATAATCCTTTTAATGTACTGTTGGATCCTATTAGCAAGTATCTTGTTGAGAATTTTGTTGTCCATATTCATGAGGGAAATTGGTCTGTAATTCTCCTTTTTGAGGGGGTCTTTGCCTGGTTTGGGGATAAAGGTAATACTGGCCTCATAGAATGAGTTTGGTAGTTTTCCTTCTGTTTCTATTATTTGAGAAAGCATCAGAAGAATAGGTATCATTTCTTCTTTGAATGTTTCATAGAATTCCCCGGGGAATCCGTCAGGCCCTGGACTCTTGTTTTGGGGGAGTTTTTTGATCACTGCTTCAGTCTCTTCAAAATTAATTGGTCTGTTTAAATAATCAACTTCTTCCTGTTTCAGTCTTGGTAGTTTATAGGTTTCCAAGAAGGCATCCATTTCTTTCAGGTTGTTTAATTTATTGACATAAAGCTGTTGATAAAAGTTTCCATGATCCTTCCTATTTCATTGGTGTTGTTTGTGATATCTCCCCTTTTATTCATACATTTATTGATTTGGGTCATTTCTCTATTCTTTTGAATTAGTCTGAACAGTGGCTTATTGATCTTATTTATTCTTTCAAAGAACCAGCTTCTAGTTTTGTTGATCTGCTCCACTGTGCTCCTGGTTTCTAATTCATTGATCTCTGCTCTAATCTAGATCACCTTCCTTCTCTTGCATGGGTTAAGTCTGTTCTTTTGTTCGAGCTCTAGCTTATTGAGGTGATAATATAAAAACTGCATTTTAGATTCTATTCTTTCCAGTGAGGCTTGGATGGCTATATATTTTCCACTTAGGACCACCTTTTCAGTGTCCCATAGGTTTTGGACTGATGTGTTTTCATTTTCATTGGGCTCCAAAAATTGTTTAAATTGATTTTTGATTTCCTGGTTTATTGAATCATTCTTTTATTTTCAGATTGCTTATATTTTGTTTTATTTTTTTTATTTTAATGTTTTTTTATTATATTATGTTAGCCACCGTACATTACATCCCTGGTTTCTGATGTAAAGTTCTATGATTCACTAGTTGCATACAACACCCAGTGCACCATGCATTATGTGCCCTCCTTACTACCCATCACCAGTCTTTTGAATCATTCTTGAGCAGGATGGTTCTTAGTCCCCAAGTGTTTGAGTTTCTTCCAAATTTTTCCTTGTGATTGAGTTCCAATTTCAAAGCATTGTGGTCTGAGAATATGCAGGGAATAATGAGACCTGTTTTGTGACTCAGTATATGATCTATTCTGGAGAACGTTCCATGTGCATTCGAAAAGAATGAGTATTCTGTTGTTCTGGGGTGTTGTGTTCTATATACATCTATGAGGTCCATCTGGTCTAGTCTGGCATTCAAAGCTCTTGTTTTTTTGTTGATTTTCTGCTTAGGTGATCTGTCTATTGCTGATAGTGGAGTGTTGAGGTCCCCTACTATTAACAGTTTTTATCTATATGTCTTTTTATTCTCGTTAAGAGTTGGCTTGTGTATCTTGCTGTTCCCCTGTTGGGGGTGTAGGTATTTATAATTGTCATATCCACTTGTTGGATACAGCCTTAAAGAATAATATAGAGTCCTTTTGTATCTCTAACTACAGTCTTTAGTTTAAAATCTAATCTGCCTGATATAAGAACTGCTATCCCAGCTTTCTTTTGAGGTCCATTGGCATGAAAAATTGTTTCCATCCCTTCACTTTCAGTATGGATGTACCCTTAGGTTCAAGATGAGTCTGTTGTAGACAACAAATGGAGGGGTCATGTCTGTTTATCCACTCTGAAACACTGTGGCATTTTATGGGAGCATTTAGGCGATTCTCATTGAGAGTGATTATTGAGAGATATGATTTTAATGATGTCATGTTGCCTGTAAAGTCTTTTTTCTATAGATTGTGACTTTCTGTTCTGTATCGTTCTTGGGGCCTTTTTACTTTTATAGAACCCCCCCCTTAATATCTCTTGTAGGGCTGGTTTCATAGTTACAAATTTGTTCAGGTTTGGAAAATCCTGGAAGGTCCTTATTTCTCCATCAATTCTAAATGACAGCCTTGCTGGGTAAAGGATCCTTGGCTGCATGTTCTTCTCAGATAGAGCTTTAAAAATATCCTGCCAACTCTTCCTCTTATTCCAGGTCTGTGTCAACAGGTCTGAGATATTCTGATATTTTTGCCTCTGTACATGAGAAATTTCTTCACCCTGGCCGCTTTCAATACTGTATCCTTGGATCTAATATTTGTGAATTGTACTATGAAGTGACATGGCATAGGTTTGTCATGGTTGACCTTGGGAGGGGTCCTCTCTGCCTCTTGGACATGAATGCTTGCATCCTTTGCCACTTTAGGGATGTTTTCAGCTACAATTTGTTCAAATATCTCTTCTAGACCTCTGTCTTTCTCCACCCCCTTGGGAATTCTGATGATTCTGACATTGGAATATTTCATTGAGTCAGTTATCTCCCATAACCTACATCCTTGAAATTGGATATTTTGAGCCAAGTTTCTGTTTTAACTTTCTCTTCTACCATCCCATCCTCCAATTCACTAATTCATTCTTCTGCCTCAATTAACATGGCCATCAGAGCATCTAGTTTTGGCTGCATTTGATTCATAACATTTTTAATTTCTGCCAGATTCGCTCTCATTTCTTCCCTTAGAGATTCTATATTCTCGTTAAAATTTTCATTAATATTTCTTTCAAGTGTACACATCGTCTTGACCATTGTTACTCTGAACTCCATTTCTGATCATTTGGCTATGTCCATATCCATCAGTTCTGTGGCAGAGGCCACAGACTCATTATCTTTTCTTTGCCGGAGGGGGGGGGATTTCTCCTTCTCATCATTCTGATGAGGAGAGGTTGTGGGGTTGCCCATAGCCCAAATTATTGACCAGGACCCAGGTAGTGTGCACTTGTTTTGTAGGGACCTTAAGGATGTGGGTTTCTTGAATTTTCAACCTACCTTCTGGGGTAGGGGCCTGCCACGCTGATACTCAGGCAACCCTCTTTGGGTAGAATCTCCCTGTCCCCTGAGAGGGGGAATGGGGATTGGCACAATGTGAGCTGGTATTTCTGGGCTTTTGTTCTCCGGCAGCTTTCCCTGGTGGTTTTCTGTGGCTCTTCTGAGAGTAAGAGCATCAGTGGCTGAATCCTAGCCTCTGTCTCAGAACAGAGAGATTGCAGTCCACTCTAGACTTATCTCTCTTGGCCTCTTTAACTCTGTTTCTATCCATGCTGCCAAAAACACTGCAGTGTCCCAGGTTGTGCCAGGGTCCCACAGCCAGGGTCCCAGCACTCGCTTTCAGGGCCATCACTTCTCTGTCCTTTGTGTTTCTAAAACCTCCAGCTGCCCCTGGTTCCCACACTTGCTCCCAAGCTCTCTGTTTCAGTGTGGTTCGCATGCATGCCAGAACTCTGGTTTTCAGTCACGTTGTGGGCACAGTCACAAGCTCTCGGTTTCAGTCTAGTCGAGTGTGCACTCCGCAGCTCCAGTTGTCAGTCTGGATGTGCCCCCACTCCTGAGCTCTCAGATTTAATCCAGTTCCAGTGAGTGCTCTGGAGCTCTGGTTTTTGGTCTGGTTACGCGATTGCTCCCGAGATCCCGGTTTCAGTCTAGTTTGAGTTTGCGCTTTGGTGCTCCTGGTTTAGTTCGGATGCACACGCTCCTGAGCTTCCGGTTTTAGTCCAATTCCAGTGAGTGCTCCTGAGCTCACTTTTCAGTCTGGTCGCGTGCGGTCCTGGGCTCACGGTCTCAGTCTATGCTCTCGCGGGTGACGGTCCATGAGTACGGCTTGCTCCCTAGTTCAGGTAGCTACTGCTACCTGTAGCCCAAGCACCGTGACTCCCTCCTTCCGATATCTGTGCATGGATTCACGGCTTCCTGCTTCATAACTCAATACTCACTCCTGGAGATGTTCATCTATAGAGATCTGGATGTATCTTTCTGCATCTCAGGCTGATTCATTGTGTTTTCCGGAAGGTCTGGTACATATCCACCTAAACTCAGGGGACCAGCTCACAAAGGGGACCCCTACTCTTCTGCCCTTTTTTTCAATCCCCTCAATCTAGCATCTATATTCAACAAAGGTTAAGGTGTTTGAAAACTCTGTGTCGAGGCATCGTGAAAGGGCCAAATGCTGAACTTAGTGAAGCACATTTGTGTAGAAACTATCCATTCACTAAAATCCTGATCCATGGTCGGTGGGTGCATATGCAAACGTATGTGTTGAACAAAAACAAAATGCCACTTCCATATTCAGAAACAAAAACTGCAGAGAACACAATGTTCAAGTCGTATGACCCCAAAAGAAGATGGAAGTGTGCTCGTGAATATGCATGGAGGGTTGTAAGTAGACATATACTTCAATAGAAAAAGAACACTGCCCAGAACACAACATTCCACCACTACTATCTTAGAAGCAGATACAGGTGCCTTGAAACCTATGCGGGAAAGCAGAAGGAAAGGGCCATATCAAAAGTAGTGAAACATACCGCCCTGGAAAGCCTTCATCAACCAACACTTTGTTTCAAGGACATAGGTGCAGATTAAAAGTCTGCGTGGGGGGCACCTGGGTGGCTCAAGTGGTGAAGCCACTGCCTTCGGCTCAGGCCATGATCCCAGGGACCTGAGATCGAGTCCCATGATGGGGTACTTGCACAGCGGGGAACCTGCTTCACCCTCTCCCTCTGCCTGATCCTTTGCTTGCTTGGGCTCACATTTCTCTCTTTTGCTCTCTGTCAGAAAAATTTTTTAAAAATCTTAAAAAATACATAAAAGAAAATAAAGCAAAAAAAAAATAAAGTCTGAGTGGAACCTCAATGAGTGTGCCAATTATTGAACTCAGGGAATCAAGGCTTTGTTTAAACCATCTTCAAGACATGTCTTTCATGCTACAGAAAGCTAGTTGAGAGGCATGTGTTGAAGCATGAGGACAGAGGCATACGTTCTGCTCAGAGAACCATGTCTGGGGAGAGCAGAACGATCCCTCGACTCCCTCTTTTGAGGAGGTAAAAGTGTGTTCGCATGTATGATGCTGTAGAACCCTAAGGGAAGGGCCTCTCCAAGCAAACCAAAGTATAATAAACACCATTCCACTCACGTCCTTATTGGTGGACATCGAGGCATTCTCCAACATGTGAGGAAGCCTATGAAAAGTGCCATATACTTATGTCGGTGAAACAAGTCTGAGCAGAAACCGTTCATCAAAAAATGAGTTGGGTTGTGGAGATAGAGGCGCATTCACGAGTTTGTGTGGACCCATAAGGAACGTGGCGTATACTTAAGTAAAAGACAGAACACCATATCCATAGCACCATGCAACTCACCTCCCTTTCATTGGACATAGATGGGGGGACACATGGATTTGTGGAAGGCTAAGGAAAATGCCACAGACCTGTCTGACAGAGATGAGACTGGGAAGAAAGTGTCTTGCAACCCAACTCTTCTCTCTGGGAGAAGGAAGTGCTTTCAAAAGATTGAGAGGAATCTTTACAAAAGAGTCATACACTTAGAGAAACAAGTGCGTGTGGAGAGCACCTTTCACCTACCTCTCTTTTCATGCAGACAGAAGCATTTTAAAATATAGATGAGGGTTCTGATGGAAACTGTCATCCTTTCAGTTCTTTCCGGGAAACTAGTCTCTACACAAAAGCCCTCAATCTAGCTTCTTGATTCACCAAAGGTTAAGGTGTTTGAAAAATCTGTGTGGAAGCATCTTGAATGGGCAACTGCTGAGCTTAGTGAAGCACATTTGTGGAGAAATTACACATCCACCAAAATTCTGATCCATGGTCGGTGGGGCATATTCAAACGTAAGTGTTGAACCCCAGGAAAATGCCATCCCCATACTCAGAATCAAACACTGCAGAGAACACACTGTTCAAGTAGTGTTTTCCCAAAAGTAGAGGGAAGTGTGCTCCTGAATATGCTTGGAGAGTTATCCATAGCCATAATCTTCACTAGAAAAATCACACTGCCTAGAAAACAACATTCCACCACTACTATATTAGAAGCAGATACAGGCACGTTGAAACCTATGAGGTTTCAACAAACGTATTGGTAAACGCTTGTATCCTCACTTATCAATGTTGTTATCTCTCTACACGAACTTGGTTCGCTGAATTGACTGATGACACTTTCTTTTCATTTTCACACAACCTTTTTGAACGGCTTTCCTCCTCATGACAGATGTGAGTTGAGAGATGCTTTCTGTGTAGTGTTCTTACATAGTTAAATGAAGGGCATTATCTTGATGCTTGCAGATAACGTTTGGCACAATGCTCCCACTTCATGACACCAGATGTGATGTGCAAGATGCTTTTATATAGAGTGATCTTTCCGAGCATAAAGTAGGTGACACTTTCCTTATGCATTCGTAGACACTTTTGAAAAACTTGCCATCTTCCTAACAGAAGATGCGACTTGGAAGATGGTTTCTATTTGGTGTTCTGACTGAGATCTGTGTATATTGCCCTTAAGGTTCAACACACGTATTGGAAAACGCGTGTATATTCATGGGTCACGATGTTAGTTTAATGTTGCCTTCTATCAACACACACTTGGTTCTCACAACTACTTAGATAAAACCTCTCCTTATGCTTTCACTCACACTTCTTGAAAATCCTTCCATCTTCATGACCAAGGATAGGAGGCGGAGGAAGAGTTCTATATGATGTTCCAACTGAGAGTTACGTGTATGGCACTTCCCTTAAGGTTCAACACACAGACTGGGGAAAGTCGTGTATCTTCAGGAATCATGGTGTTAGGTAGATGTTGCATTCTATCTACACCGCCTGGGTTCTCAGCATTAATTAGCTAGAACTCTCCGCATGCTTTCACTGACACTTTCACAGATGCCTCCATATTCATGCCAGAAGGTGTGAGTTGGAAGTGGGTTTTGATGCGGTTTTCTTACTTAAAGTTTTGTATGTGGCACATCACCTATGGCTTTCATATACACTTTTGGAAAATGCATCCGTCCTCATGAAAGAAGATATGATTTGGAAGGCTGCTTCTAGCAGCTGTTCTTACTTAGTGTTAATCTATGAAGCCACTTTCGTTATCGATCAACATGGAAATTTGAAAAAGCTTGAATCTTCATGAATCAGAATGTTCAGATTTGCATTCCCTATCCACAGACATTTTTCTCAGAATTAAGTAGATGGCACTTTTCTTTAAGCGTTCACTCACACTCTTGACAATGCTTCCATCGTCATGACCCAAGATGCCTGTCAAAAGATGTTTTTGGTACAGGGTTTCCTTAGAGTCAAGAATATGGCACTTCCTTTTTCTCTGAGGCAACTTTTTGAAAAAGCTCCATCTTTACGATGAAAGACATGAGGTGAAAGATGCCATATATCTAGTGTTCTGACTGAGTGTGAAGTATTTGGCGCTTTCCTTAAGGGTCAACACACACACACATAGACACACAGGAGACTCTTGTATCATCGAGCATCAGGACGTTAGGTCAATGTCACGTTCGGTCTACACAGATTTGGTTCTCAGAATTAAGTAGATGGCACTTCCTTTACGCGTTCGTGCACACTCTTGCCAAGGCTTCCATCTTCACGACAGAAGTTGTGAGTTGAGACATGGTGTCTTTACAGTGTTCTTCTATACAGTTAAGCAAAGCACTTTATGTTTATGTTTTCGTACACAATTTTGCACATGCTTCCATTTTCATGACAGAAGACTGTGAGATGCAAGATGCTTTCTCTATGGTGTTCTTCCTTAGATTTCAGTATATGGCACTTTCCTTATGTTTTCTTATACCCCTGTGCAAATGGTTTCATCTTCATGACCGAAGATGTCAGTTGAAAGATGGCATTGATACAATGTTCTTTCTTAAAGTTTGGTTAATGGCCCTTTCCTTATGCTTTCATTCACACTCTGAAACATGCTTCCATCATCATGACAGACGGTGGGAGTTGGAAGATCCTTTCCATACCTTCTTCTTACTGAGAGTTACTTCTATGGCAGCTTCCTTAAGATTCAACAAACGTATTGGGAATCCCTTGTATCTTCACTGATCAATGTTGCCGTCTCTCTACACAAACTTGCTTCACTGAATTGACTGATGGCACTTTCTTTTCATTTTCACACAACCTTTTTGAACAGCTTTCCCCCTCATGACAGATGTGAGTTGAGAGATGCTTTCTGTGTAGTGTTCTTACATAGTTAAATGAAGGGCATTATCTTGATGCTTGCAGACACCATTTTGCACAACGCTCCCACTTCATGACACCAGATGTGAGGTGCATATAGAGTGTTCTCTCCTAGCGTAAAGTAGGTGACACTTTTCTTATGCATTCGTTGACACTTTCGAAAAACTTGCCATCTTCCTAACAGAAGATGTGACTTGGAAGATGGTATCTATTCAGTGTTCTGACTTAGATCTGTGTATATTGCCCTTTCCTTAAGGTTCAACACACGTATTGTAAAATGCGTGTATATTCATGGGTCATGATGTTAGTTCGATGTTGCCTTCTATCAACACAGACTTGGTTCTCAGAACTACTTAGATAGAACCTCACCTTATGCTTTCACTCACACTTCTTTTTTTTTAAAAGATTTTATTTATTTATTAGACAGAGATAGAGACAGCCAGCGAGAGAGGGAACACAAGCAGGGGGAGTGGGAGAGGAAGAAGCAGGCTCACAGCAGAGGAGCCTGACGTCAGGCTCGATCCCATAATGCCGGGATCATGCCCTGAGCTGAAGGCGGACGCTTAACCACTGTGCCACCCAGGCGCCCCTTCACTCACGCTTCTGAAAGTACTTCATCTTCATTACAGAAGATGTGAGTTGGAAGATCTTTTCCAAATGGTGTTCTTACTTAAGCACACAGCACATTCCTTAGGTTTTCATAAACACTTTTGGAAAATACATCCATCTTCGTGAAAGTAGATGTGATTTTGAAGGTTGTCTCTACATGGTGCTCTTTCTTAGTGTTAAGCGTAAGGCACTTCTCTTACCGTTCAACACTGATATTTGAAAAAGCTTCTCTCTTCATGCATCAGGATGTTTGATGTGGCATTCTCTCTACAGAGGCTTGGTGCTCAGAGTTTAGTAAACGGCATTTCATTACACGTTCCCTCACCTTATAGCCAATGCCTCCAGCTGCATGAGAGAAGATGTGAGTTTCAAATGCTTTTTGACAGAGTTCTTTTATAAAGTTAAGCATATGATAATTTCCTTATGCTGAGAAACACACTTCTGAGAATGCTTCCAACTTCTTGAAAGAAGACGTGACTTGAAGGATGGATTCGGTGCTGTCCTTTCTTGAAGCTATGTCTCTGTCACTTTCCTTATGCTTTTAACACAACGTTGCAAACGTTTCCGTCTTCATGACAGAAGTTGTGGGTTGTAAGATGCTATCTATCCAGTGTTCTCACCTACTCTTAAGTTTATGGCACTTTCCTTAAGGTTCAACACACAGGGAAGGAAACCCTGGTATGATGATTCGTCAGGAGGTGGGTTTGATATTGTATTCTATCTACACAGACTTGGTTCTCAGAATTAAGTCGACGGCACTTCCTTCACCCTCTCATACCCACTTTTGTAAATGCTTCCCTCTTCATGACAGAGGGTAGGAGCTGAGGGATGGTTTCTCTACAGTGTTCTTACACAGCGTTAAGCACAGGGAACTACCTTTCGGCTTTCATACACACTTTTGAAATGCTTCCATGATCAGGAAAGAAGGTGTGAGATAGAAGATGTTTTCTACAGAGTGTTTTTCTTAGAGTTCAGTATGCGACACCACTTTCCTTATGTTTTCTCACATAGGTTTGCAGATGCTTCCATCTTCAAGGCAGGTGATGTGAGCTGAAAGACGGATTTGATACAAGGTTCTTTTCTTAACAACAAGTGTACGACCCTTTCCTGATGCTCTCATACGCATTCTTGAAAATGCTTCATGACAGGAGATGTGAGTTTTAAAATGCTTTCTGCAGGGTGTCCTTGGTGAGAGTTACGTATGTGGCCCTTTTCTGAAGGTTCAGCACACATACTGGGAAACGCGTGTCTGTCCTTATGAGTCACAATGTTAGTTCGATGTTGTGTTCTATCTACAAAGACTTGGTGCTCAGAATTAAGTGGCTGGATCTCTTCTTAACGCTTTCACTCACACTTTTTGCAAAGGCTGCCGTCTTCAGGACAGATGTGAGTTGGAAGATGGTTTCCCAAAAGTGTTCTTACTTCAAGTGAAATATACGGCTCCTTCCTCAATGCTTTCATGCACACTTTTGCAAATGCATCCATCTTCATGAAAGATGGGGTTTGGAAGATTCTTTCTATATGCTCTACAGACGATCTTTTATATTTTTTCTTCATGTTATGTATATGGCACTTTCCTTATCATTCAACACAGGTGACGTGAGCTGAAAGTTGGATTCAATACAGTGTTCTATCTTCCAAGTAAGTGTATGGCCCTCCCCTTATGCTTTATTTCATACACACTTTTGAAAAGGCTTGCATCTTCATGAGAGAAGATGTGAGTGGGAAGACGTCTAGCTAGCGTTCTGACTCAGTGCTAAGGATATGGCACTTTAATTAAGGCTCAACACACATGTTGGATGGCAGAAGATATGAGTTGGATGGTGGTTTCCATAGGGTGTTCTTACTTGAAACTTAAGTATGTGGTACGTTTGTTAACCTTTCATGCGCATTTTGCACAGGCTTCCACCTTCAGGACACAAGATGTGAGTTGGAAGACCTTTTCTCTACGGTGTTCTCTCTGAGAGTTACGTAGATGGCAGTTTCCTGAAGGTTCAACACACATATTGGAAAACGGTTCTATATTCACAGATCGGGATGTTAGTTCGAGGTTGCATTCTCTCTACACAGCCTTGGTTCTCAAAAAGATTAAGTACATGGCACTTTAAACTTTCACACAGGTTTTCGAAAGCCTTCCATTTTCATGACAGAAGATGTGAGGTGAGAGATGGTTTCTCTATGGTGTTCTTACATAGAGTTAAGTAAAGGGCATTAGCTTTCTGCTTTCTTGCACACTTCCTCAGAAGCTCCCATCTTCATGGGAGAAGATCCATGAGATGCAAGGTGCTTTCTATACTGCAATCCTCTTTAGCATCAGGCGTATGGCCATTTCCTTTTTTTTTAATAATATTTTTTTATTATACTAGGTTAGTCACCATACAGTACATCCCTGGTTTTTGATGTAATGTTCAATGATTCATTAGTTGCGTATGACACCCAGTGCACCATGCAATACGTGCCCTCCTTACTACCCATCACCAGTCTATCCCATTCCCCCACTCCCCTCCCCTCTGAAGCCCTCAGTTTGTTTCCCAGGGTCCATAGTCTCTCATGCTTCATTCCCCCTTCTGATTACCCCCCTTTCTTTATCCCTTTCTTCTCCCACCGATCTTCCTACTTCTTATGTTCCATAGATCAGTGAAACCATATGATAATTATCTTTCTCTGCTTGACTTAGTTCACTTAGCATTATCTCCTCCAGTGCCGTCCATGTTGCAGCAAATGTTGAGAAATAGTTCTGTTTGATAGCTGAGTAGTATTCCTTTGTATAGATGGACCACAATTTCTTAATCCAGTCATCCATTGAAGGGCATCTCGGCTCCTTCCACGATTTAGCTATTATGGACAATGCTGCTATAAACATTGGGGTGCATATGGCCCTTCTCTTCACTATGTCTGTATATTTGGGGTAAATACCCAGTAGTGCAATGGCTGGGTCATAGGGTAGCTCAATTTTTTAACATTTTAAGGGAACTCCACACTGTTTTCCAGAGTGGCTGTACCAACTTGCATTTACACCAACAAGGTAGGAGGGATCCCCTTTCTCCACATCCTCTTCAACAATTGTTGTTTCTTGCATGTCAATTTTTGCCATTCTAACTGGCATAAGGTGGTATCTCAGAGTGTGGTTTTGATTGGAATTTCCGTGATGGCTAATGATTTTGAACATTTTTTCATGTGTCTGTTAGCCATTTGTATGTCTTCATTTGAAGTGTCTGTTCATATCTTCTGCCCATTTTATGATTTGTTTATTTGTTTCTCGCGTATCGAGTTTGAGAAGTTCTTTCTATATCTTGGATACCAGTCTTTTATCTGTAGTGTCATTTGCAAATATATTCTCCCTTTCCGTGGGCTGCCTCTTAGTTTTTTTGACTGTTTCTTTGGCTGTGCAGAAGCTTTTGATCTTGATGAAGTCCCACGAGTTCATTTTATCTTTTGTTTCTCTTGCCTTTGGAAATGTGTCATGAAAAAGGTTGCTGTGGCTGATGCCATAGAGGTTGCTGCCTATGCTCTCCTCTAGGATTTTGATGGATTCCTGTCTCACATCGAGGTCTTTCATCTATTTGGAGTTTACCTTTGTGTGTGGTGTGAGAGAGTGATCTAGTTTCATTCCTTTGCATGTAGCTGTCCAATTTTCCTGGCACCATTTATTGAAGAGACTGTCTTTTTTCCACCAGATGTTTTTTATTGCTTTGTCAAAGATTAGTTGCCCAAAGAGCTGAGGGTCCATTTCTGGGTTCTCTATTCTGTTCCATTGGTCTATGTGTCTCTTCTTGTGCCAGTACCATGCTGTCTTTGTGATCACAGCTTTGTAGTACAGCTTGAAATCTGGCATTGTGATGCCCCCAGCTTTGTGTTTCCTTTTCAACAATTCCTTGGTGAGTCACGGCCTTTTCTGGTTCCACACAAATTTAAGGGCTGTTTCTTCCAGTTCTTTGAAAAATGTCATTGGTATCTTGAGCAGCATAGCATCGAAAGTGTAGATTGCTCTGGCTAGCATGGATGTTTTAACTATGTTAGTTCTTCTGATCCATGAGTATGGAATATTTTTCCATCTTTTTGTGTTTTCTTCAATGTCTTTCAAGAGTGATTTGTAGTTCCTAGTATATAGATCCTTTACATCTCTGTGTGGTTAATTCCGAGATAATGTATGACTTTTGGTGCTATTGTAAATGGTATGGATTCCCTAATTTCTCTTTCTTCAGTCTCATTGTTCATGTATAGAAATGAAACTGATTTCTGAGCATTGATTTTCTATCCCGCCACATTACTGAGTTGCTCTATAGCTTCTAGTAGTTTGGGGGTGGATTCTTTTGAGTTCTCCATATAGAGTATCATGTCATCTGCGAAGAGAGACAGTTTGACTTCTTTGCCGATTTGGATACCTTTTATCCTTTCTGTTGTTTGATTGCTGTTGCAAGGACTCCTAGTACTTTGTTGAATAATAATGGCGAGAGTCGGCATCCTCGTTGTGTTCCTGATTTTAAGGGAAAGGCTTCCAGCTTTTTCCCACTGACAATGATATTTGCTGTAGGCTTTTCATAGATGGTTTTTATGACATTGAGGAATGTACCCTCTATCCCTACACTCTGAAGGGTTTTAATCAGGAAAGGGTGCTGTAGTTTGTCAAATGCTAGTTCTGCATCTATTGAGAGGATCATATGATTTTTGCCTTTTTTCTTGTTGATATAATCTATCAAAATGATAGATTTGTGAATGTTGAACCACTCTTCTATCCCAGGGATGAATCCCACTTGGTCATGATGGATAACCCTTTTAATGTACTGTTGGATCCTATGAGCTAGGATCTTGTTGAGAATTTTGGTGTCCATATTCATCAGGGATATCGGTCTGTAATTCTCCTTTTTGATGGGGTCTTTGATATGGCCCTTTCCTTATGCTTTCATACACACTTCTGAAAAATCTTCCATGTTCATGGGCAGAACTTGAGTTGGGAGATGCTGTCTTTCTACTGTTCTGACTCCATGTGTTAGGTATATGGCCCTTTCCCTGTGCTTTCATACACAATCTTGAAAAGCCTTCCACCTTCATGACAGAAGATAGGAGGTGGAGGAAGAGTTCTATATGATGCGCCTACTGAGAGTTACGTATATGGCATTTCCCTTAAGGTTCAACACACAGACTGGGGAAAGGCATGTATCTTCAGGAGTCACGTTGTTAGTTAGATGTGGCATTCTATCTACACCGCCTGGGTTCTCAGCATTAATTAGCTAGAACTCTCCGCATGCTTTCACTGACACTTTCACAGATGCCTCCATATTCATGCCAGAAGGTGTGAGTTGGAAGCGGGTTTTGATGCGGTTTTCTTACTTAAAGTTTTGTATGTGGCACATCACCTATGGCTTTCATACACACTTTTGGAAAATGCATCCATCCTCAGGAAAGAAGATGTGATTTGGAAGGGTGCTTCTAGAAGGTGTTCTTACCTAGTATTAATCTATGAAGCCACTTTCGCTATCGATCAACACGGAAATTTGAAAAAGCTTGTATCTTCATGAATCAGGATGTTCGAAGTTGCATTCCCTATCCGCAGACGTTCTTCTCAGAATTAAGTAGATAGCACTTTTCTTTAAGCGTTCACTCACACTCTTGACAATGCTTCCATCGTCATGACCCAAGATGCCTGTCAAAAGATGTTTTCAGTACAGGGTTTCCTTAGAGTCAAGAATATGGCACTTCCTTTTTCTCTGAGGCAACTTTTTGAAAAAGCTTCCATCTTTACGACGGAAGACGTCAGTTGAAAGATGCCGTATATCTAGTGTTCTGACTGAGTGTGAAGTATTTGGCTCTTTCCTTAAGGGTCAACACACACACACACACACACACACACACACACACAGGAAATGCTTGTATCATTGAGCATCAGGACGTTAGGTCGATGTCGCGTTGCATCTACACAGATTTGGTTCTCAGAATAAAGTAGATGACTCTTTCTTTACACGCTCATGCACACTTTTGCAAAGGCTTCCATCTTCATGACAGAAGTTATGAGTTGAGACATGGTGTCTATACAGTGTTTTTCCATACAGTTAAGCAAAGCACTTTATGTTTAAGTTTTCGTACACACTTTTGCACATGCTTCCGTTTTCATGACAGAAGACGGTGAGATGCAAGATGCTTTCTTTATGGTGTACTTTCATAGACTTCAGTATATGGCACGTTACTTATGTTTTCTTAGACACCTGTGCAAATGGTTTCATCTTCAGGACCGAAGACGTGAGTTGAAAGATGGCTCCAATACAATGTTCTTTCTTAAAGATTGTTCAATGGCCCTTTCCTTATGCTTCCATTCACACTCTGAAACATGCTTCCATCATCATGACAGATGGTGGGAGTTGGAAGACCCATTTCATACCCTATTCTTACTGAGAGTTAAGTCTATGGCAGCTTCCTTAAGGTTCAACACGCGTTTTGGGAAACCCTGGTATCTTCACTGATCAATGTTGCCGTCTCTCTACACAAACCTGGTTCGCTGAATTGACTGCTGGCCCTTTCTTTTTGTTTTCACACCACCTTTTCGAACGGCTTTCCTCCTCATGACAGATGTGAGTTGAGGGATGCTTTCTGTGTAGTGATCTTACGTAGTTAAACAAAGGACATTATCTTGATTCTTGCAGACATGGTTTTGCACAATGCTCCCACTTCATGGCACCAGAAGTGAGGTGCAAGATGCTTTTATATAGTGTGTTCTCTCTTAAAGTAGGTGATAATTTCCTATACATTCGTTGACACTTTTGAAATACTTTCCATCTTTGTAACAGAAGATGTGACTTGGAAGATGGTGTCTATTTGGTGTTATGACTGAGATTTGTGTTTATTCCTCTTTCCTTAAGGTTCAACACACCTTGTTGGTGTGTATTCATGCGTCACGATGTTAGTTCAATGTTGCCCTCTATCAACAGAGACTTTGTTCTCACAACTACTTAGATAGAACCTCTTCTTATGCTTTCACACTTCTGCAAGTACTTCATCTTCATTACAGAAGATGTGAGTTGGAAGATCTTTTCCAAAGGGTGTCCTTACTTGAGCGTACAGCACGTTTTTAAGTTTTCATACACACTTTTGGGAAATACATCCATCTTCATGAATGTAGATGTGATTTGGAAGGTAGTCTCTACATGGTGCTCTTTCTTAGTGTTAAGTGTATGGCACTTCTCTTACCGTTCAACACAGATATTTGAAAAAGCTTCTCGCTTCATGCATCAGGATGTTTGAAGTGGCATTCTCTCTATAGAGGCTTAGTGCTCAGAGTTTAGTAAAAAGCATTTCTTTACATGTTCCCTCACCCTTGAGCCAATGCTTCCAGCTGCATGAGAGAAGATGTGAGCTTCAGATGCTTTTCTATGGAGTTCTTTCATAAACTTAAGCCTATGATAATTTGCTTATGCTGAGAAACACACTTCTGAAAATGCTTCCAACTTCATGAAAGAAGACGTGCCTTGAAGGATGGATTTGGTACGGTCCTTTCTTAAAGCTAAGTCTCTTTTTTTAAAAAAAATATTTTGATTATATTATGTTAGGCTTTTGATGCAAAGTTCGATGATTCATTAGTTGCGTATAACACCCAGTATACCATGCAATATGTACCGTCCCTACCACCCATCACCAGCCAATCCCATTCCCCCACACCCTATCCCTCTGAAGCCCTCAATTTGTTTCTCAGAGTACATAGTCTCTCATGCTTCATTCCCCTTCTTATTACCCCCCTTCTTTATCCCTTTCCTCTCCTACTGATCTTCCTAGTTCTTATTTTCCATAGATGAGAGAAACCATATGATAACTGTCTTTCTCTGCTTGACTTATTTCACTTAGCATTATCTCCTCCAGTGCCATCCATGTTCCAACAAATGTTGAGAAATCGTTCTTTTTGATAGCTGAGTAGTATTCCATTGTGTATATGGACCGCAACTTCTCAAGCCAGTCATCTGTTGAAAGGCATCTAGGCTCCTTTCATGATTTAGCTATTGTGGACAATGCTGCTATAAACATTGGGGTGCATATGGCCCTTCTCTTCACTACGTCTGTATCTTTGGGGTAAATACCCAGTAGTGCAATGCCTGGATAATAGGGTAGCTCAATCTTTAACTTTATAAGGGACCTCCACACTGTTTTCCAGAGTGGCTGTACCAGCTTGCATTCCCACCAACAATGTAGGAGGCATCCCCTTTCTCCACATCTCTCCAACATTTGTTGTTTCCTGCCTTGTCAATTTTTGCCATTCTAATTTGTGTAAGGTGGAATCTTCGTGTGGTTTTGATTTGAATTTCCCTGATGTGTAATGATTTTAAATATTTTTTCATGTGTCTGTTAGCCATTTGTATATCTTCACTGGAAAAGTGTCTGTTCATATCTTCTGCCCATTTTATGATTTGTTTATTTGTTTCTTGCATATTGAGTTTGAGAAGTTCTTTCTAGATCTTGGATACCAGTCTTTTAACTGTAGTATCATTTGCAAATATATTCTCCAATTCCGTGGGCTGCCTCTTAGTTTTTTTGACTGTTTCCATGGCTGTGCAGAAGGTTTTGATCTTGATGAAGTCCCACAAGTTCATTTTTTCTTTTGTTTCTCTTGCCTTTGGAGATGTGTCATGAAAAAGGTTCCTGTGGCCGATGTTGCAGAGGTTGCTGCCTATGCTCTCCTCTAGAATTTTGATGGATTCCTGTCTCACATTGAGGTCTTTCATCCATTAAGAGTTTATCTTTGTGTATGGTATGAGAGAGTGGTCAAGTGTCATTCTTTTGCACGTAGTTGTCCAATATTACCGGCGCCATTTATTGAAGAGACTGGTTTTTTTCACCGGAAGTTTTTTCCTGCTTTATCAAAGATTAGTTGCCCAAAGAGCCAAGGTCCATTTCTGTGTTCTCTATTCTGTTCCACTGGTCTATGTGTCTGTTTTTGTGCCAGTACCATTCTGTGTTTGTGATCAGAGCTTTGTAGCATAGCTTGAAATCTGGCATTGTGATGCCCCCAGCTTTGTTTTTCCTTTTCAACAATTCCTTGGCAAGTTGGGGCTTATCTGGTTCCACACAAATTTAAGGGCTATTTGTTCCAGTTCTTTGAAAAATGTCATTGGTATTTTGATTGGGATAGCATTGAAAGTGTAGATTGCTCTGGGTATCATGGTCATTTTAACTACGTTACTTCTTCCGATCCATGAGCATGGAATATTTTTCCAACTTTTTGTGTCTTCTTCAATGACTTTCAAGAGAGATTTATAGTTTCTAAAATATAGATCCTTTATGTCTCCGGTTAAGTTAATTGCTTGTTTACGTATGATTTTTGGTGCTATTGTAAATAGGATGGATTCCCTAATTTCTCTTTCTTCAGTCTCATTATTCGTGTATAGAAATGCAACTGCTTTCTGAGCATTGATTTGGTATCCCGCCACATTACTTAATTGCTCTGGAACTTCTAGTAGTCTGGGGGGGAATATTTTGGGTTTTCCATATAGAGTATCATGTCATCTGCGAAGAGAGACAGTTTGACCTCTTCTTTGCTGATATGGATACCTTTTATCCCTTTTTGTTGTCTGATTGCTGTTTCAAGGACTTCTAGTACTATGTTGAATGATAATGGTGAGAGTGGGCATCCTTGTCGTGTTCCTGATCGTAAGGGAAAGGCTTCCAGCTTTTCCCCATTGAGAATGATATTTGCTGTAGGCTTTTCATAGATGGTTTTTATGAGATTGAAGAATGTACCCTCTATCCCTACACTCTGAAGGGTTTTAATCAGGAAAGATGCTGTAATTTGCCAAATGCCTTTTCTGCATCTATTGAGAGAATCATATGATTTTTGGCTTTTTCCTTCTGGATAACATCTATGACATTGATAGATTTGCGAATGTTGAACCATCCTTGCATCCCAGGGATGAATCCCACTTGGTTATGATGGATAATCCTTTTAATGTACTGTTGGATTCTATTAGCCAGGAACTTTTTGAGAATTTTGGCATCCATATTCATCACGGAAATTGGTCTGTAATTCGCCATTTTGATGGGGTCTTTGCCTGGTTCGGGGATCAAGGTAATATTGGCCTCATAGAATGAGTTTGGTAGCTTTCCTTCTGTTTCTATTTTTTGAAATAGCTTTAGGAGAATAGGTATTATTTCTTCTTTAAATGTTTAGTAGAATTCCCCAGGAAAACCCTCCGGGCCTGGAGTTTTCTTTTTTGGAAGGTTTTTAATCACCGTTTCAATCTCTTCATAATTAATTGGCCTGTTGAAAAAATCAATTTCTTCCTGTTTCAGTCTGGGTAGTTTATAGGTTTCCAAAAAGTCCTCAATGTCTTCCAGATTGCTTAATTTATTGGCATAAATCTGTTGTTAAAATTTTGTAATAATCCTTCAAATTTCATTGATGTTGGTTGTGACCTCTCCCTTTTCATTCATAATTTTATTAATTTGGGTCATTTCTCTATTCTTTTGGATAAGTCTTGCCAGTGGTTTGTCAATTTTATTTACTCTTTTAAAGAACCAGCTTCTAGTTCTGTTGATCTGCTCTACTGTGCTCCTGGTTTCTAAATAATTGATCTCTGCTCTAATCTTGATCAACTGCTTTCTCGTGTGTGGATTAGGCCTGTTCCTCTGTTGCTGTTCTAGCTTCTTGAGTTGAGAATACAAAAATTGCATTAGATTTTTCTATTCTTTTGAATGAGGCTTGGATGGCTATGTATTTCCCCCTTAGGACTGCCTTTGCAGTATCTCATAGGTTTTGGACCATTGTGTTTTCATTCTCGTTGGTCTCCATAAATTGTTTAAATTGATTTTTGATTTGCTGGTTTATCGAGTCATTCCTCAGCAGGATGGTTCTTAGTCTCAAGTGTTTGAGTTTCTTCCAAATTGTTCCTTGTGGTTGAGTTCCAATTTCAGAGCGTTGTGGTCTGAGAATATGCAGAGTATCATTTCAGTCTTTTGGTATTGGTTGAGACCTGTTTTGTGACCCAGAACATGTTCTATACTTGAGAATGTTCCAAGGGCATTAGAATAGAATGAGTATTCTTTGGTTCTGGGGTGTAGTGTTCTATATATATCCATGAGGTCTAACTCGTCCAGTATGGCATTCAAAGCTCTTGTTTGCTTGTTGATTTCGTGCTTAGGTGAACTGACTATTGCTGATATTGGAGTGTGGAGGTCCCCTACTATTAATTATGTGTCTCTTTATTCCAGTTAAGAGTTGGCTTGTGTATCTTGCTGCTCACATGTTGGGGGCATGTTTATTTATAATTGTCATATCCACTTGTTGTATATATCCTATAAGAATAATATTGTGCCCTTCTGTATCTCTAACTATATTCTTTAGTTTAAAATCCAATCTGTCTGATATGAGAATTGCTACCCCTGCTCTTTTTGAGGTCCATTGGCGTGAAAGATTGTATTCCATCCCGTTACTTTCAGTCTGAATGTATCTTTGGGTTCAAAATGAGTCTCTTGTAGACAGCAAATGGATGGGTCATGTCTTTTTATCCAATCTGCAACCCTGTGGCACTTTATGGGAGCATTTAAGCCATTTACATTGAGACTGATTATTGAGAGAGATGATTTTAATGATGCCATGTTGCCTGTAAAGTCTTTGTTTCTATAGATTGTGACTTTCTGTTCTGTATCACTTTTGGGGCCTTTTTACTTTTATAGAACCCCCCTTAATATCTCCTGTAGGGCTAGTTTCGTGGTTATGAAATTGGTCAGTGACTGGCGATTCTGGAAGTTCTTTATCTCTCCATCAATTTTGAATGGCAGCCTTGCTGGATAAAGAATCCTTGGCTGCATGTTTTTCTCTGAAAGAGCTTTAAAAATGCCCCCCAACCCTTACGCTCATTCCAGGTGTGTGTAGAGAGGTCTCACGTAATTTTGATACCTTTGCCTTGGTACATGAAAAATTTCTTTGCTCTGGCTGCTTTCAATACTGTATCCTAGGATCTAACTTTTGTGAATTGCTCTATGACGTGACGTGGCGTAGGTTTGTCTTGGTTGAGCTTGGGAGGGGTCCTCTCTGCCTCTTGGACACGAATGCTTGTTTCCCTTGTTAGATTAGGGAAGTTTTCAGCTACAATTTCTTCAAATATCTCTTCTAGACCTCTGTTTTTCTCCACCCCCTCGGGGATACCGATGATTCTGACAGTGGAACATTTCATTGAGTCAGTAATCTCCCGTAACCTACATTCTTGAGAATGGATTTTTTTGAGTCCAGATTCTATTTTTAGCTTTCGCTTCTACTACCCCATCCTCCAATTCGCTGATATGTTCTTCTGCCTCATTCACCCTGGCTGTCAGAGCATCTAGTTTTGACTGCATTTGGCTCATAGAATTTTTAATTTCTGCCAGATTCACTCTCATTTCCACCCTTAGAGATTCTATATTCTCATTAACATTTTTGTTAAGACTTTCAAGTCTATACATCATCTTGACCATTGTTACTCTGAAGTACAATTCTGATAATTTGGTTATATCCGTAACCATTTTTTCTGTGGCAGAGGCCACAGATTCATTGTCTTTTCTTTGCTGGGGGTGATTTTTCCTTCTCGTCATTCTGATGAGGACAGGTTGTGGGGTTGTCCAGTGCCCAAATTATTCACCAGGACCCAGGCAGCGTGCAGCTGTTTTATAGGGACCTTAGGGATGTAGGATCCTTGATTTTTCAGCCTGACTTGTCGGGGAGGGGCCTGCTGTGCCAATACTCAGGCAATCCTGTTTGGGTAGAGTCTCCGTGTCCCCTGCAAGGGGGGATGGGGATGGGCACACTGTGAGTCAGTATTTCCAGGCTTTTGTTCTCTGGTGGTTTTCCCTGGCTATTTGCTGTGCCTCTTCTGAGAGTCAGAGCAGCAGTAGCCGAATCTCAGCGCCTGTCTCAGAGCAGAGGGATCACAGCCAGTTCTCCAATGGTTTTCTGGCCACTTTAACTCTGTTTGTGCTGGTGCTGCTCAACCCTGAAGCATCCTGGGATGTGCACCCCACAGCTGGCATCTGAGCCCTCACTTCCAGTGCTGGCACGTCTCTATCCTTTGTGTTTCTAACACAGCCAGCCACCAGCCCCCAGCTGCCAGCTGCCCCTGCGGGCTCTGGAGATCCATTTCAGTGTGGCTCATGTGCACTCTGAGCCTGGGTTTTCAGACTTATCATGCACATTCCCTGGCTCACGGTCTCAGTCTACTCTCTCGCGGGTGCCAGTCCATGAGTCTGCCCTTCTCCAGTATAGGTGGATACCGCTTCCTGGTGCCCAAATGTGGCAGCTTCCTAGCTCTTTCATTTATCTTCCGATATCTGTGCTCGGCTTATGGCTCCCTGATTTGTACCTCAATACTCATCGCTGTAGATGTTCATTTGTAGAGATCCAGATGTATTTCCTGCATCTCAGGCTGATTCCTTGGATGCTCAGGATAGTCTGGTACCTATCCAATTCGACTCAGGGGACCAGCTGAAAAAGGGACCCTTACTCCTCCGCCATCTTAAATCCCTCCTTGAAGCTAAGTCTCTGTCACTTTCCTTATGCTTTCAACACAACGTTGCAAACTTTTCCGTCTTTATGACAGAAGTTGTGGGTTGTAAGATGCTATCTATCCAGTGTTCTCACCTTCTATTAAGTTGATGGCACTTTCCTTAAGGTTCAACACACAGGGAAGAAAACCCTGGTTGATTCATTCGTCAGGAAGTGGGTTCGATATTGTATTCAATCTGTACAGATTTGGTTCTCAGAATTAAGTAGATGACACTTTCTTTATGTGCTCGTGCACACTCTTGTCAAGGATTCCATCTGCACGACAGAAGTTGTGAGGTGAGACATGGTGTCTATACAGTGTTCTTCTATAGAGTTAAGCAAAGCGCTTTCTGTTGATGTGTTCACACACACTTTTGCACATGCTTCCATTTTCAGGACAGAATCCTGTGAGATGCAAGATGCTTTCTCTACAGTGTTCTTTCTTAGAATTCAGTCTATGGCACTTTCCTTATGTTTTCTTATACCTCTGTGCAAACGCTTTCATCTTCACGACCAAAGACGTGACCTGAAAGCAGCTTCGATACAATGTTCTTTCTTAAAGTTTGGTTAATGGCCCTTTCCTTATTCTTTCATTCACACTGTGAAACATGCTTCCATCATCATGACGGACAGTGGGAGTTGGAAGACCCTTTCCATACCCTCTTCTTATTGAGAGTTACATCTATGGCAGTTTCCTTAAGGTTCAACACACGTATGGGAAACCCTGGTATCTTCACTGATCAATGTTGCCATCTCTCTGCACAAATCTGGTTTGCTGAATTGACTGCTGGCCCTTTCTTTTCGTTTTCACACAAACTTTTCGAACGGCTTTCCTCCTCATGTCATATGTGAGTTGAAATGCTTTCTCTGTAGTGTTCATACATAGTTAAACGAAGGATATTACCTTGATGCTTGCAGACACCCTTTTGCACAATGCTCCCACTTCATGACACCAGATGTGAGGTGCAAGATGCTTTCATATAGAGTGTTCTCTCCTAGTGTAAAGTAGCTGACACTTTGCTTATGCATTCATAGACACTGTTGAAAAACTTGCCACCTTCATCTCAGAAGATGTGACATGGACGATGGTTTCTATTTGGTGTTCTGACTGAGACTTGTGTATATTGCCCTTTCCTTAAGGTTTAACACACGTATTGGATAATGTGAATGTATTCATGGATCCCGATGTTAGTTGGATGTTGCCTTCCATCAACACAGACTTGGTTCTCACAACTACTTAGATAGAACCTCTCCTTATGCTTTCACTCACACTTCTGCAAGTACTTTTGTCTTCATTACAGAAGATGTGAGTTGGAAGATCTTTTCAAAGGCTGTTCTCACTTGAGCACACAACACATTCCTCAGATTTTCATACACACTTTTGGAAAATACATCCATCTTCGTGAAGGCAGATGTGATTTGGAAGGTTGTCTCTAAATGGTGCTCTTTCTTAGTGTTAAGCATATGGCACTTCTCTTAACACTCAACACAGATATTTGAAAAAGCTTCTCTCTTCATGCATGAGGATGTTTGACGTGGCATTCACTCTACAAAGGCTTGGTATTCAGTGTTTTGTAAACATCATTTCATTACGTGCTCCCTCACCCTTTAGCCAATGCCTCCAGCTGCATGAGAGAAGATGGGAGTTTCAGATATTTTACGACAGAGTTCATTCATAAGGTTAAGCACATGATAAGTTCCTTATGCTTAGAATCGCACTTCTGAGAATGTTTCCAACCTCATGAAAGAAGACGTGCCTTGCAGGATGGATTCGGTACGGTCCTTTCTTGAAGCTACGTCTCTGCCACTTTCCTTATGCTTTCAACACAAAGTTGCAAACGTTTAAGTCTTCATGACAGAAGTTGTGGGTTTTAAGATGCTATCTATCCAGTGTTCTCACCTACTATTAATTTGATGGCACTTTCTTTAAGGTTCAGCGCGCAGGGAAGAAAACCCCGGTTGATTCATTCATCAGGAGATGGTTTTGGTATTGTATGTTCTCTGCACAGATTTGGATCTCAGAATTAAGTAAATGGCACTCTCTTTCCATGCTCACCCACACTCTTGCCAAAGCTTCCATCTTCACAACAGAAGGTGTGAGTTGAGACATGGTGTCTGTACAGTGTTCTTCTATAGAGTTAAGCAAAGTGCTTTATGTTGATGTGTTTGTACACACTTTTGCGCATGCTTCCGTTTTCATGACAGAAGCCTGTGAGATGCAAGATGCTTTCCTATGGTGTTCTTTGGTAGAATTCAGTCCATGGTACTTTCCTAATATTTTCTTATACCCCAGCGCAAACGGTTTCATCTTCACGACCGACGACGTGAGTTGAAAGACGGCTTTGATACAATGTTCTTTCTTAAAGAATGGTTAATGGCCCTTTCTTTATGTTTTTTAAATTTTTTTTATTACATTATGTTAGTCACCATACAGTACACCCCCAGTTTCCGATGTAAAGTTCGATGATTTTTTGTTGCATATAACACCCAGTGCACCATACAATACGTACCCTCCTTACTACCCATCAATGGTCTATCCCATTACCCCACCCCCCTACCCTCTGAGGCCCTCAGTTTGTTTCTCATAGTCCATAGTCTCTCATGTTTCATTCCCCTTCTGATTACCCCCTTTCTTTATCCCTTTCTTCTCCTACCAATCTTCCTAGTTTTTATGTTCTATAGATGAGAGAAATCATATGATAATTGTCTTTCTCTGCTTGACTTATTTCACTTAGCATTATCTCCTCCAGTGCCGTCCGTGTTGCAGCAAATGTTGAGAATTCGTTCTATCTTTCTTTTTATTTATAATGATTTTTTATTTTATAATGATTTTTTATTCTTTTATATTAGTTACCATACAGTACATCCCCAGTTTCCGATGTAAGGCTCGATGATTCATTAGTTGTGTATAACACCCAGTGCACCATGCAATACATGCCCTCCTTACTACCCATCACCGGCCTATCCCATTCCCCCACCCCTCTCCCCTCTGTAGCCCTGAGTTTGTTTCTCATAGTCCATAGTCTCTCATGTTTCATTCCCCCTTCTGATTACCCCCCCTTTCTTTATCCCTTTCTTCTCTTACTGATCATTCTAGTTCTTATGCTCCATAGATGAGAGAAATCATATGATAGTTGTCTTTCTCTGCTTGACTTATTTCACTTGGCATTATCTCCTCCAGTGCCGTCCATGTTGTAGCAAATGTTGAGAAATCGTTCTGTTTGATAGCTGAGTAGTATTCCATTGTATATATGGACCACAATTTCTTAATCCAGTCATCTGTTGCAGGGCATCTCGGCTCCTTCCACGATTTAGCTATTGTGGACAATGTTGCTATGAACGTTGGGGTGCATATGGCTCTTCTCTTTACTATGTCTGTATCTTTGGGGTAAACACCCAGGAGTACAATGGCTGGATCATAGGGTAACTCAATTTTTAACTTTTTAAGGGACCCCCACACTGTTTTCCAGAGTGGCTGTACCAACTTGCATTCCCACCAACAATGTAGGAGGGATCCCCTTTCTCCACATCCTCTCCAACAATTGTTGTTTCTTGCCTTGTCTATTTTTGCCATTCTAACTGGCGTAAGGTGGTATCTCACTGTGGTTTTGATTTGAATTTCCTTGATGGCTAATGATTTTGAACAATTTTTCATGTGTCTGTTAGCCATTTGTATGTCTTCACTGGAAAAGTGTCTGTTCATATCTTCTGCCCATTTTTTGATTTGTTTATTTGTTTCTCATGTATTGAGTTTGAGAAGTTCTTTGTAGATCTTGGATACCAGTCCTTTATCTGTAGTGTCATTTGCAAATATATACTCCCATTCCGTGGGCTGCCTCTTAGTTTTTCTGACTGTTTCCTTGGATGTGCAGAAACTTCTAATCTTGATGAAGTCCCATAAATTCATTTTATCTTTTGTTTCTCTTGCCTTTGGGGATGTATCATGAAAAAGGTTGCTTTGGCCGATGTCGTAGAGGTTGCTGCCTATGTTCTCCTCTAGAATTTTGATGGATTCCTGTCTCACATCGAGGTCTTTCATCCATTTGCAGTTTATTTTTGTGTATGGTGTGAGAGAGTGGTCAAGTTTCATTCTTTTGCATGTAGCTGTCCAATTTTCCCAGCACCATTTATTGAAGAGACTGTCTTTTTCCCACCGGATGTTTTTTCCTGCTTTATCAAATATTAGTTGCCCAAAGAGCTGAGGGTCCATTTCTGGGCTCTCTATTCTGTTCCATTGGTCTATGTGTCTGTTTTTGTGCCAGTACCATGCTGTCTTTGTGATCACAGCTTTGTAGTACAGCTCGAAATCCGGCATTGTGATGCCCCCAGCTTTGTTTTTCCTTTTCAACAGTTCCTTGGAGATTCGGGGTCTTTTCTGGTTCCATATAAATTTAAGGACTATTTGTTCCAGTTCTTTGAAAAACGTTCTCAGTATTTTGATTGGGATAGCATTGAAAGTGTAGATTGCTCTGGGTAGCATGGCCATTTTAATTATGTTAATTCTTCCAATCCATGAGCATGAAATATCTTTCCATCTTTTTATGTCTTCCTCAATGTCTTTTAAGAGTGATTTATAGTTTCTAGAATAAAGGTCCTTTATGTCTCTGGTTAAGTTAATTCCAAGGTAATGTATGGTTTTTGGTGTTATTGTAAATGGGATGGATTCCCTAATTTCTCTTTCTTCGTTCTCGTTATTTGTGTACAGAAATGCAACTGATTTCTGAGCATTGATTTTGTATCCCATCATGTTACTGAATTGCTCTATAACTTCTAATAGTTTGGGAGTGGCTTCTTTTGGGTTTTCCATATAGAGTATCATGTCATCTGCGAAGAGAGACATTTTGACTTCTTCTTTGCTGATTTGAATACCTTTGATCTCTTTTATTTGTCTGATTGCTGTTGCAAGGACTTCTAGTACTATGTTGAATAATAGTGGTGAGAGTGGGCATCCTTGTCGTGTTCCTGATCTTAAGGGAAAGGCTTCCAACTTTTCCCCATTGAGAATAATATTTGCAGTAAGCTTTTCATAGATAGCTTTTATGAGATTGAGAAATGTACCTTCTATTCCTACACTCTGAAGGGTTTGAATCAGGAAAGGATGCTGTATTTTGTCAAATGCTTTTTCGGCATCAATTGAGAGGATCATATGGTTCCTGAGTCTTTTCTTCTTGATATGATGTATCACGCTGATTGATTTGCGAATATTGAACCACGCTTGCATCCCAGGTATGAATCCCACTTGATCGTGGTGGATAATCATTTTAATGAACTGTTGGATTCTATTAGCAAGTATCTTGTTGAGGATTTTGGCGTCCATATTCATTAGGGGAATTGGTCTGTAATTCTCCTTTTTGAGGGGGTCTTTGCCTGGTTTGGGGATCAATGTAATATTGGCCTCATAGAATGAGTTTGGTAGCTTTCCTTCTGTTTCTATTTTTTGAAATAGCTTTAGGAGAATAGGTATTATTTCTTCTTTGAATGTTTGGTAGAATTCCCCAGGAAAACCATCCGGGCCTGGAGTTTTGTTATTTGGAAGGTTGTTTATCACTGACTCAATTTCTTCATAATTAATTGGCCTGTTTAAGAAATCAATTTATGGGGCGCCTGGGTGGCACAGCGGTTAAAGCGTCTGCCTTCGGCTCAGGGCGTGATCCCAGCGTTATGGGATCGAGCCCCACATCAGGCTCCTCTGCTATGAGCCTGCTTCTTCCTCTCCCACTCCCCCTGCTTGTGTTCCCTCTCTCGCTGGTTGTCTCTATCTCTGTCAAATAAATAAATAAAATCTTTAAAAAAAAAAAAAGAAATCAATTTCTTCCTTTTTCAATCTTGGTAGTTTATAGGTTTCCAGGAAGGATTCCATCTCTTCCAGATTGCTTAGTTTATTGGCATATAGCTGTTGATAAAAATTTCTAATAATCCTTCCAATTTCAATGGTGTTCGTCGTGACCTCTCCTTTTTCATTCATAATTTTAATAATCTGGGTCCTTTCTCTTTTCTTTTGGATAAGTCTTGCCAGTGGTCTGTCAATTTTATTGATTTTCTCAAAGAACCAGCTTCTAGTCCTGTTGATCTGCTCTACTGTACTTCTGGTTTCTGCTTGATTGATTTCAGCTCTAATTTTGGTCAACTGCTTCCTCGTGCGTGGATTATGCCTGTCCCTCTGTTGCTGTTCCAGCTTCTTGAGGTTAGAATATAAAAACTGCATTTTAGATTTTTCTATTCTTTTGAGTGAGGCTTGGATGGCTATGTATTTCCCCCTTAGGACTACCTTTGCAGTATCCCATAGGTTTTGGACTGTTGTATTTTCATTCTCATTGGTCTCCATAAATTGTTTAATTTGATTTTTGATTTCCTGGTTTATCGAGTCATTCCTGAGCAGGATGGTTCTTAGTCTCTAAGTGTTTGAGTTTCTTCCAAATTTTTCCTTGTGGTTGAGTTCCAATTCCAGAGTGTTGTGGTCTGAGAATATGCAGGGGATAATTTCAATCTTTTGGTATCGGCTGACACCTGTTTTGTGTCCCAGAACATGGTCTATTCTTGAGAGTGTTCCATGGGCATTAGAATAGAATGAGTATTCTTTGGTTCTGTGGTGTAGTGTTCTATATATATCTATGAGGTCCAACTCGTCGAGTATGGCATTCAAAGCCTTTGATTCTTTGCTTAGTTTTTGCCAGGGTGTTCTCTCTATTTCTGATAGTGCAGTGTTGAGGTCCCCTACTATTAATGTATTTTTATTTATATGTCTCTTTATTCTGGTTAAGAGTTGGCTTGTGTATCTTGCTGCTCCCCTGTTGGGGGCATATATATTTATAATTGTCATATCCACTTGTTGAATACTTCCTTTAAGAATAATATAGTGCCCTTCTGCGTCTCTAACTATAGTCTGTAGTTTAAAATCCAATTTATCTGATATGAGAATTGCTACCCCAGCTTTCTTCTGAGGTCCATTTGCGTGAAAGATGGTACTCCATCCCCTTACTCTCAGTCTGAATGCATCTTTGGGTTCGAAATGAGTCTCTTGTAGACAGCAAATGGATGGGTCATTTCTTTTTATCCAATCTGCAACCCTGTGGTGTTTTAAGGGAGAATTTAAGCCATTAATATTAAGACTGACTACTGAGAGATATGCTTTTAATGATGTCATGTTGTCAGTAAAGTCTTTGTTTGTATTGGCTGTGACTTTCTGTTCTGTATCACTCCTGGGGCCTTTTTACTTTTATAGAACCCCCCGTAATATCTCCTGTAGGGCTGGTTTCATGGTTACGAAATTGGTTAGTGACTGGCGATTCTGAAATGTCTTTATTTCTCCATCAATTCTGAATGACAGCCTTGCTGGATAAAGGATCCTTGGCTGCATGTTTTTCTCTGAAAGAGCTTTAAAAATGCTCCCCCAACCCTTTCTCTCATTCCAGGTCTGTGTAGACAGGTCTGACGTAATTCTGATGCCTTTGCCTTGGTACGTGAGAAATTTCTTTGCCCTGGCTGCTTTCAATACTGTATCCTTGGATCTAATATTTCTGAAATGCACTATGACATGACGTGGCGTAGGTTTGTCGTGGTTGAGCTTGGGAGGGGTCCTCTCTGCCTCTTGGACATGAATGTTTGTTTCCCTTGCTAGATTAGGGAAGTTTTCAGCTACAATTTGTTCAAATATCTCTTCTAGACCTCTGTTTTTCTCCACCCCCTTGGGGATGCTGATGATTCTAACATTGGATCGTTTCATTGAGTCAGTAATCTCCCGTAGCCAACATTCGTGGGTGTGGATTTTTTTAAAAGCATCTTCTATTTTCATTTTTTCCTCTATTAACCCATCCTCCAATTCACTAACCCTTTCCTCTGCTTCCGTGACCCTGGCCGTCAGAGCCTCTAGATTTGCCTGCATTTGGCTCATAGAATTTTTAATTTCTGTCAAATTCGCTCTCATTTCTGACCTTAGGGATTCTATATTCTCAGAAACCTTTTCATTAATCCTTTTTTCAATTCTCCTCATCATTTTGACCATCGTTACTCTGAATTCAATTTCTGATAATTTAGTTACATCCATATCCATTATTTCTGTGTCAGAGGTCACAGACGCACTGTCTTGTCTTTGCTGGGGGGCGGGGCTTCTCCTTCTTGTCATTCTGATGAGGAGAGGTTGTGGGGTTGTCCAGAGCCCAAATTATTGACTGGGTCCCAGGCCGTGTCCCTTGTTTTATAGGGATCTTAGAGATGTGGGCTTCTTCTTTAAAGATTTTATTTATTTACTTATCTGAGAGAGGGAGACAGACAGTCAGCAAGAACGGGAACAGAATCAGGGGAGTGGGAGAGGAAGAAGCAGGCTCCCAGCAGAGGAGCCCGATGAGGGACTCCTTTCCGGAATGCCGGGATCATGCCCTAAGCCGGAGACAGGCGCTCAATGACTGCGCCACCCAGGCACCCCGGGTTGTGGGCTTCTTGATTTTTCAGCCTGCCTTCTGTGTTCTGGGGGAGGGGCCTGCCGCGCCAATACTCAGGCAACCCTGTTTGGGTAGAGTCTCTGCGTCCCCTGCGAGGGGGAATGGGGATGGGCACGCTGTGAGCCGGTATTTCCAGGCTTTTGTTCTCTGGCGGCTTTCCCTGGCAGTCGGCTATGCCTCTTCTGAGAGTCAGAGCAGCAGAGGCTGCATTGTCACAGAACAGAGGAATTGCGGCCCATTCTCCACTGATGTTCTGACCACTTTAACTCTGTTACTGTTGGTGCTGCTCAACCCTGCAGCGTCCCGGGATGTGCACCCCACACCCGGCATCCCTGCCCTCACTTCCAGGGCCGGCGCGTCTCTGTCCTTTGTGTTTCTAATGCCGCCAGCCACTGGCCGCCCCGCGCACTCCCGGGTCTCCCGGTCTCAGTCTATGCCCGGCGAGCACACCGTGATTCCGGAGTTCCATGAGAAGCCTGGTGGCACCCGCACCAGGTTCAGGGTCTCAGTCTGCTGTTTCGCGGGTGCCGACCACGAGTCCGCCCGCTCCCCCGTGCAGGTGGCCCGCCAGCCGCCAGTCCCCCGCGCACGCTCCAGGAGCTTCCAGTCTCAATCTGGATCCGGTGAGCACACCGGGATTCCAGTGTTCCGCGAGATGCCTGGTGGCGCGCGTTCACGGCTCACCAGTCTCAGTCCGCTCTCTCTCAGGTGCCCACCATGCGTCCGCCCGCTCCCCTGTGCGTGCAGGTGGCTGCCGCTTCCCGGCTCCCAAACGCGGCGTCTCCCTCCCGCTTCCATTTATCTTCCGATATCTGTGTGTGGTTTTACGGCTCCCCTCTTGGTACCTCAATACTCAGCGCTGGAGATGTTCATTTGTAGAGATCCAGATGTATAATCCTGCGTCTCAGGCTGATTCCATGGTTATTTAGGCTGGTCTGTTACCTATCCAGCTCGACTCAGGGGACCGGCTGAAAAAGGGGTCCCCTACTCCTCCACCATCTTAACTCCTCCCATGTTTCCATTTCCATGACAGGATCCTGTGAGATGCAAGATGCTTTCTCTATGGTGTTCTTTCTTAGACTTCAGTCTATGGCACTTTCCTTATATTTTCTTATACCTCTGTGCAAGCGCTTTCATCTTCACGACCAAAGACATGACCTGAAAGATGGCTTTGATACAATGTTCTTTCCAATGATTGGTTAATGGCCCTTTCTTTATGCTTCCATTCACACTCTGAAACTGTCCTTCATCATCAAGACAGACGATGCGATTTGGAAGATCCTTTACATACCCTGTTCTTAATGAGAGTTACCTCTATGGAACTTTACTTAACGTTCAATGCACGTATTGGAACCACGTGTATATTCATGGGTCACGATGTTAGATTGATGTTGCTCTTCTATCAAAAGTCTTGGTTCTCTCCGCTACTTAGATACAACCTCTCCTTATGTTTTCTCTCACACTTGTAAGTACTTCCATCTTCCGTCCAGAAGCTGTGAGTTGGAACATCTTTTCCAAAGGGTGTTCTTCCTTGAGCATAAGCACGTTCTTTATATTTTCATACACACTACTGGAAATTACACCATCTTCATGATGGTAGATGTGATTTGGAAGGTTGTCTCTAGATGGAGATCTTTCTTAATGTTAAGCATAAGGCACTTCTCTTACCGTTCAACACTGATATTTGGAAAAGCTTCTCTCTTCATGCATCAGGATGTTTGAAGTGGCATTCTCTCTACAGAGGCTTGGTGCTCATAGTTTAGTAAACGGCATTTCTTTACATGATCCCTCACCCTGTAGCCAATGCCTCCATCTGCATGAGAGAAGATGTGAGTTTCAGATGCTTTTCGAAGGAGTTCTTTCATAAGGTGAAGCGCACCATAAATTCCTTATGCTGAGAAACGCTCTTCTAAGAATGCTTCCAACTTCGTGATAGAAGACATACCTTGCAGGATGGATTCGGAACGGTCCTTTCTTGAAGTTACGTCTCCGCCACTTTCCTTATGCTTTCAATAAAACGTTGCAAACGTTTCCGTCTTCATGAGAGAAGTTGTGGGTTGTAAGATGCTATCTATCTAATGTTCTCACCTACTGTTAAGTTGATGGCACTTTCCTTAAGGTTCAGTGCACAAGGAAGAAAACCCTGGTTGATTCATTCATCAGGAGGTGGGTTCGGTATTGTATGCCCTCTGCACAGATTTTTGTCAGAATTTAGTAGACGGCACTTTATTTTCACGCTCGCCCATAGTCTTGCCATAGTTTCCATCTTCACAACAGAAGTTTTGAGTTGAGGCATGGTGACTCTACAGTGTTCTTCTATAGAGTTAACCAAAGCGCTTCTTGTTGATGTGTTCACACAGACTTTTGCACATGCTTCCATTTTCATGACAGAAGCCCCTGAGTTGCAAAATGCTTTCTCAATGGTGTTCTTTCTTAGAATTCAGTATAAGGCACTTTCCTTATGTTTTCTTATAACCCTGTGCAATCGGCATCATCTTTATGATGAAAGACATGACCTGAAAGCCGGCTTCGGTGCATTGTTTTTTCTTAAAGATTGGTTAATGGCCCTTTCTTTATGCTTTCATTCACACTCTGAAACACACTTCCATCATCAAGTCAGACGATGCGATTTGGAAGACCTTTTCCATACCCTGTTCTTAATGAGAGTTACGTCTATTTCAGTTTCCTTAATGCTCAACGCATGTATTTGGAACTGCGGGTATATTCATGGGTCACGATGTTAGATTGATGTTGCCTTCTAAAAACAGACTTGGTTCTCTCAGCTACTTAGATAGAACCTCTCCACAAGTTTTCTCTCACACTTCTGCCACTACTTCCATCTTCAGTCCAGGAGATGTGAGTTGGAAGATCTTTTCCAAAGGGTGTTCCTCCTTGAGCATACAGTACGTTCCTTATGTTTCCATACACTCTTATGGAAAATTCATCGATTTTCATGAGAGTAGATGTGATTTGGAAGGTTGTCTCTAGATGGTGCTCTTTTTTCCTGTTAAGCGTATGGCACTTGTCTTACCTTTCGAGACAGATATTTAAAATGCTTCTCTCTTCATTCATCAGGATGTTTGAAGTCGCATTCTCCCTACAGAGGCTTGGTGTCGAGGGTGTAGTAAAGGGCATTTCTATACACATTCCCTCACCCATGGGCCAATAGTTCCAGCTCCAAGAAAGAAGACATGAGTTTCAGATGCTTTTCTCCAGAGTTTTTTTTTTTAAATTTAAGTGTACGAAAATTTCCTTAGGCTGAGAAATACTCTTCTGAGAATGCTTCCAACATCATGAAAAAAACCTTCCTTGCAGGATGGATTCGGTACGGTCCTTTAAGAAGCTACGTCTCTGCTACTTTCCTTATGCTTTCAACACAACTTTACAAATGTTTCCGTCTCCAAACAGAAGTTGTGGGATGTAAGAGGCTATCCATCCAGTGTTCTCACCTTCTATTTAGTTGATGGCACTTTCCTTAAGGTTCAACACACAGGGAAGAAAACCCTGGTTAATTCATTCCTCATTAGGTGGGTTCGGTATTGTATGTTCTCTGCACATATTTTGTTCTCAGAATTAAGTAGACGGCACTTTCTTTCCAAGCTCGCGCACTCTCTTGTGAAAGCTTCCACGTTCACGACAGAAGTTGTGAGTTGAGACATGGTGTCTGTACAGTGTTCTATAGAGTTAAGCAAAGCGCTTTCTGTTGTGTTCATACACACTTTTGCACATGCTTCCGTTTTCATGACACAATCCTGTGAGATGCAAGATGCGTTCTCTACGGTGTTCTTTCTTAGTCTTCAGTCTATGGCACTTTCCTTGTGTTTTCTTATTCCCCTGGGCAAACGGTGTCATCTTCTCGACCAAAGACATGAGTTGAAAGACGGCTTCGACACAATGTTCCTTCTTAAAGATTGGTTAATGGCCCTTTCTTTATGCTTCCATTCACACTCTGAAACCCGCTTCCATCATCAAGACAGATGAAGCGATTTGGAAGACCTTTTCCATACCCTGTTGTTACTGAGAGTTACGTCTATTTCAGTTACCTTCAGACTCAACGCCCGCATTTGGAACCGTGTGTATATTCATAGGTCATGATGTTAGATTGATGTTGCCTTCTAAAAACAGACTTGGTTCTCTCAGCTACTTAGATAGAACCTCTCCTCATGTTTTCTCTCACACTTCTGCAACTACTTCCATCTTCAGTCCAGAAGGTGTGAGTTGGAAGCTATTTTCCACAGGGTGTTCTTCCATGAGCATACAGACGTTCGTTATATTTTCATACACTCTTTTGGAAAATTCATCGATCTTCATGAGAGTAGATGTGATTTGGAAGGTTGTCTCTAGATGGTGCTCTTTCCTTACCTTTAAGTGTATGGGAGTAGTCTTAGGGTTCAACACAGAGAGTTGAAATATCTTCTCTATTCATGCGTCAGGATGATTGAAGTGGCATTCTCTTTACAGGGGATTGGTGCTGAGGGAGTAGTAAATAGCATTTCTATACATATTCCTTCACCCTTGAGCCAATAGTTCCAGCTGCATGAGAGAAGACGTGAGTTTCAGATGCTTTTCTCCAGAGATCTCTTTAAAGTTAGCATACGAAAATTTCCTTAGGTTGAGAAACGCTCTTCTGAGAATGCTTCCAACCTCATGAAAGAAGACATGCCTTGAAGGATGGATTCGGTACACTACTTTCTTGAAGCTACGTCTCTGCCACGTTCCTTATGTTTTCAGCACAACATTGCAGTTGTTTCCGTCTTCATGAAAGAAGTTGTGGGTTGTAAGATGCTATCTATCCAGTGTTCTCACATACTAATAAGTTGATGGCACTTTCCTTAAGGTTAATTGCACAGGGAAGACAACCCTGGTTGATTCATTTGTCAGGAGTTGGGTTCGGTATTGTATGTTCTCTGCACAGATTTGATTCTCATAATTAAGTAGAGGGCACTTTCTTTCCACGCCGGCCCACACTCTTGCCATAGCTTCCATCTTCACTACAAAAGTTGTGAGTTGAGACATGGTGTCTGTACAGTGTTCTTCTATAGAGTTAAGCAAAGCACATTCCGTTGATGTGTTCGTACACACTTTTTCACATGCTTCCGTTTTCATGACAGAATCCTGTGAGATGCAAGATGCTTTCTCTATGGTGTTCTTTATTAGATTTCAGCCTATGGTACTTTCCTTTGTTTTCTAATACCTCTCTGCAAACGCTTTCATCTTCAAGACCAAGGACGTGTCCTGAAAGATGGCTTCGATAGAATGTTCTTTCTTAAATAATGGTGAAAGGCCCTTTCTTTATCCTACCATTCACACTGTGAAACAGGCTTTCATCGTCAAGACAGACGATGTGATTTGGAAGACCATTTCCACACCCTGTTCTTACTGAGAGTTACGTCTATTTCAGTTTCCTTAAGGTTCAATGCATGTATTGGGAACCGCGTGTATATTCATGGGTCACGATGATAGATTGATGTTGCTCTTCTATCAAAAGGTATGGTTCTGCCCGTTACTTAGATAGAACCTCTCCGTATGTTTTCACTCACACTTCTGCAAGTATTTCCATCTTCTGTCAGGAGCTTTAAGTTGGAAAATCTTTTCCAAAGGGTGTTCTTCCTTGAGTATACAACACGTTTCTTTTTTTTTTTTTTTTTTTAAAGATTTTATTTATTTATTCGACAGAGGGAGACAGCCAGCGAGAGAGGGAACACAAGCAGGGGGAGTGGGAGAGGAAGAAGCAGGCTCATAGCGGAAGAGCCTGATGTGGGACTCGATCCCGTAACACCGGGATCACGCCCTGAGCCGAAGGCAGACGATTAACCGCTGTGCCACCCAGGCGCCCCTATACAACACGTTTCTTATGTTTTCATACACACTACTGGAAATTATACCATCTTCATGAAGGTAGATGTCATTTGGAAGGTTGTCTCTAGATGGTGCTCTTTCTTACTGTTAAGCGTAAGGCACTTCTCTTACCTTTCAACACTGATATTTGAAAAGCTACTCTTTTCATGCATCGGGATGTTTGAAGTGGCATTCTTTCTACAGAGGCTTGGTGTTCATAGTTTAGTAAATGGCATTTCTTTACACATTCCCTCACCCTGTAGCCAATGCTCCATCTGCATGAGAGATGTGAGTTTCAGATGCTTTTCGACGGATTTCTTTCATAAGGTTAAGCGCACGATGAATTCTTTATGCTGAGGAAAGCTCTTCTGAGAATGCCTCCAACTACATGAAAGAAGACGTGCCTTGAGGAATGGATACGGAACGGTCCTTTCCTGAAGCTATGTCTCTGCCACTTTCCTTAGGCTTTCAACACAACGTTGCAAAAGTATCCGTCTTCATGACAGAAGTTGTGGGTTGTAAGATGCTATCTATCCTGTGTTCTCACCTACTATTAAGTTGATGGCACTTTCCTTAAGGTTCAGCGCACAAGGAAGAAAACCCTGGTTGACTCATTCTTCAGGAGGCGGGTTCGGTTTGTATTCTCTCTGCACAGATTTGGATGTCAGAATTAGGAGACAGCACTTTCTTTTCATGATCGCCCAGAATCTTGCCTTAGCTTCCATCTTCACGACAGAAGTTGTGATTTGAGACATGGTGTCTGCACGGTGTTCTTCTATGCAGTTAAGAAAAGCCCTTTCTCTTTATGTTTTCACACACAATTTTGCACAGGCTCTCGTTTTCATGCCAAATCCGATGAGTTACAAGATGCTTTCTCTACATGTTCTTTCTTAGACTTCAGTCTATGACACTTTACTTATGTTTTCTTATACCTATGTTCAAATGCTTTCATCGTTGCGACCAAAGATGTGACCTAAAAGACGGATTTGATACAATGTTCTTTCTTAATTTTTGGTTAATGGCCCTTTCTTCATGCTTCCATTCACACTCTGAAACAGGCTTTCTTCATCAAGACAGATGATTTGATTTGGAACACCCTTTCCATACCCTGTTCTTACTGAGAGTTACAACTATTTCAGTTTCCTTAAGTTTCAATGCACTTATTGGGAACCGCGTGAATATTCATGGGTTACGATCTTCGATTGATGATGCTCTTCTATCAAAAGTCTTGGTTCTGTCCCTTACTTAGATAGAATCTTTCCTTATGTTTTCTCTCACACTTCTGCAATTACTTCCATCTTCCGTCCCGAAGCTGTGAGTTGGAAGACCTTTCCAAAGGGTGCTCTTCTTTAAGCATACAGCACGTTCCTTAGGTTTGCATATACATTACTGGAAATTACACCATCTTCATGAAGGTAGATGTGATTTGGAAGGTTGTGTCTAGATGGTGCTCTTTCTTCCTCTTAAGTGTAAGGCACTTCTCTTTCCGTTCAACACTGATATTTGAAAAAGCTTCTCTCTTCATGCATCAGGATGTTTGAAGTGGCATTCTCTCTACAGAGGCTTGGTGCTCATAGTTTAGTAAACAGCACATCTTTACACGTTCCTTCACCCTGTAGCCCATGCCTCCATCTGCATGAGAGAAGATGTGAGTTTCAGATGCTTTTTGACAGAGATCTTTCCTAAGGTTAAGTGCACCATAAATTCCTTATGCTGAGACACGCTCTTCTAAGAATGCTTCCAACTTCATGAAAGAAGACGTGTCTTGAAGGATGGATTTGGTACACTACTTTCTTGAAGATACGCCTCTGCCACTTTCCTTATGCCTTCAGCACAACGTTGCAAACGTTTCCGGCTTCATGACAAAAGTTGTGAGTTGTAAGATGCTATCTATCCAGGGTTCTCACCTCCTATTAAGTGGATGGCACTTTTCTTAAGGTTCAGCGCACAAGGAAGAAAACCCAGGTTGATTCATTCTTCAGGAGGTGGGTTCGGTATTGTATGCTCTCTGCACAGATTCGGTTGTCAGAATTTAGGAGACGGCACTTTCTTTTCAGGTTCCCCCGCACTCTTCCCATAGCTTCCATCTTCACGACAGAAGTTGTGAGTTGAGACATGGTGTCTCAACAGTGTTCTTCTATAGAGTTAAGCAAAGCGCTTTCTGTTGATGTGTTCACACAGACTTTTGCACATGCTTCTGTTTTCAGGACAGAATCTTGTGAGATGCAAGATGCTTTCTCTATGGTGTTCCTTCTTCGACTTCAGTCTATGGCACTTTCCTTATGTTTTCTTATACCTCTGTGCAAACGCTTTCATCTTCACGTCCAAAGACGTGACCTAAAAGAGAGCTTCGATACAATGTTCTGTCTTAAACATTGGTTCATGGCCCCTTCCTTATCCTTCCATTCACAATGTGGAACAGGCTTTCATCATCAAGACAGACGATGCGATATGGAAGACACTTTGCATACCCTGTTCTTACTGAGAGTTACGTCTATTTCAGTTTCCTTAAGGTTCAATGCACTTATTTGAAACCGCGTGTATATTCATGGGTCACGATGTTAGAATGATGTTGCTCTTCTATCAAAAATCTTGGTTCTCTCCATTACTTAGATTCAACCTCTCCTTATGTTTTCTCTCACACTTCTGCTGTTACTTCTGTAATGCAAGATGCATCTCACAGGATTCTGTCCTGAAAACGGAAGCATATGCAAAAGTCTGCGTGAAAATATCAACAGAAAACGCTTTTCATAACTCTATAGAAAAGCACTGTTGAGACACCATGTCTCAACTCACAACTTCTATCGTGAAGATGGAAGCTATGTGAAGAATGTGGGGGAGCCTGAAAAGAAAGTGCCGTCTCCTAAATTCTGACAACCCAATCTGTGCAGAGAGCATACAATACCGAAACCACCTCCTGAGGAATGAATCATCCTGGGTTTTCTTCCTTGTGCGCTGAACTGTAGGTAAACTGCCATCCACTTAATAGTAGGTGAGAACATTGGATAGATAGCATCTTACAACCCATACTTCTGTCATGAAAACGGAAACGTTTGCAATACTGTACTGAAGCCATAAGGAAAGTGGCAGAGACGTAGCTTCAAGAAAGTAGTGTACCAAATCCATCCTTCAAGACACGTCTTCTTTCATGAAGTTGGAAGCATTCTTAGAAGAGCGTGTCTCAGCATTAGGAATTTATGGTGCGCTTAACCTCAGGAAAGTTCTCCAACGAAAAGCATCTGAAACGTACATCTTCTCTCATACAGAGGGAGGCATGGGCTACAGGGTGAAGGAACGTGTAAAGATGTGCCGTTTACTAAACTATGAGCACCTAGCCTCTGTAGAGAGAATGCGACATCAAACATCCTGATGCATGAAAAGGGAAGCTTTCTCAAATATCAGTATTGAACAGAAAGAGAAGTGCCTTACGCTTAAGAGGAAGAAAGCACCATCGAGAGACAACCTTCCAAATCACATCTACCTTCAAGAAGATGGTGTAATTCCCAGTAGTGTGTTTGCAAACCTAAGGAAAGAGCTCTATGCTTAAAGAAGAACACCATTTTGAAAGGTCTTTCAACTCACAGTTTCGGGACGGAAGATGAAAGTAATTGCAGAAGTGTGAGAGAAAACATAAGGAGAGGTTGAATCTAAGTAATGGAGAGAACCAAGACTTTTATAGAAGAGCAACATCATTCTAACATCGTGACCCATGAATATACACACGGTTCCAAACAAGTGCATTGAACCTTAAGGAAACTGAAATAGACAGAACTCTCAGTAAGAACAGGGTATGCAAAGTGTCTTCCAAATCGCATCATCTGTCTTGATGATGAAAGCCTGTTTCACATTGTGAATGGAAGCATAAGGAAAGGGCCATGAACCAATCTTTAAGACAGAACATTGTAGCGAATTGCCTTTCAGGTCACGTCTTTGGTCGTGAAGATGAAAGCGTTTGCCAGAGGTATAAGAAAACATAAGGAAACTGCCATAGACTGAAGTCAAAGAAATAACACCAGAGAGAAAGTATCTTGCATCTCACAGGATTCTGTCCAGAAAACGGAAGCATGTGCAAAAGTCTGTGAAAACACATCAACAACAAGCCCTTTGCATAAATTTATAGAAGAGCACTGTTGAGACACCATATCTCAACTCACAACTTCTGTCGTGAAGATGGAAGCTATGGGAAGAATGCGGGGGAGCCTGAAAAGAAAGTGCCGTCTCCTAAATTCTGACAACCGAATCTGTGCAGAGAGCATACAATACCGAACCCACCTCCGGAAGGATGAATCAACCTGCGTTTTCTTCCTTGTGCGCTGAACCTGAAGGAAAGTGCCATCCACTTAATAGTAGGTGAGAACACTGGATAGATAGCATCTTACAACCCACAACCTCTGTCATGAAGACGGAAACGTTTGCAACGTTTTGCTGAAGGCATAAGGAAAGTGGCAGAGACGTAGCTTCAACAAAGTAGTGTACCGAATCCATCCTTCAAGACACGTCTTCTTTCATGAACTTGGAAGCATTCTTAGAAGAGCGTGTCTCAGCATAAGGAATTTATGGTGCACTTAACCTTAGGAAAGTCCTCCGTCGAAAAGCATCTGAAACTCACATCTTCTCTCATGCAGATGGAGGCATGGGTTACAGGGTGAAGGAACGTGTAAAGATGTGCCGTTTACTAAACTATGAGCACCAAGCCTCTGTACAGAGAATGCCACTTCAAACATCCTGATGCATGAAGAGGGAAGCTTTTCCAAATACCAGTATTGAACGGAAAGAGAAGTGCCTTACGCTTAAGAGGAAGAAAGATCACCATCTAGAGACAAACTTCCAAACCACATCTACCTTCAAGAAGATGGTGTAATTCCCAGTAGTGTGTATGCAAACCTCAGGAATGTGCTGTATACTTAAAGAAGAACACCCTTTTGAAAGGTATTCCAACTCACAGCTTTGGGACGGAAGATGAAAGTAATTGCAAAAGTGTGAGAGAAAACATAAGGAGAGGTTGAATCTAAGTAATGGAGAGAACCAAGACTTTTGATAGAAGAGCAACATCATTCTAACATCGTGACCCGTGAATGTACACGTGTTTCCGAAGAAGTGCATTGAACCTTATGGAAACTGAAATAGACGTAACTCTCAGTAAGAACAGGGTATGCAAAGTGTCTTCCAAATCGCATTGTCTGCCTTGATGATGAATGCCTGTTTCACATTGTAAATGGAAGCATAAGGAAAGGGCCATGAACCAATCTTTAAGACTGAACATTGTATCGAAGCTGTCTTTCAGGTCACGTCTTTGGTCGTGAAGATGAAAGCGTTTGCCAGAGGTATAAGAAAACATAAGGAAAGTGCCATAGACTGAAGTCGAAGAACGAACACCAGAGAGAAAGCATCTTGCATCTCCCAGGATTCTGTACTGAAAACGGAAGCATGTACAAAGGTCTCTGTGAACACATCAAGAGAAAGCGCTTTGCTTAACTCTATAGAAGAACACTGTTGAGACACCATGTCTCAACTCACAACTTCTGTCGTGAAGATGGAAGCTATGGAAGAGTGCGGGGGAGCCTGAAACGAAAGTGCCGTCTCCTAAATTCTGACAACCGAATCTGTGCAGAGAGCATACAATACCGAACCCACCTCCTGAAGAATGAATCAACCTGGGTTTTCTTCCTTGTGCGCTGAACCTAAGGGAAAGTGCCCTCCAATTAATAGTAGGTGAGAACACTGGATAGATAGCATCTTACAACCCACAACTTCTGTCATGAAGACGGAAACGTTTGCAACGTTGTGCTGGAAGCATAAGGAAAGTGGCAGAGACGTAGCATCAAGAAAGTAGTGTACCGAATCCATCCTTCAAGACACGTCTTCTTTCATGAAGTTGGAAGCATTCTTAGAAGCACGTTTCTCAGCATAAGGAATTTATGGTGCGCTTAACACTACGAAAGATCTCTGTCGAAAAGCATGAAACTCACATCTTCTGTCAGGCAAATGGAGGCATGGGCTACAGTGTGAATGAACGTGTAAAGATGTGCCGTTTACTAAACTATGAGCACCAAGCCTCTGTAGAGCGAATGCCACATCAAACATCCTGATGCATGAAGAGGGAAGCTTTTTAAATATCAGTGTTGAACGGAAAGAGAAGTACCTTACGCTTAAGAGGAAGAAAGAGCACCATCTAGAGACAACCTTCCAAACCACATCTACCTTCAAGAAGATGGTGTAATTCCCAGTAGTGTGTATACAAACCTAAGGAACGTGTTGAAAGCTTAAAGAAGAACACCCTTTTGAAAGGTCTTCCAACTCACAGCTTCTGGTCGAAAGATGGAAGTAATTGCAGAAGTGTGAGAGAAAACATAAGGAGAGGTTGAATCTAAGTAATGAAGATCCAAGATTTTTGAAAGAAGAGCAACATCATTCTAACATCGTGACCCATGAATATACACGCGGTTCCCAAGAAGTGCATTGAACCCTAAGGAAACTGAAATAGACGGAACTCTCAGTAAGAACAGGGTATGCAAAGTGCCTTCCAAATCGCATCGTCTGCCTTGATGATGAAAGCCTGTTTCACATTGTAAATGGAAGCATAAGGAAAGGGCCATGAACCAATCTTTAAGACTGAACATTGTAATAAAGCCGTCTTTCAGGTCACGTATTTGGTCGTGAAGATGAAAGCGTTTGCACAGAGGTATAAGAAAACATAAGGAAAGTGCCATAGACTGAAGTCGAAGAAAGAACACCAGAGAGAAAGCATATTGCATCTCACAGGATTCTGTCCTGAAAACGGAAGCATGTGCAAAAGTCTGTGTGAACACATCAACAGAAAGCGCTTTGCATAACTCTATAGAAGAACACTGTTGAGACACCATGTCTCAACTCACAACTTCTGTCGTGAAGATGGAAGCTATGGGAAGAGTGCGGGGGAGCCTGAAAAGAAAGTGCCGTCTCCTAAATTCTGACAACCGAATCTGTGCACAGAGCATACAATACCGAACCCACCTCCGGAAGAATGAATCAACCTGCGTTTTCTTCCTTGTGCGCTGAACCTTAAGGAAAGTGCCATCCACTTAATAGTAGGTGAGAACGCTGGATAGATAGCATCTTACAACCCACAACTTCTGTCATGAAGACGGAAACGTTTGCAACGTTGTGCTGAAGGCATAAGGAAAGTGGCAGAGACGTAGCTTCAACAAAGTAGTGTACCGAATCCATCCTTCAAAACATGTCTTCTTTCATGAAGTTGGAAGCATTCTTAGAAGAGCATGTCTCAGCATAAGGAATTTATGGTGCACTTAACCTTAGGAAAGACCTCCGTCGAAAAGCATCTGAAACTCACATCTTCTCTCATGCAGTTGGAGGCATGGGCTACAGGGTGAAGGAACGTGTAAAGATGTGCCATTTACTAAACTATGAGCACCAAGCCTCTGTAGAGAGAACGCCACTTGAAACATCCTGATGCATGAAGAGGGAAGCTTTTTCAAATATCAGTATTGAAAAGAAAGAGAAGTGCCTTATGCTTAAGAGGAAGAAAGAGCACCATCTTGAGACAACCTTCCAAATCACATCTACCTTCAAGAAGATGGTGTAATTCCCAGTAGTGTGTATGCAAACCTCAGGAATGTGCTGTATGCTTAAAGAAGAACACCCTTTTGAAAGGTCTTCCAACTCACAGCTTTGGGACGGAAGATGATAGTAATTGCAAAAGTGTGAGAGAAAACATAAGGAGAGGTTGAATCTAAGTAATGGAGAGAACCAAGACTTTTGATAGAAGAGCAACATCATTCTAACATCGTGACCCGTGAATTTACACGCGGTTCCCAGGAAGTGCATTGAACCTTATGGAAACTGAAATAGACGTAACTCTCAGTAAGAACACGGTATGCAAAGTGTCTTCCAAATCGCATCGTCTGTCTTGATGATGAAAGCCGGTTTCACATTGTGAATGGAAGCATAAGGAAAGGGCCATGAACCAATCTTTAAGACAGAACATTGTGGCGAAGTCGTCTTTTAGGTCACGTCTTTGGTCGTGATGATGAAAGCGTTTGCCAGAGGTATAAGAAAACATAAGGAAAGTGCCATAGACTGAAGTCGAAGAAAGAACACCAGAGAGAAGGCACCTTGCATCTCAGAGGATTCTGTCCTGAAAACGGAAGCATGTGCAAAAGTCTGTGTGAACACATCCACAGAAAGCGCTTTGCTTAACTCTATAGAAGAGCACTGTTGCGACACCATGTCTCAACTCACAACTTCTGTCGTGAGGATGGAAGCTACGGGAAGAGTGCGGGGGAGCCTGAAACGAAAGTGCCGTCTCCTAAATTCTGACAACCGAATCTGTGCAGAGAGCATAGGATACCGAATCCACCTCCTGAAGAATGAATCAACCTGGGTTTTCTTCCTTGTGCGCTGAACCTTAGGGAAAGTGCCCTCCACTTAATAGTAGGTGAGAACACTGCATAGATAGCATCTTACAACCCACAACTTCTGTCATGAAGAAGGAAACGTTTGCAATGTTGTGCTGAAGGCATAAGGAAAGTGGCAGAGACGTAGCTTCAAGAAAGTAGTGTACCGAATCCATCCTTCAAGACACGTCTTCTTTCATGAAGTTGGAAGCATTCTTAGAAGAGCATGTGTCAGCATAAGGAATTTATGGTGCGCTTAACCTTAGGAAAGATCTCCATCGAAAAGCATCTGAAACTCACATTTTCTCTCATGCAGATGGAGGCATGGGCTACAGGTGAATGAACGTGTAAAGATGTGCCGTTTACTAAACTATGAGCACCAAGCCTCTGTAGAGAGAATGCCACTTCAGACATCCTGATGCATGAAGAGAGAAGCTTTTTCAAATATCAGTGTTGAACGGAAAGAGAATTGCCTTTCGCTTAAGAGGAAGAAAGATCACCATCTAGAGACAACCTTCCAAATCACATCTACCTTCAAGAAGATGGTGTAATTCCCAGAAGTGTGTATGGAAACCTGAGGAACGTGCTGTATGCTTAAAGAAGAACACCCTTTGAAAGGTCCTCCAACTCAAAGCTTCGGGACGGAAATGGAAGTAATTGCAGAAGTGTGAGAGAAAACATAAGGAGAGGTTAATTCTAAGTAATGGAGAGAACCAAGACTTTTGAGAGAAGAGCAACATCATTCTACCATCGTCACCCATGCATATACACGCGGTCCAAACAAGTGCATTGAACCTTCAGGAAACTGAAATAGACGTAACTCTCAGTAAGAACAGGGTATGCAAAGTGTCTTCCAAATCGCATCGTCTGTCTTGATGATGAAAGCCTGTTTCACATTGAGAATGGAAGCATAAGGAAAGGGCCATGAACCAATATTTAAGACAGAATATTGTAGCGAAGCCGTCGTTCAGGTCACGTCTTTGGTCGTGAACATGAAAGCGTTTGCCAGAGGTATAAGAAAACATAAGGAAAGTGCCATAGACTGAAGTCGAAGAAAGAACACCAGAGAGAAAGCATCTTGCATCTCACAGGATTCTGTCCTGAAAATGGAAGCATGTGCCAAAGTCTGTGTGAACACATCAATAGAAAGCGCTTTGCTTAACTCTATAGAAGAACACTGTTGAGACACCATGTCTCACCTCACAACTTCTGTCGTGAAGAGGGAAGCTATGGGAAGAGTGAGGGGGAGCCTGAAAAGAAAGTGCCGTCTCCTAAATTCTGACAACCGAATCTGTGCAGAGAGCATACAATACCGAAACCACCTCCTGAAGAATGAATCAACCAGGGTTTTCTTCCTTGTGCGCTGAACCTTAGGGAAAGTGCCCTCCACTTAATAGTAGGTTAGAACACTGCATAGATAGCATGTTACAACACACAACTTCTGTCATGAAGATGGAAACATGTGCAACGTTGTGCTGAAAGCACAAGGAAAGTGGCACAGACGTAGTTTCAAGAAAGTAGTGTACCGAATCCATCCTTCAAGACACGTCTTCTTCCATGAAGTTGGAAGCATTCTTAGAAGAGCATGTGTCATCATAAGGAATTTATGGTGCGCTTAACCTTAGGAAAGATCTCCATCGAAAAGTATCTGAAACTAACATCTTCTCTCATGCAGTTGGAGGCATGGGCTACAGGGTGAAGGAACGTGTAAAGATGTGCCGTTTACTAAACTATGAGCACCAAGACTCTGTAGAGAGAATGCCACTTCAGACATCCTGATGCATGAAGAGAGAAGCTTTTTCAAATATCAGTGTTGAACGGAAAGAGAAGTGCCTTACGCTTAAGAGGAAGAAAGATCACCATCTTGAGACAACCTTCCAAATCACATCTACCTTCAAGAAGATGGTGTAATTCCCAGTAATGTGTATGCAAACCTGAGGAACGTGCTGTATGCTTAAAGAAGAACACCCTTTGAAAGGTCTCCCAACTCAAGGTTTCGGGACGGAAGATGGAAGTAATTGCAGAAGTGTGAGAGAAAACATAAGGAGAGGTTAATTCTAAGTAATGGAGAGAACCAAGACTTTTGAGAGAAGAGCAACATCATTCTAACATCGTGACCCATGAATATACATGCGGTTCCCAATAAGTGTATTGAACCATAAGGAAACTGAAATAGACGTAACTCTCAGTAAGAACAGGGTATGCAAAGTGTCTTCCAAATCGCATCGTCTGTCTTGATGATGAAAGCCTGTTTCACATTGTGAATGGAAGCATAAGGAAAGGGCCATGAACCAATCTTTAAGACAGACCATTGTAGCGAAGCCGTCTTTCAGGTCACGTCTTTGGTCGTGAACATGAAAGCGTTTGCCAGAGGTATAAGAAAACATAAGGAAAGTGCCATAGACTGAAGTCGAAGAAAGAACACCAGAGAGAAAGCATCTTGCATCTCACAGGATTCTGTCCTGAAAATGGAAGCATGTGCAAAAGTCTGTGTGAACACATCAACAGAAAGCGCTTTGCTTAACTCTATAGAAGAACACTGTTGAGACACCATGTCTGACTCACAACTTCTGTTGTGAAGATGGACGCTATGGGAAGAGTGCGGGAGAGCCTGAAAAGAAAGTGCCGACTCCTAAATTCTGAAAACCGAATCTGTGCAGAGAGCATACAATACCGAACCCACCTCCTGAGGAATGAATCAACCTGGGTTTTCTTCCTTGTGCGCTGAACCTTAAGGAGAGTGCCCTCCACTTAATAGTAGGTGAGAACATTGGATAGATAGCATCTTACAACCCACAACTTCTGTCATGAAGACGGAAAAGTTTGCAACGTTGTGCTGAAGCCATAAGGAAAGTGGCAGAGACATAGCTTCAAGAAAGCAGTGTACCAAATCCATCCTTCAAGATAAGTCTTCTTTCATGAAGTTGGAAGCATTCTTAGAAGAGCGTGGCTCAGCATAAGGAATTTATGCTGCACTTAACCTTAGGAAAGACCTCCGTCGAAAAGCATCTGAAACTCACATCTTCTCTCATGCAGATGGAGGCATGGGTTACAGGGTGAAGGAACGTGTAAAGATGTGCCATTTACTAAACTATGAGCACCAAGCCTCTGTAGAGCGAATGCCACTTCAAACATCCTGATGCATGAGGAGAGAAACTTTTCAAATATCAGTGTTGAACGGAAAGAGAAGTGCCTTACGCTTAAGAGGAAGAAAGAGCACCATCTTGAGACAACGTTCCAAATAACATCTACCTTCAAAAAGATGGTGTAATTCCCAGCAGTGTGTATGCAACCCTAAGGAACGTGCTGTATGCTTAAAGAAGAACACCCTTTGGAAAGGTCTTCCAACTCACAGCTTCGGGACGGAAGATGAAAGTAATTGCAGAAGTGTGAGAGAAAACATAAGGAGAGGTTGAATCTAAGTAATGGAGAGAACCAAGACTTTTGATAGAAGAGCAACATCATTCTAACATCGTGACCCATGAATATACACGCGGTTCCCAATAAGTGTATTGAACCTTATGGAAACTGAAATAGACGTAACTCTCAGTAAGAACAGGGTATGCAAAGTGTTTTCCAAATCGCATCGTCTGTCTTGATGATGAAAGCCTGTTTCACATTGTGAATGGAAGCATAAGGAAAGGGCCATGAACCAATCTTTAAGACAGAACATTGTAGCGAAGCTTCCTTTCAGGTAACGTCTTTGGTCGTGAACATGAAAGCGTTTGCCAGAGGTATAAGAATACATAAGGAAAGTGCCATAGACTGAAGTCAAAGAAAGAACACCAGAGTGAAACCATCTTGCATCTCACAGGATTCTGTCCTGAAAACGGAAGCATGTGCAAAAGTCTGTGTGAACACATCAACAGAAAGCGCTTTGCTTAACTCTATAGAAGAACACTGTTGAGACGCCATGTCTCAACTCACAACTTCTGTCGTGAAGATGGAAGCTATGGGAAGAGTGCGGGGGAGCCTGAAACGAAAGTGCCGTCTCCTAAATTCTGACAACCGAATCTGTGCAGAGAGCATACAGTACCGAACCCACCTCCTGAGGAATGAATCAACCTGGGTTTTCTTCCTTGTGCGCTGAACCTTAGGGAAAGTGCCATCCACTTAATAGTAGGTAAGAACACTGCATAGATAGCATGTTACAACCCACAACTTCTCTCATGAAGCCGGAAACGTTTGCAACGTTGTGCTGAAGGCATAAGGAAAGTGGCAGAGACGTAGCTTCAAGAAAGTAGTGTACCGAATCCATCCTTCAAGACACGTCTTCTTCCATGAAGTTGGAAGCATTCTTAGAAGAGCATGTTTCAGCATAAGGAATTTATGGTGCGCTTAACCTTAGGAAAGATCTCCATCGAAAAGCATCTGAAACTCACATTTTCTCTCATGCAGATGGAGGCATGGGCTACAGGGTGAAGGAACGTGTAAAGATGTGCCATTTACTAAAATATGAGCACCAAGGCTCTGTAGAGAGAATGCCACTTCAAACATCCTAATGCATGAAGAGAGAAGCTTTTTCAAATATCAGTGTTGAAAGGAAAGAGAAGTGCCTTACACTTAAGAGGAAGAAAGAGCACCATCTAGAGACAACCTTCCAAATCACATCTACCTTCAAGAAGATGGTGTAATTCCCAGTACTGTGTATGCAAACCTGAGGAACGTGCTGTATGTTTAAAGAACAACAGCCTTTAGAATGGTCTTCCAACTCACAGCTTCGGGACGGAAGATGGAAGTAATTGCAGAAGTGTGAGAGAAAATATAAGGAGAGGTTAATTCTAAGTAATGGAGAGAACCATGACTTTTGACAGAAGACCAACATCATTCTAACATCATGACCAATGAATATACACGCGGTTCCAAACAAGTGCATTGTACCTTAAGGAAACTGAAATAGACGTAACTCTCAGTAAGAACAGGGTATGCAAAGTGTCTTCCAAATCGCATCGTCTGTCTTGATGATCAAAGCCTGTTTCCCATTGTGAATGGAAGCATAAGGAAAGGGCCATGAACCAATCTTTAAGACAGAACATTGTAGCGAAGCCGTCTTTCAGGTCACGTCTTTGATCGTGAACATGAAAGCGTTTGCCAGAGGTATAAGAAAACATAAGGAAAGTGCCCTAGACTGAAGTCGAAGAAAGACCACCAGAGAGAAAGCACCTTGCATCTCAGAGGATTCTGTCCTGAAAATGAAAGCATGTGCAAACGTCTGTGTGAACACATCAACAGAAAGCGCTTTGCTTAACTCTATAGAAGAACACTGTTGAGACGCCATGTCTCACCTCACAACTTCTGTCGTGAAGATGGAAGGTATGGGAAGAGTGCGGGGGATCCTGAAACGAAAGTGCCGTCTCCTAATTTCTGACAACAGAATCTGTACAGGGAGCATACGATGCCGAACCCACCTCCTGAGGAATGAATCAACCTACGTTTTCTTCCTTGTGCGCTGAAATTTAGGGAAAGTGCCCTCCACTTAATAGTAGGTGAGAACATTGGATAGATAGCATCTTGCAACCCACAACTTCTGTCATGAAGACGGAAAAGTTTGCAACGTTGTGCTGAAGGCAAAAGGAAAGTGGCAGAGACATAGCTTCAAGAAAGTAGTGTACCGAATCCATCTCTCAAGACACGTCTTCTTTCATGAAGTTGGAAGCATTCTTAGAAGAGCGTGTCTCAGCATAAGGAATTTATGGTGCACTTAACCTTAGGAAAGACCTCCGTCGAAAAGCATCTGAAACTCACATCTTCTCTCATGCAGTTGGAGGCATGGGCTACAGGGTGAAGGAACGTGTAAAGATGTGCCATTTACTAAACTATGAGCACCAAGCTTCTGTAGAGCGAATGCCACTTCAAACATCCTGATGCATGAGGAGAGAAGCTTTTTCAAATATCAGTGTTGAACGGAAAGAGAAGTGCCTTACGCTTAAGAGGAAGAAAGAGCACCATCTTGAGACAACCTTCCAAATCACATCTACCTTCAAGAAGATGGTGTAATTCCCAGTAGTGTGTATGCAAACCTAAGGAACGTGCTGTATGCTTAAAGAAGAACACCCTTTGGAAAGGTCTTCCAACTCACAGCTTCAGGACGGAAGATGGAAGTATTTGCAGAAGAGTGAGAGAATACATAAGGAGAGGTTAATTCTAAGTAATAGAGAGAAACAAGACTTTTGATAGAAAAGCAACATCATTCTAACATCGTGATCCATGAATATACACGCGGTTCCCAAGAAGTGTATTGAACCTTAAGGAAACTGAAATAGACGTAACTCTCAGTAAGAACAGGGTATGCAAAGTGTCTTCCAAATCGCATCGTCTGTCTTGATGATGAAAGCCTGTTTCACATTGTGAATGGAAGCATAAGGAAAGGGCCATGAACCAATCTTTAAGACAGAACATTGTAGCGAAGCCGTCTTTCAGGTCACGTCTTTGATCGTGAACATGAAAGCGTTTGCCAGAGGTATAAGAAAACATAAGGAAAGTGCCATAGACTGAAGTCGAAGAAAGACCACCAGAGAGAAAGCACCTTGCATCTCAGAGGATTCTGTCCTGAAAATGAAAGCATGTGCAAACGTCTGTGTGAACACATCAACAGAAAGCGCTTTGCTTAACTCTATAGAAGAACACTGTTGAGACGCCATGTCTCACCTCACAACTTCTGTCGTGAAGATGGAAGGTATGGGAAGAGTGCGGGGGATCCTGAAACGAAAGTGCCGTCTCCTAATTTCTGACAACAGAATCTGTACAGGGAGCATACAATGCCGAACCCACCTCCTGAGGAATGAATCAACCTAGGTTTTCTTACTTGTGCGCTGAACTTTAGGGAAAGTGCCCACCACTTAATAGTAGGTGAGAACATTGGATAGATAGCATCTTGCAACCCACAACTTCTGTCATGAAGACGGAAAAGTTTGCAACGTTGTGCTGAAGGCATAAGGAAAGTGGCAGAGACATAGCTTCAAGAAAATAGTGTACCGAATCCATCTTTCAAGACACGTCTTCTTTCATGAAGTTGGAAGCATTCTTAGAAGAGCGTGTCTCAGCATAAGGAATTTATGGTGCACTTAACCTTAGGAAAGACCTCCGTCGAAAAGCATCTGAAACTCACATCTTCTCTCATGCAGTTGGAGGCATGGGCTACAGGGTGAAGGAACGTGTAAAGATGTGCCATTTACTAAACTATGAGCACCAAGCCTCTGTAGAGCGAATGCCACTTCAAACATCCTGATGCATGAGGAGAGAAGCTTTTTCAAATATCAGTGTTGAACGGAAAGAAAAGTGCCTTACGCTTAAGAGGAAGAAAGAGCACCATCTTGAGACAACCTTCCAAATCACATCTACCTTCAAGAAGATGGTGTAATTCCCAGTAGTGTGTATGCAAACCTAAGGAACGTGCTGTATGCTTAAAGAAGAACACCCTTTGGAAAGGTCTTCCAACTCACAGCTTCGGGACGGAAGATGGAAGTATTTGCAGAAGTGTGAGAGAAAACAGAAGGAGAGGATAATTCTAAGTAATGGAGAGAACCAAGACTTTTGATAGAAGAGCAACATCATTCTAACATCGTGACCCATGAATATACACGGGGTACCAAACAAGTGCATGGAACCTTAAGGAAACTGAAATAGACGTAACTCTCAGTAAGAACAGGGTATGCAAAGTGCCTCCCAAATCGCATCGTCTGTCTTGATGATGAAAGCCTGTTTCACATTGTGAATGGAAGCATAAGGAAAGGGCCATGAACCAATCTTTAAGACAGAACATTGTAGCGAAGCCGTCTTTCAGGTCACGTCTTTGATCGTGAACATGAAAGCGTTTGCCAGAGGTATAAGAAAACATAAGGAAAGTGCCATAGACTGAAGTCGAAGAAAGACCACCTGAGAGAAAGCATCTTGCATCTCAGAGGATTCTGTCCTGAAAATGAAAGCATGTGGAAACGTCTGTGTGAACACATCAACAGAAAGCGCTTTGCTTAACTCTATAGAAGAACACTGTTGAGACGCCATGTCTCACCTCACAACTTCTGTCGTGAAGATGGAAGGTATGGGAAGAGTGCCGGGGATCCTGAAACGAAAGTGCCGTCTCCTAATTTCTGACAACAGAATCTGTACAGGGAGCATACAATGCCGAACACACCTCCTGAGGAATGAATCAACCTAGGTTTTCTTCCTTGTGCGCTGAAACTTAAGGAAAGTGCCCTCCACTTAATAGTAGGTGAGAACATTGGATAGATAGCATTTTACAATCCACAACTTCTGTCATGAAGACGGAAACGTTTGCAACGTTGTGCTGAAGGCATAAGGAAAGTGGCAGAGACGTAGCTTCAAGAAAGTAGTGTCCCGAATCCATCCTTCAAGACACGTCTTCTTTCATGAAGTTGGAAGTATTCTTAGAAGAGCATGTGTCAGCATAAGGTGCACTTAACCTTAGGAAAGACCTCCGTCGAAAAGCATCTGAAACTCACATTTACTCTCATGCACATGGAGGCATGGGCTACAGTGTGAAGGAACGTGTAAAGGTGTGCCTTTTACTAAACTATGAGCACCAAGCCTCTGTAGAGAGAATGCCACTTCAAACATCCTGATGCATGAAGAGAGAAGCTTTTTCAAATATCAGTGTTGAACGGAAAGAGAAGTGCCTTACGCTTAAGAGGAAGAAAGTGCACCATCTAGAGACAACCTTCCAAATCACATCTACCTTCAAGAAGATGGTGTAATTCCCAGTAGTGTGTATGCAAACCTAGGGAACGTGCTGTACGCTTAAAGAAGAACACCCTTTGGAAAGCTCTTCCAACTCACAGCTTCGGGATGGAAGATGGAAGTATTTGCAGAAGTGTGAGAGAAAACATAAGGAGAGGTTAATTCTAAGTAATGGAGAGAACCAAGACTTTTGATAGAAGAGCAACATCATTCTAACATCGTGACCCATGAATATACACGCAGTTCCCATCAAGTGATTTGAACCTTAAGGAAAGTGAAATAGACGTAACTCTCAGTAAGAACAGGGTATGCAAAGTGTCTTCCAAATCGCATCGTCTGTCTTGATGATGAAAGCCTGTTTCCCATTGTGAATGGAAGCATAAGGAAAGGGCCATGAACCAATCTTTAAGACAGAACATTGTAGCGAAGCCGTCTTTCAGGTCACGTCTTTGATCGTGAACATGAAAGCGTTTGCCAGATGTATAAGAAAACATAAGGAAAGTGCCATAGACTGAAGTCGAAGAAAGACCACCAGAGAGAAAGCACCTTGCATCTCAGAGGATTCTGTCCTGAAAATGAAAGCATGTGCAAACGTCTGTGTGAACACATCAACAGAAAGCGCTTTGCTTAACTCTATAGAAGAACACTGTTGAGACGCCATGTCTCACCTCACAACTTCTGTCATGAAGATGGAAGGTATGGGAAGAGTGCGGGGGATCCTGAAACGAAAGTGCCGTCTCCTAATTTCTGACAACAGAATCTGTACAGGGAACATACGATGCAGAACCCACCTCCTGAGGAATGAATCAACCTACGTTTTCTTCCTTGTGCGCTGAACCTTAAGGAAAGTGCCATCCACTTAATAGTAGGTGAGAACATTGGATAGATAGCATCTTACAACCCACAACTTCTGTCATGAAGACGGAAACGTTTGCAACGTTGTACTGAAGGCATAAGGAAAGTGGCAGAGACTTAGCTTTAGGAAGTAATGTACCGAATCCATCTTTCAAGACACCTCTTCTTTCATGAAGTTGGAAGCATTCTTAGATGAGCGTGTCTCAGCCTAAGGAATTTATGGTGCACTTAACCTTAGGAAAGACCTCCGTCGAAAAGCATCTGAAACTCACATCTTCTCTCATGCAGTTGGAGGCATGGGCTACAGGGTGAAGGAACGTGTAAAGATGTGCCATTTACTAAACAATGAGCACCAAGCTTCTGTAGAGCGAATGCCACATCCTGATGCATGAGGAGAGAAGCTTTTTCAAATATCAGTGTTGAACGGAAAGAGAAGTGCCTTACCCTTAAGAGGAAGAAAGAGCACCATCTTGAGACAACCTTCCAAATCACATCTACCTTCAAGAAGATGGTGTAATTCCCAGTAGTGTGTATGCAAACCTAAGGAACGTGCTGTATGCTTAAAGAAGAACACCCTTTGGAAAGGTCTACCAACTCACAGCTTCGGGACGGAAGATGGAAGTATTTGCAGAAGTGTGAGAGAAAACAGAAGGAGAGGATAATTCTAAGTAATGGAGAGAACCAAAACTTTTGATAGAAGAGCAACATCATTCTAACATCGTGACCCATGAATATACACGCGGTTCCCAATAAGTGTATTGAACCTTAAGGAAACTGAAATAGACGTAACTCTCAGTAAGAACAGGGTATGCAAAGTGTCTTCCAAATCGCATCGTCTGTCTTGATGATGAAAGCCTGTTTCACATTGTGAATGAAAGCATAAGGAAAAGGCCATGAAACAATCTTTAAGACAGAACATTGTAGCGAAGCCGTCTTTCAGGTCACGTCTTTGATCGTGCACATGAAAGCGTTTGCCAGAGGTATAAGAAAACATAAGGAAAGTGCCCTAGACTGAAGTCGAAGAAAGACCACCAGAGAGAAATCACCTTGCATCTCAGAGGATTCTGTCCTGAAAATGAAAGCATGTGCAAACGTCTGTGTGAACACATCAACAGAAAGCGCTTTGCTTAACTCTATAGAAGAACACTGTTGAGACGCCATGTCTCACCTCACAACTTCGGTCGTGACGATGGAAGGTATGGGAAGAGTGCGGGGGATCCTGAAACGAAAGTGCCGTCTCCTAATTTCTGACAACAGAATCTGTACAGGGAGCATACAATGCCGAACCCACCTCCTGAGGAATGAATCAACCTAGGTTTTCTTCCTTGTGCGCTGAACTTTAGGGAAAGTGCCCTCCACTTAATAGTAGGTGAGAACATTGGATAGATAGCATCTTGCAACCCACAACTTCTGTCATGAAGACGGAAAAGTTTGCAACGTTGTGCTGAAGGCATAAGGAAAGTGGCAGAGACATAGCTTCAAGAAAGTAGTGTACCGAATCCAACTTCAAGACACGTCTTCTTTCATGAAGTTGGAAGCATTCTTAGAAGAGCGTGTCTCAGCATAAGGCATTTATGGTGCACTTAACCTTAGGAAAGACCTCCGTCGAAAAGCATCTGAAACTCACATCTTCTCTCATGCAGTTGGAGGCATGGGCTACAGGGTGAAGGAACGTGTAAAGATGTGCCTTTTACTAAACTATGAGCACCAAGGCTGTGTAGAGAGAATGCCACTTCAAACATCCTGATGCATGAGGAGAGAATCTTTTTCAAATATCAGTGTTGAACAGAAAGAGACGTGCCTTACACTTAAGAGGAAGTAGAGCACCATCTTGAGACAACCTTCCAAATCACATCTACCTTCAAGAAGATGGTGTAATTCCCAGTAGTGTGTATGCAAACCTAAGGAACGTGCTGTATGCTTAAAGAAGAACACCCTTTGGAAAGGTCTTCCAACTCACAGCTTCGGGACGGAAAATGGAAGTATTTGCAGAAGTGTGAGAGAAAACATAAGGAGAGGATAATTCTAAGTAATGGAGAGAACCAAGACTTTTGATAGAAGAGCAACATCATTCTAACATCGTGACCCATGAATATACACGCGGTTCCCAAGAAGTGTATTGAACCTTAAGGAAACTGAAATAGACGTAACTCTCAGTAAGAACAGGGTATGCAAAGTGTCTTCCAAATCGCATCGTCTGTCTTGATGATAAAAGCCTGTTTCACATTGTGAATGGAACCATAAGGAAAGGGCCATGAACCAATCTTTAAGACAGAACATTGTAGCGAAGCCGTCTTTCAGGTCACGTCTTTGATCGTGAACATGAAAGCGTTTGCCAGAGGTATAAGAAAACATAAGGAAAGTGCCATAGACTGAAGTCGAAGAAAGACCACCAGAGAGAAAGCACCTTGCATCTCAGAGGATTCTGTCCTGAAAATGAAAGCATGTGCAAACGTCTGTGTGAACACATCAACAGAAAGCGCTTTGCTTAACTCTATAGAAGAACACTGTTGAGACGCCATGTCTCACCTCACAACTTCTGTCATGAAGATGGAAGGTATGGGAAGAGTGCGGGGGATCCTGAAACGAAAGTGCCGTCTCCTAATTTCTGACAACAGAATCTGTACAGGGAACATACGATGCAGAACCCACCTCCTGAGGAATGAATCAACCTACGTTTTCTTCCTTGTGCGCTGAACCTTAAGGAAAGTGCCATCCACTTAATAGTAGGTGAGAACATTGGAGAGATAGCATCTTACAACCCACAACCTCTGTCATGAAGACGGAAACGTTTGCAACATTGTACTGAAGGCATAAGGAAAGTGGCAGAGACTTAGCTTCAGGAAAGTAGTGTACCGAATCCTACTTTCAAGACACGTCTTCTTTCATGAAGTTGGAAGCATTCTTAGATGAGCGTGTCTCAGCATAAGGAATTTATGGTGCACTTAACCTTAGGAAAGACCTCCGTCGAAAAGCATCTGAAACTCACATCTTCTCTCATGCAGTTGGAGGCATGGGCTACAGGGTGAAGGAACGTGTAAAGATGTGCCATTTACTAAACTATGAGCACCAAGCCTCTGTAGAGCGAATGCCACATCCTGATGCATGAGGAGAGAAGCTTTTACAAATATCAGTGTTGAACGGAAAGAGAAGTGCCTTACGCTTAAGAGGAAGAAAGAGCACCATCTTGAGACAACCTTCCAAATCACATCTACCTTCAAGAAGATGGTGTAATTCCCAGTAGTGTGTATGCAAACCTAAGGAACTTGCTGTATGCTTAAAGAAGAACACCCTTTGGAAAGGTCTTCCAACTCACAGCTTCGGGACGGAAAATGGAAGTATTTGCAGAAGTGTGAGAGAAAACATAAGGAGAGGATAATTCTAAGTAATGGAGAGAACCAAGACTTTTGATAGAAGAGCAACATCATTCTAACATCGTGACCCATGAATATACACGCGGTTCCCAAGAAGTGTATTGAACCTTAAGGAAACTGAAATAGACGTAACTCTCAGTAAGAACAGGGTATGCAAAGTGTCTTCCAAATCGCATCGTCTGTCTTGATGATGAAAGCCTGTTTCACATTGTGAATGGAAGCATAAGGAAAGGGCCATGAACCAATCTTTAAGACAGAACATTGTAGCGAAGCCGTCTTTCAGGTCACGTCTTTGATCGTGAACATGAAAGCGTTTGCCAGAGGTATAAGAAAACATAAGGAAAGTGACATAGACTGAAGTCGAAGAAAGACCACCAGAGAGAAAGCACCTTGCATCTCAGAGGATTCTGTCCTGAAAATGAAAGCATGTGCAAACGTCTGTGTGAACACATCAACAGAAAGCGCTTTGCTTAACTCTATAGAAGAACACTGTTGAGACGCCATGTCTCACCTCACAACTTCTGTCATGAAGATGGAAGGTATGGGAAGAGTGCGGGGGATCCTGAAACGAAAGTGCCGTCTCCTAATTTCTTTTTTTTTTTTTTTTTTAAAGATTTTTTATTTATTTGACAGAGACAGCCAGCGAGAGAGGGAACACAAGCAGGGGAATGGGAGAGGAAGAAGCAGGCTCCTAGTGGAGGAGCCTGACGTGGGGCTCGATCCTAGAACGCTGGGATCACGCCCTGAGCCGAAGGCAGACGCTTAACGACTGCGCCACCCAGGCGCCCCCGTCTCCTAATTTCTGACAACAGAATCTGTACAGGGAACATACGATGCAGAACCCACCTCCTGAGGAATGAATCAACCTACGTTTTCTTCCTTGTGCGCTGAACTTTAAGGAAAGTGCCATCCACTTAATAGTAGGTGAGAACATTGGATAGATAGCATCTTACAACCCACAACTTCTGACATGAAGACGGAAACGTTTGCAACGTTGTACTGAAGGCATAAGGAAAGTGGCAGAGACTTAGCTTCAGGAAAGTAGTGTACCGAATCCATCTTTCAAGACACGTCTTCTTTCATGAAGTTGGAAGCATTCTTAGATGAGCGTGTCTCAGCCTAAGGAATTTATGGTGCACTTAACCTTAGGAAAGACCTCCGTCGAAAAGCATCTGAAACTCACATCTTCTCTCATGCAGTTGGAGGCATGGGCTACAGGGTGAAGGAACGTGTAAAGATGTGCCATTTACTAAACTATGAGCACCAAGCTTCTGTAGAGCGAATGCCACATCCTGATGCATGAGGAGAGAAGCTTTTTCAAATATCAGTGTTGAACGGAAAGAGAAGTGCCTTACCCTTAAGAGGAAGAAAGAGCACCATCTTGAGACAACCGTCCAAATCACATCTACCTTCAAGAAGATGGTGTAATTCCCAGTAGTGTGTATGCAAACCTAAGGAACGTGCTGTATGCTTAAAGAAGAACACCCTTTGGAAAGGTCTTCCAACTCACAGCTTCGGGACGGAAGATGGAAGTATTTGCAGAAGTGTGAGAGAAAACAGAAGGAGAGGATAATTCTAAGTAATGGAGAGAACCAAAACTTTTGATAGAAGAGCAACATCATTCTAACATCGTGACGCATGAATATACACGCGGTTCCCAATAAGTGTATTGAACCTTAAGGAAACTGAAATAGACGTAACTCTCAGTAAGAACAGGGTATGCAAAGTGTCTTCCAAATCGCATCGTCTGTCTTGATGATGAAAGCCTGTTTCACATTGTGAATGAAAGCATAAGGAAAAGGCCATGAAACAATCTTTAAGACAGAACATTGTAGCGAAGCCGTCTTTCAGGTCACGTCTTTGATCGTGCACATGAAAGCGTTTGCCAGAGGTATAAGAAAACATAAGGAAAGTGCCCTAGACTGAAGTCGAAGAAAGACCACCAGAGAGAAATCACCTTGCATCTCAGAGGATTCTGTCCTGAAAATGAAAGCATGTGCAAACGTCTGTGTGAACACATCAACAGAAAGCGCTTTGCTTAACTCTATAGAAGAACACTGTTGAGACGCCATGTCTCACCTCAAAACTTCGGTCGTGACGATGGAAGGTATGGGAAGAGTGCGGGGGATCCTGAAACGAAAGTGCCGTCTCCTAATTTCTGACAACAGAATCTGTACAGGGAGCATACAATGCCGAACCCACCTCCTGAGGAATGAATCAACCTAGGTTTTCTTCCTTGTGCGCTGAACTTTAGGGAAAGTGCCCTCCACTTAATAGTAGGTGAGAACATTGGATAGATAGCATCTTGCAACCCACAACTTCTGTCATGAAGACGGAAAAGTTTGCAACGTTGTGCTGAAGGCATAAGGAAAGTGGCAGAGACATAGCTTCAAGAAAGTAGTGTACCGAATCCAACTTTCAAGACACGTCTTCTTTCATGAAGTTGGAAGCATTCTTAGAAGAGCGTGTCTCAGCATAAGGCATTTATGGTGCACTTAACCTTAGGAAAGACCTCCGTCGAAAAGCATCTGAAACTCACATCTTCTCTCATGCAGTTGGAGGCATGGGCTACAGGGTGAAGGAACGTGTAAAGATGTGCCTTTTACTAAACTATGAGCACCAAGCCTCAGTAGAGCGAATGCCACTTCAAACATCCTGATGCATGAGGAGAGAATCTTTTTCAAATATCAGTGTTGAACAGAAAGAGACGTGCCTTACACTTAAGAGGAAGTAGAGCACCATCTTGAGACAACCTTCCAAATCACATCTACCTTCAAGAAGATGGTGTAATTCCCAGTAGTGTGTATGCAAACCTAAGGAACGTGCTGTATGCTTAAAGAAGAACACCCTTTGGAAAGGTCTTCCAACTCACAGCTTTGGGACGGAAGATGGAAGTATTTGCAGAAGTGTGAGAGAAAACATAAGGAGAGGATAATTCTAAGTAATGGAGAGAACCAAGACTTTTGATAGAAGAGCAACATCCTTCTAACATCGTGATCCATGAATATACACGCGGTTCCCAAGAAGTGTATTGAACCTTAAGGAAACTGAAATAGACGTAACTCTCAGTAAGAACAGGGTATGCAAAGTGTCTTCCAAATCGCATCGTCTGTCTTGATGATGAAAGCCTGTTTCACATTGTGAATGGAAGCATAAGGAAAGGGCCATGAACCAATCTTTAAGACAGAACATTGTAGCGAAGCCGTCTTTCAGGTCACGTCTTTGATCGTGAACATGAAAGCGTTTGCCAGAGGTATAAGAAAACATATGGAAAGTGCCATAGACTGAAGTCGAAGAAAGACCACCAGAGAGAAAGCACCTTGCATCTCAGAGGATTCTGTCCTGAAAATGAAAGCATGTGCAAACGTCTGTGTGAACACATCAACAGAAAGCGCTTTGCTTAACTCTATAGAAGAACACTGTTGAGACGCCATGTCTCACCTCACAACTTCTGTCGTGAAGATGGAAGGTATGGGAAGAGTGCGGGGGATCCTGAAACGAAAGTGCCGTCTCCTAATTTCTGACAACAGAATCTGTACACGGAGCATACAATGCCGAACCCACCTCCTGAGGAATGAATCAACCTAGGTTTTCTTCCTTGTGCGCTGAACGTTAGGGAAAGTGCCCTCCACTTAATAGTAGGTGAGAACATTGGATAGATAGCATCTTGCAACTCACAACTTCTGTCATGAAGACGGAAAAGTTTGCAACGTTGTGCTGAAGGCATAAGGAAAGTGGCAGAGACATAGCTTCAAGAAAGTAGTGTACCAAATCCATCTTTCAAGACACGTCTTCTTTCATGAAGTTGGAAGCATTCTTAGAAGAGCGTGTCTCAGCATAAGGAATTTATGGTGCACTTAACCTTAGGAAAGACCTCACGAAAAGCATCTGAAACTCACATTTTCTCTCATGCACATGGAGGCATGGGCTACAGGGTGAAGGAACGTGTAAAGGTGTGCCTTTTACTAAACTATGAGCACCAAGCCTCTGTAGAGAGAATGCCACTTCAAACATCCTGATGCATGAAGAGAGAAGCTTTTTCAAATATCAGTGTTGAACGGAAAGAGAAGTGCCTTACGCTTAAGAGGAAGAAAGTGCACCATCTAGAGACAACCTTCCAAATCACATCTACCTTCAAGAAGATGGTGTAATTCCCAGTAGTGTGTATGCAAACCTAAGGAACGTGCTGTATGCTTAAAGAAGAACACCCTTTGGAAAGGTCTTCCAACTCACAGCTTCTGATCGGAAGATGGAAGTAATTTCGGAAGTGTGAGAGAAAACATAAGGAGAGGTTAATTCTAAGTAATGGAGAGAACCAAGACTTTTGATTGAAGAAAAACATCATTCTAACATCGTGACCCATGAATATACACGTGGTTCCCAAGAAGTGCATTGAACCTTAAGGAAACTGAAATAGACGTAACTCTCAGTAAGAACAGGGTATGCAAAGTGTCTTCCAAATCGCATCGTCTGTCTTGATGATGAAAGCCTGTTTCACATTGTGAATGGAAGCATAAGGAAAGGGCCATGAACCAATCTTTAAGACAGAACATTGTAGCGAAGCCGTCTTTCAAGTCACGTCTTTGATCGTGAACATGAAAGCGTTTGCCAGAGGTATAAGAAAACATAAGGAAAGTGCCATAGACTGAAGTCGAAGAAAGACCACCAGAGAGAAAGCATCTTGCATCTCAGAGGATTCTGTCTTGAAAATGAAAGCATGTGCAAACGTCTGTGTGAACACATCAACAGAAAGCGCTTTGCTTAACTGTATAGAAGAACACTGTTGAGACGCCATGTCTCACCTCACAACTTCTGTCGTGAAGATGGAAGGTATGGGAAGAGTGCGGGGGATCCTGAAACGAAAGTGCCGTCTCCTAATTTCTGACAACAGAATCTGTACAGGGAGCATACAATGCCGAACCCACCTCCTGAGGAATGAATCAACCTACGTTTTCTTCCTTGTGCGCTGAACCTTAAGGAAAGTGCCATCCACTTAATAGTAGGTGAGAACATTGGATAGATAGCATCTTACAACCCACAACTTCTGTCATGAAGACGGAAACGTTTGCAACGTTGTGCTGAAGGCATAAGGAAAGTGGCAGAGACGTAGCTTCAGGAAAGTAGTGTACCGAATCCATCCTTCAAGACACGTCTTCTTTCATGAAGTTGGAAGCATTCTTAGAAGAGCGTGTCTCAGCATAAGGAATTTATGGTGCACTTAACCTTAGGAAAGACCTCCGTCGAAAAGCATCTGAAACTCACATCTTCTCTCATGCAGTTGGAGGCATGGGCTACAGGGTGAAGGAACGTGTAAAGATGTGCCATTTACTAAACTATGAGCACCAAGCCTCTGTAGAGCGAATGCCACTTCAAACATCCTGATGCATGAGGAGAGAAGCTTTTTCAAATATCAGTGTTGAACGGAAAGAGAAGTGCCTTACGCTTAAGAGGAAGAAAGAGCACCATCTTGAGACAACCTTCGAAATCACATCTACCTTCAAGAAGATGGTGTAATTCCCAGTAGTGTGTATGCAAACCTAAGGAACGTGCTGTATGCTTAAAGAAGAACACCCTTTGGAAAGGTCTTCCAACTCACAGCTTCTGGTCGGAAGATGGAAGTAATTTCGGAAGTGTGAGAGAAAACATAAGGAGAGGTTGAATCTAAGTAATGGAGAGAACCAAGACTTTTGTTTGAAGAGCAACATCATTCTAGCATCGTGACCCATGAATATACACGGGGTACCAAACAAGTGCATGGAACCTTAAGGAAACTGAAATAGACGTAACTCTCAGTAAGAACAGGGTATGCAAAGTGTCTTCCAAATCGCATCGTCTGTCTTGATGATGAAAGCCTGTTTCACATTGTGAATGGAAGCATAAGGAAAGGGCCATGAACCAATCTTTAAGACAGAACATTGTAGCGAAGCCGTCTTTCAGGTCACGTCTTTGATCGTGAACATGAAAGCTTTTGCCAGAGGTATAAGAAAACATAAGGAAAGTGCCATAGACTGAAGTCGAAGAAAGAACACCAGAGAGAAAGCATCTTGCATCTCAGAGGATTCTGTCCCTGAAAATGAAAGCATGTGCAAACGTCTGTGTGAACACATCAACAGAAAGCGCTTTGCTTAACTCTATAGAAGAACACTGTTGAGACGCCATGTCTCACCTCACAACTTCTGTCGTGAAGATGGAAGGTATGGGAAGAGTGCAGGGGATCCTGAAACGAAAGTGCCGTCTCCTAATTTCTGACAGCAGAATCTGTACAGGGAGCATACAATGCCGAACCCACCTCCTGAGGAATGAATCAACCTAGGTTTTCTTCCTTGTGCGCTGAAACTTAAGGATAGTGCCATCCACTTAATAGTAGGTGAGAAGATTGGATAGATAGCATCTTACAACCCACAACTTCTGTCATGAAGACGGAAACGTTTGCAACGTTGTGCTGAAGGCATAAGGAAAGTGGCAGAGACGTAGCTTCAGGAAAGTAGTGTACCGAATCCATCCTTCAAGACACGACTTCTTTCATGAAGTTGGAAGCATTCTTAGAAGAGCGTGTCTCACCATAAGGAATTTATGGTGCACTTAACCTTAGGAAAGACCTCCGTCGAAAAGCATCTGAAACTCACATCTTCTCTCATGCAGTTGGAGGCATGGGCTACAGGGTGAAGGAACGTGTAAAGATGTGCCATTTACTAAACTATGAGCACCAAGCCTCTGTAGAGCGAATGCCACTTCAAACATCCTGATGCATGAGGAGAGAAGCTTTTTCAAATATCAGTGTTGAACGGAAAGAGAAGTGCCTTACGCTTAAGAGGAAGAAAGAGCACCATCTTGAGACAACCTTCCAAATCACATCTACCTTCAAGAAGATGGTGTAATTCCCAGTAGTGTGTATGCAAACCTAAGGAACGTGCTGTATGCTTAAAGAAGAACACGCTTTGGAAAAGTCTTCCAACTCACAGCTTCGGGACGGAAGATGAAAGTAATTGCAGAAGTGTGAGAGAAAACATAAGGAGAGGTTGAATCTAAGTAATAGAGAGAACCAAGACTTTTGATAGAAGAGCAACATCATTCTAACATCGTGACCCATGAATATACACGCGGTTCCCAAGAAGTGCATTGAACCTTAAGGAAACTGAAATAGACGTAACTCTCAGTAAGAACAGGGTATGCAAAGTGTCTTCCAAATCGCATCGTCTGTCTTGATGATGAAAGCCTGTTTCACATTGTGAATGGAAGCATAAGGAAAGGGCCATGAACCAAACTGTAAGACAGAACATTGTAGCGAAGCTGTCTTTCAGGTCACGTCTTTGAGCATGAACATGAAAGCGTTTGCCAGAGGTATAAGAAAACATAAGGAAAGTGCCATAGACTGAAGTGGAAGAAAGAACACCAGAGAGAAAGCATCTTGCATCTCACAGGATTCTGTCCTGAAAATGGAAGCATGTCCAAACGTCTGTGTGAACGCATCAACAGAAAGCGCTTTGCTTAACTCTATAGAAGAACAGTGTTGAGACGCCATGTCTCACCTCACAACTTCTGTCGTGAAGATGGAAGGTATGGGAAGAGTGCGGGGGATCCTGAAACGAAAGTCCCGTCTCCTAATTTCTGACAACAGAATCTGTACAGGGAGCATACAATGCCGAACCCACCTCCTGAGGAATGAATCAACCTACGTTTTCTTCCTTGTGCGCTGAACTTTAGGGAAAGTGCCATTCACTTAATAGTAGGTGAGAACATTGGATAGATAGCATCTTACAACCCACAACTTCTGTCATGAAGACGGAAACGTTTGCAACGTTGTGCTGAAGGCATAAGGAAAGTGGCAGAGACGTAGCTTCAGGAAAGTAATGTACCGAATCCATCCTTCAAGACACGTCTTCTTTCATGAAGTTGGAAGCATTCTTAGAAGAGCGTGTCTCAGCATAAGGAATTTATGGTGCACTTAACCTTAGGAAAGACCTCCATCGAAAAGCATCTGCAACTCAGATCTTCTCTCATGCAGTTGGAGGCATGGGCTACAGGGTGAAGGAACGTGTAAAGATGTGCCGTTTACTAAACTATGAGCACCAAGCCTCTGTACAGCGAATGCCACTTCAAACATCCTGATGCATGAGGAGAGAAGCTTTTTCAAATATCAGTGTTGAACGGAAAGAGAAGTCCCTTACGCTTAAGAGGAAGAAAGAGCACCATCTTGAGACAACCTTCCAAATCACATCTACCTTCAAGAAGATGGTGTAATTCCCAGTAGTGTGTATGCAAACCTAAGGAACGTGCTGCATGCTTAAAGAAGAACACCCTATGGAAAGGTCTTCCAACTCACAGCTTCAGGACGGAAGATGGAAGTATTTGCAGAAGAGTGAGAGAAAACATAAGGAGAGGTTAATTCTAAGTAATAGAGAGAACCAAGACTTTTGATAGAAGAGCAACATCATTTTAACATCGTGATCCATGAATATACACGCGGTTCCCAAGAACTGCATTGAACCTTCTGAAAACAAATAGACTTAACTCTCAGTAAGAACAGGGTATGCAAAGTGTCTTCCAAATCGCATCGTCTGTCTTGATGATGAAAGCCTGTTTCACATTGTGAATGGAAGCATAAGGAAAGGGCCATTAACCAATCTTTAAGACAGAACATTGTAGCGAAGCCGTCTTTCAGGTCACGTATTTAGTCGTGAACATGAAAGAGTTTGCCAGAGGTATAAGAAAACCTAAGGAAAGTGCCCTACACTGAAGTCGAAGAAAGAACACCAGGGAGAAAGCATCTTGCATGTAACAGGATTCTGTCCTGAAAACGGAAGCATGTGCAAAAGTCTGTGTGAACACATCAACAGAAAGCACTTTGCTTAACTCTATAGAAGAACACTGTTGAGACGCCATGTCTCACCTCACAACTTCTGTCGTGAAGAGGGAAGCTATGGGAAGAGTGAGGGGGAGCCTGAAAAGAAAGTGCCGTCTCCTAAATTCTGACAACCGAATCTGTGCAGAGAGCATACAATACCGAACCCACCTCCTAAGGTATGAATCAACCTGGGTTTTCTACCTTGTGCGCTGAACCTTAAGGAGAGTGCCATTCACTTAATAGTAGGTGAGAACATTGGATAGATAGCATCTTACAACCCACAACTTCTGTCATGAAGACGGAAACGTTTGCAACGTTGTGCTGAAGGCATAAGGAAAGTGGCAGAGACGTAGCTTCAAGAAAGTAGTGTACCGAATCCATCTTTCAAGACACGTCTTCTTTCATGAAGTTGGAAGCATTCTTAGAAGAGCGTGTCTCAGCATAAGGAATTTATGGTGCACTTAACCTTAGGAAAGACCTCCGTCGAAAAGCATCTGAAACTCACATCTTCTCTCATGCAGTTGGAGGCATGGGCTACAGGGTGAAGGAACGTGTAAAGATGTGCCATTTACTAAACTATGAGCACCAAGCCTCTGTAGAGCGAATGCCACTTCAAACATCCTGATGCATGAGGAGAGAAGCTTTTTCAAATATCAGTGTTGAACGGAAAGAGAAGTGCCTAACGCTTAAGAGGACGAAAGAGCACCATGTTGAGACAACCTTCCAAATCACATCTACCTTCAAGAAGATGGTGTAATTGCCAGTAGTGTGTATGCAAACCTAAGGAACGTGCTGTATGCTTAAAGAAGAACACCCTTTGGAAGGTCTTCCAACTCACAGCTTCGGGACGGAAGATGGAAGTATTTGCAGAAGTGTGAGAGAAAACATAAGGAGAGGATAATTCTAAGTAATGGAGAGAACCAAGACTTTTGATAGAAGAGCAACATCATTCTAACATCGTGACCCATGAATATACAAGCGGTTCCCAAGAAGTGTATTGAACCTTAAGGAAACTGAAATAGACGTAACTCTCAGTAAGAACAGGGTATGCAAAGTGTCTTCCAAATCGCATCGTCTGTCTTGATGATGAAAGCCTGTTTCACATTGTGAATGGAAGCATAAGGAAAGGGCCATGAACCAATCTTTAAGACAGAACATTGTAGCGAAGCCGTCTTTCAGGTCCCGTCTTTGATCGTGAACATGAAAGCGTTTGCCAGAGGTATAAGAAAACATAAGGAAAGTGCCATAGACTGAAGTCGAAGAAAGACCACCAGAGAGAAAGCATCTTGCATCTCAGAGGATTCTGTCCTGAAAATGAAAGCATGTGCAAACGTCTGTGTGAACACATCAACAGAAAGCACTTTGCTTAACTCTATAGAAGAACACTGTTGAGACGCCATGTCTCACCTCACAACTTCTGTCGTGAAGATGGAAGGTATGGGAAGAGTGCGGGGGATCCTGAAACGAAAGTGCCGTCTCCTAATTTCTGACAACAGAATCTGTACAGGGACCATACAATGCCGAACCCAACTCCTGAGGAATGAATCAACCTAGGTTTCCTTCCTTGTGCGCTGAAACTTAAGGAAAGTGCCATCCACTTAATAGTAGGTGAGAACATTGGAGAGATAGCATCTTACAACCCACAACTTCTGTCATGAAGACGGAAACGTTTGCAACGTTGTGCTGAAGGCATAAGGAAAGTGGCAGAGACGTAGCTTCAGGAAAGTAGTGTACCGAATCCATCCTTCAAGACACGTCTTCTTTCATGAAGTTGGAAGCATTCTTAGAAGAGCGTGTCTCAGCATAAGGAATTTATGGTGCACTTAACCTTAGGAAAGACCTCCGTCGAAAAGCATCTGAAACTCACATCTTCTCTCATGCAGTTGGAGGCATGGGCTACAGGGTGAAGGAACGTGTAAAGATGTGCCATTTACTAAACTATGAGCACCAAGCCTCTGTAGAGCGAATGCCACTTCAAACATCCTGATGCATGAGGAGAGAAGCTTTTTCAAATATCAGTGTTGAAAAGAAAGAGACGTGCCTTACGCTTAAGAGGAAGAAATAGCACCATCTTGAGACAACCTTCCAAATCACATCTACCTTCAAGAAGATGGTGTAATTCCCAGTAGTGTGTATGCAAACCTAAGGAACGTGCTGTATGCTTAAAGAAGAACACCCTTTGGAAAGGTCTTCCAACTCACAGCTTCGGGACGGAAGATGGAAGTATTTACAGAAGTGTGAGAGAAAACATAAGGAGAGGATAATTCTAAGTAATGGAGAGAACCAAGACTTTTGATAGAAGAGCAACATCATTCTACCATCGTGACCCATGATATACACGTGGTTCCCAGTAAGTGTATTGAACCTTAAGGAAACTGAAATAGACGTAACTCTCAGTAAGAACAGGGTATGCAAAGTGTCTTCCAAATCGCATCGTCTGTCTTGATGATGAAAGCCTGTTTCACATTGTGAATGGAAGCATAAGGAAAGGGCCATGAACCAATCTTTAAGACAGAACATTGTAGCGAAGCCGTCTTTCAGGTCACGTCTTTGATCGTGAACATGAAAGCTTTTGCCAGAGGTATAAGAAAACATAAGGAAAGTGCCATAGACTGAAGTCGAAGAAAGAACACCAGAGAGAAAGCATCTTGCATCTCAGAGGATTCTGTCCCTGAAAATGAAAGCATGTGCAAACGTCTGTGTGAACACATCAACAGAAAGCGCTTTGCTTAACTCTATAGAAGAACACTGTTGAGACGCCATGTCTCACCTCACAACTTCTGTCGTGAAGATGGAAGGTATGGGAAGAGTGCCGGGGATCCTGAAACGAAAGTGCCGTCTCCTAATTTCTGACAGCAGAATCTGTACAGGGAGCATACAATGCCGAACCCACCTCCTGAGGAATGAATCAACCTAGGTTTTCTTCCTTGTGCGCTGAAACTTAAGGATAGTGCCATCCACTTAATAGTAGGTGAGAAGATTGGATAGATAGCATCTTACAACCCACAACTTCTGTCATGAAGACGGAAACGTTTGCAACGTTGTGCTGAAGGCATAAGGAAAGTGGCAGAGACGTAGCTTCAGGAAAGTAGTGTACCGAATCCATCCTTCAAGACACGACTTCTTTCATGAAGTTGGAAGCATTCTTAGAAGAGCGTGTCTCAGCATAAGGAATTTATGGTGCACTTAACCTTAGGAAAGACCTCCGTCGAAAAGCATCTGAAACTCACATCTTCTCTCATGCAGTTGGAGGCATGGGCTACAGGGTGAAGGAACGTGTAAAGATGTGCCATTTACTAAACTATGAGCACCAAGCCTCTGTAGAGCGAATGCCACTTCAAACATCCTGATGCATGAGGAGAGAAGCTTTTTCAAATATCAGTGTTGAACGGAAAGAGAAGTGCCTTACGCTTAAGAGGAAGAAAGAGCACCATCTTGAGACAACCTTCCAAATCACATCTACCTTCAAGAAGATGGTGTAATTCCCAGTAGTGTGTATGCAAACCTAAGGAACGTGCTGTATGCTTAAAGAAGAACACGCTTTGGAAAAGTCTTCCAACTCACAGCTTCGGGACGGAAGATGAAAGTAATTGCAGAAGTGTGAGAGAAAACATAAGGAGAGGTTGAATCTAAGTAATAGAGAGAACCAAGACTTTTGATAGAAGAGCAACATCATTCTAACATCGTGACCCATGAATATACACGCGGTTCCCAAGAAGTGCATTGAACCTTAAGGAAACTGAAATAGACGTAACTCTCAGTAAGAACAGGGTATGCAAAGTGTCTTCCAAATCGCATCGTCTGTCTTGATGATGAAAGCCTGTTTCACATTGTGAATGGAAGCATAAGGAAAGGGCCATGAACCAAACTGTAAGACAGAACATTGTAGCGAAGCTGTCTTTCAGGTCACGTCTTTGAGCATGAACATGAAAGCGTTTGCCAGAGGTATAAGAAAACATAAGGAAAGTGCCATAGACTGAAGTGGAAGAAAGAACACCAGAGAGAAAGCATCTTGCATCTCACAGGATTCTGTCCTGAAAATGGAAGCATGTCCAAACGTCTGTGTGAACGCATCAACAGAAAGCGCTTTGCTTAACTCTATAGAAGAACAGTGTTGAGACGCCATGTCTCACCTCACAACTTCTGTCGTGAAGATGGAAGGTATGGGAAGAGTGCGGGGGATCCTGAAACGAAAGTCCCGTCTCCTAATTTCTGACAACAGAATCTGTACAGGGAGCATACAATGCCGAACCCACCTCCTGAGGAATGAATCAACCTACGTTTTCTTCCTTGTGCGCTGAACTTTAGGGAAAGTGCCATTCACTTAATAGTAGGTGAGAACATTGGATAGATAGCATCTTACAACCCACAACTTCTGTCATGAAGACGGAAACGTTTGCAACTTTGTGCTGAAGGCATAAGGAAAGTGGCAGAGACGTAGCTTCAGGAAAGTAGTGTACCGAATCCATCCTTCAAGACACGTCTTCTTTCATGAAGTTGGAAGCATTCTTAGAAGAGCGTGTCTCAGCATAAGGAATTTATGGTGCACTTAACCTTAGGAAAGACCTCCGTCGAAAAGCATCTGCAACTCACATCTTCTCTCATGCAGTTGGAGGCATGGGCTACAGGGTGAAGGAACGTGTAAAGATGTGCCGTTTACTAAACTATGAGCACCAAGCCTCTGTAGAGCGAATGCCACTTCAAACATCCTGATGCATGAGGAGAGAAGCTTTTTCAAATATCAGTGTTGAACGGAAAGAGAAGTCCCTTACGCTTAAGAGGAAGAAAGAGCACCATCTTGAGACAACCTTCCAAATCACATCTACCTTCAAGAAGATGGTGTAATTCCCAGTAGTGTGTATGCAAACCTAAGGAACGTGCTGCATGCTTAAAGAAGAACACCCTATGGAAAGGTCTTCCAACTCACAGCTTCAGGACGGAAGATGGAAGTATTTGCAGAAGAGTGAGAGAAAACATAAGGAGAGGTTAATTCTAAGTAATAGAGAGAACCAAGACTTTTGATAGAAGAGCAACATCATTTTAACATCGTGATCCATGAATATACACGCGGTTCCCAAGAACTGCATTGAACCTTCTGAAAACAAATAGACTTAACTCTCAGTAAGAACAGGGTATGCAAAGTGTCTTCCAAATCGCATCGTCTGTCTTGATGATGAAAGCCTGTTTCACATTGTGAATGGAAGCATAAGGAAAGGGCCATTAACCAATCTTTAAGACAGAACATTGTAGCGAAGCCGTCTTTCAGGTCACGTATTTAGTCGTGAACATGAAAGAGTTTGCCAGAGGTATAAGAAAACCTAAGGAAAGTGCCCTACACTGAAGTCGAAGAAAGAACACCAGGGAGAAAGCATCTTGCATGTAACAGGATTCTGTCCTGAAAACGGAAGCATGTGCAAAAGTCTGTGTGAACACATCAACAGAAAGCACTTTGCTTAACTCTATAGAAGAACACTGTTGAGACGCCATGTCTCACCTCACAACTTCTGTCGTGAAGAGGGAAGCTATGGGAAGAGTGAGGGGGAGCCTGAAAAGAAAGTGCCGTCTCCTAAATTCTGACAACCGAATCTGTGCAGAGAGCATACAATACCGAACCCACCTCCTAAGGTATGAATCAACCTGGGTTTTCTACCTTGTGCGCTGAACCTTAAGGAGAGTGCCATTCACTTAATAGTAGGTGAGAACATTGGATAGATAGCATCTTACAACCCACAACTTCTGTCATGAAGACGGAAACGTTTGCAACGTTGTGCTGAAGGCATAAGGAAAGTGGCAGAGACGTAGCTTCAAGAAAGTAGTGTACCGAATCCATCTTTCAAGACACGTCTTCTTTCATGAAGTTGGAAGCATTCTTAGAAGAGCGTGTCTCAGCATAAGGAATTTATGGTGCACTTAACCTTAGGAAAGACCTCCGTCGAAAAGCATCTGAAACTCACATCTTCTCTCATGCAGTTGGAGGCATGGGCTACAGGGTGAAGGAACGTGTAAAGATGTGCCATTTACTAAACTATGAGCACCAAGCCTCTGTAGAGCGAATGCCACTTCAAACATCCTGATGCATGAGGAGAGAAGCTTTTTCAAATATCAGTGTTGAACGGAAAGAGAAGTGCCTAACGCTTAAGAGGACGAAAGAGCACCATGTTGAGACAACCTTCCAAATCACATCTACCTTCAAGAAGATGGTGTAATTGCCAGTAGTGTGTATGCAAACCTAAGGAACGTGCTGTATGCTTAAAGAAGAACACCCTTTGGAAGGTCTTCCAACTCACAGCTTCGGGACGGAAGATGGAAGTATTTGCAGAAGTGTGAGAGAAAACATAAGGAGAGGATAATTCTAAGTAATGGAGAGAACCAAGACTTTTGATAGAAGAGCAACATCATTCTAACATCGTGACCCATGAATATACAAGCGGTTCCCAAGAAGTGTATTGAACCTTAAGGAAACTGAAATAGACGTAACTCTCAGTAAGAACAGGGTATGCAAAGTGTCTTCCAAATCGCATCGTCTGTCTTGATGATGAAAGCCTGTTTCACATTGTGAATGGAAGCATAAGGAAAGGGCCATGAACCAATCTTTAAGACAGAACATTGTAGCGAAGCCGTCTTTCAGGTCCCGTCTTTGATCGTGAACATGAAAGCGTTTGCCAGAGGTATAAGAAAACATAAGGAAAGTGCCATAGACTGAAGTCGAAGAAAGACCACCAGAGAGAAAGCATCTTGCATCTCAGAGGATTCTGTCCTGAAAATGAAAGCATGTGCAAACGTCTGTGTGAACACATCAACAGAAAGCACTTTGCTTAACTCTATAGAAGAACACTGTTGAGACGCCATGTCTCACCTCACAACTTCTGTCGTGAAGATGGAAGGTATGGGAAGAGTGCGGGGGATCCTGAAACGAAAGTGCCGTCTCCTAATTTCTGACAACAGAATCTGTACAGGGAGCATACAATGCCGAACCCAACTCCTGAGGAATGAATCAACCTAGGTTTCCTTCCTTGTGCGCTGAAACTTAAGGAAAGTGCCATCCACTTAATAGTAGGTGAGAACATTGGAGAGATAGCATCTTACAACCCACAACTTCTGTCATGAAGACGGAAACGTTTGCAACGTTGTGCTGAAGGCATAAGGAAAGTGGCAGAGACGTAGCTTCAGGAAAGTAGTGTACCGAATCCATCCTTCAAGACACGTCTTCTTTCATGAATTTGGAAGCATTCTTAGAAGAGCGTGTCTCAGCATAAGGAATTTATGGTGCACTTAACCTTAGGAAAGACCTCCGTCGAAAAGCATCTGAAACTCACATCTTCTCTCATGCAGTTGGAGGCATGGGCTACAGGGTGAAGGAACGTGTAAAGATGTGCCATTTACTAAACTATGAGCACCAAGCCTCTGTAGAGCGAATGCCACTTCAAACATCCTGATGCATGAGGAGAGAAGCTTTTTCAAATATCAGTGTTGAAAAGAAAGAGACGTGCCTTACGCTTAAGAGGAAGAAATAGCACCATCTTGAGACAACCTTCCAAATCACATCTACCTTCAAGAAGATGGTGTAATTCCCAGTAGTGTGTATGCAAACCTAAGGAACGTGCTGTATGCTTAAAGAAGAACACCCTTTGGAAAGGTCTTCCAACTCACAGCTTCGGGACGGAAGATGGAAGTATTTGCAGAAGTGTGAGAGAAAACATAAGGAGAGGATAATTCTAAGTAATGGAGAGAACCAAGACTTTTGATAGAAGAGCAACATCATTCTACCATCGTGACCCATGATATACACGTGGTTCCCAGTAAGTGTATTGAACCTTAAGGAAACTGAAATAGACGTAACTCTCAGTAACAACAGGGTATGCAAAGTGTCTTCCAAATCGCATCGTCTGTCTTGATGATGAAAGCCTGTTTCACATTGTGAATGGAAGCATAAGGAAAGGGCCATGAACCAATCTTTAAGACAGAACATTGTAGCGAAGCCGTCTTTCAGGTCACGTCTTTGATCGTGAACATGAAAGCGTTTGCCAGAGGTATAAGAAAAGATAAGGAAAGTGCCATAGACTGAAGTCGAAGAAAGAACACCAGAGAGAAAGCATCTTGCATCTCAGAGGATTCTGTCCTGAAAATGAAAGCATGTGCAAACGTCTGTGTGAACACATCAACAGAAAGCGCTTTGCTTTACTCTATAGAAGAACACTGTTGAGACGCCATGTCTCACCTCACAACTTCTTTCGTGAAGATGGAAGGTATGGGAAGAGTGCGGGGGATCCTGAAACGAAAGTGCCGTCTCCTAATTTCTGACAACAGAATCTGTACAGGGAGCATACAATGCCGAACCCACCTCCTAAGGAATGAATCAACCTAGGTTTTCTTCGTTGTGCGCTGAACCTTAAGGAAAGTGCCCTCCACTTAATAGTAGGTGAGAACATTGGATAGATAGCATCTTACAACCCACAACTTCTGTCATGAAGACGGAAAAGTTCGCAACGTTGTGCTGAAGGCATAAGGAATGTGGCAGAGACATAGCTTCAAGAAATAGTGTACCGAATCCATCTTTCAAGACACGGCTTCTTTCATGAAGTTGGAAGCATTCTTAGAAGAGCGTGTCTCAGCATAAGGAATTTATGGTGCACTTAACCTTACGAAAGACCTCCGTCGAATAGCATCTGAAACTCACATCTTCTCTCATGCAGTTGGAGGCATGAGCTATTGGGTGAAGGAACGTGTAAAGATGTGCCATTTACTAAACTATGAGCACCAAGCCTCTGTAGAGTGAATGCCACTTCAAACATCCTGATGCATGAGGAGAGAAGCTTTTTCAAATATCAGTGTTGAACGGAAAGAGAAGTGCCTTACGCTTAAGAGGAAGAAAGAGCACCATCTTGAGACAACCGTCCAAATCACATCTACCTTCAAGAAGATGGTGTAATTCCCAGTAGTGTGTATGCAAACCTAAGGAACGTGCTGTATGCTTAAAGAAGAACACCCTTTGGAAAGGTCTTCCAAATCAAAGCTTCGGGACGGAAGATGGAAGTATTTGCAGAAGTGTGAGAGAAAACATAAGGAGAGGATAATTCTAAGTAATGGAGAGAACCAAGACTTTTGATAGAAGAGCAACATCATTCTAACATCGTGACCCATGAATATAAACGCGGTTCCCAGTAAGTGTATTGAACCTTAAGGAAACTGAAATAGACGTAACTCTCAGTAACAACAGGGTATGCAAAGTGTCTTCCAAATCGCATCGTCTGTCTTGATGATGAAAGCCTGTTTCACATTGTGAATGGAAGCATAAGGAAAGGGCCATGAACCAATCTTTAAGACAGAACATTGTAGCGAAGCCGTCTTTCAGGTCACGTCTTTGATCGTGAACATGAAAGCGTTTGCCAGAGGTATAAGAAAATATAAGGAAAGTGCCATAGACTGAAGTCGAAGAAAGAACACCAGAGAGAAAGCACCTTGCATCTCAGAGGATTCTGTCCTGAAAATGAAAGCATGTGCAAACGTCTGTGTGAACACATCGACAGAAAGCGCTTTGCTTAACTATGTAGAAGAACACTGTTGAGACGCCATGTCTCACCTCACAACTTCTGTCGTGAAGATGGAAGGTATGGGAAGAGTGCGGGGGATCCTGAAACGAAAGTGCCGTCTCCTAATTTCTGACAACAGAATCTGTACAGGGAGCATACAATGCCGAACCCACCTCCTGAGGAATGAATCAACCTAGGTTTTCTTCCTTGCGCGCTGAACTTTAGGGAAAGTGCCCTCCACTTAATAGTAGGTGAGAACATTGGATAGATAGCATCTTGCAACCCACAACTTCTGTCATGAAGACGGAAACGTTTGCAACGTTGTGCTGAAGGCAAAAGGAAAGTGGCAGAGACATACCTTCAAGAAAGTAGTGTACCGAATCCACCTTTCAAGACACGTCTTCTTTCATGAAGTTGGAAGCATTCTTAGAAGAGCGTGTCTCAGCATAAGGAATTTATGGTGCACTTAACCTTAGGAAAGACCTCCATCGAAAAGCATCTGAAACTCACATCTTCTCTCATGCAGTTGGAGGCATGGGCTACAGGGTGAAGGAACGTGTAAAGATGTGCCATTTACTAAACTATGAGCACCAAGCCTCTGTAGAGCGAATGCCACTTCAAACATCCTGATGCATGAGGAGAGAAGCTTTTTCAAATATCAGTGTTGAACGGAAAGAGAAGTGCCTTACGCTTAAGAGGAAGAAAGAGCACCATCTTGAGACAACCTTCCAAATCACATCTACCTTCAAGAAGATGGTGTAATTCCCAGTAGTGTGTATGCAAACCTAAGGAACGTGCTGTATGCTTAAAGAAGAACACCCTTTGGAAAGGTCGTCCAACTCACAGCTTAGGGACGGAATATGGAAGTATTGCAGAAGTGTGAGAGAAAATTTAAGGAGAGGTTAATTCTAAGTAATGGAGAGAACCAAGACTTTTGAGAGAAGAGCAACATCATTCTAACATCGTGACCCATGAATATACACACGTTTCCAAACAAGTGCATTGAACCTTAAGGAAACTGAAATAGACGTATCTCTCTGTAAGAACTGTGTATACAAATTGTCTTCCAAATGGCGTCTCTCTTGATGATAAAAGCCAGTTTCACATTCTGAATGTAAGCATAAGGAAAGGGCCATGAACCAATGTATAAGACAGAACATTGTAGCGAAGCCGCCTTTAAGGACACGTCTTTGGTCGTGAAGATGAAAGCGTTTGCCAGAGGTAAAAGAAAGCATAAGGAAAGTGCCATAGACTGAAGTCGAAGAAATAACACCAGAGAGAAAGCATCTTGCATCTCAGACGATTCTGTCCTGAAAATGGAAGCATGTGCAAAAGGCTGTGTGAACACATCAACAAAAACCGCTTTGCATAACTTTATAGAAAAGCACTGTTGAGACACCATGTCTCACCTCACAACTTCTTTCTTGAAGATGGAAGCTATGGGACGAGTGCGGGGGATCCTGAAATGAAAGGGCCGTCTCCTAAATTCTGACAACCAAATCTGTGCAGAGAGCATACAATACTGAACCCACCTCCTCAGGAATGAATAAACCTGGGTTTTCTTCCTTGTGCGCTGAACCTTAAGGAGAGTGCCATCCACTTTATAGTAGGTGAGAATATTGGATAGATAGCATCTTACAACCCACAACTTCTGTCATGAAGACGGAAACGTTTGCAACGTTGTGCTGAAGGCATAAGGAAAGTGGCAGAGACGTAGCTTCAAGAAAGTAGTGTACCGAATCCATCCTTCAAGACGCGTCTTCTTTCATGAAATTGGAAGCATTCTTAGAAGAGCGTTTCTCATCATAAGGTGCACTTAACCTTAGGAAAGACCTCCGTCGAAAAGCATCTGACACTCACATCTTCTCTCATGCAGATGGAGGCATGGGCTACAGGGTGAAGGAACGTGTAAAGATGTGCCTTTTAATAAACTATGAGAACCAAGCCTCTGTAGAGAGAAGGCCACTTCAGACATCCTGATGCATGAAGAGAGAAGTTTTTTCAAATATCAGTGTTGAACGGAAAGAGAAGTGCCTTACGCTTAAGAGGAAGAAAGAGCACCATCTAGAGACAACCTTCCAAATCACATCTACCTTCAAGAAGATGGTGTAATTCCCAGTAGTGTTTATGAAAACCTATGGAACGTGCTGTATGCTTAAAGAAGAACACCCTTTGGAAAGGCATTCCAACTCACAGCTTCAGGACGGAAGATGGAAGTATTTGCAGAAGAGTGAGAGAAAACATAAGGAGAGGTTAATTCTAAGTAATGGAGAGAACCAAGACTTTCGATTGAACAGCAACATCATTCTAACATCGTGACCCATGAATATACACGCGGTTCCAAAGAAGTGCATTGAACCTTAAGGAAACTGAAATAGACGTAACTCTCAGTAAGAACAGGGTATGCAAAGTGTCTTCCAAATCGCATCATCTGTCTTGATGATGAAAGCCTGTTTCACATTGTGAATGGAAGCATAAGGAAAGGGCCATGAACCAAACTGTAAGACAGAACATTGTAGCGAAGCTGTCTTTCAGGTCACGTCTTTGGTCGTGAACATGAAAGCGTTTGCCAGTGGTATAAGAAAACATAAGGAAAGTGCCATAGACTGAAGTCGAAGAAAGAACACCAGAGAGAAAGCATCTTGCATCTCAGAGGATTCTGTCCTGAAAATGAAAGCATGTGCAAACGTCTGTGTGAACACATCAACAGAAAGCGCTTTGCTTAACTCTATAGAAGAACACTGTTGAGACGCCATGTCTCACCTCACAACTTCTGTCGTGAAGATGGAAGGTATGGGAAGAGTGCGGGGGATCCTGAAACGAAAGTGCCGTCTCCTAATTTCTGACAACAGGATCTGTACAGGGAGCATACAATGCCGAACCCACCTCCTGAGGAATGAATCAACCTAGGTTTTCTTCCTTGTGCGCTGAACTTTAGGGAAAGTGCCCTCCACTTAATAGTAGGAGAGAACATTGGATAGATAGCATCTTGCAACCCACAACTTCTGTCATGAAGACGGAAAAGTTTGCAACGTTGTGCTGAAGGCATAAGGAAAGTGGCAGAGACATAGCTTCAAGAAAGTAGTGTACCGAATCCATCTTTCAAGACACGTCTTCTTTCATGAAGTTGGAAGCATTCTTAGAAGAGTGTGTCTCAGCATAAGGAATTTATGGTGCACTTAACCTTAGGAAAGACCTCCGTCGAAAAGCATCTCAAACTCACATCTTCTCTCATGCAGTTGGAGGCATGGGCTACAGGGTGAAGGAACGTGTAAAGATGTGCCATTTACTAAACTATGAGCACCAAGCCTCTGTAGAGCGAATGCCACTTCAAACATCCTGATGCATGAGGAGAGAAGCATTTTCAAATATCAGTGTTGAACGGAAAGAGAAGTGCCTTACGCTTAAGAGGAAGAAAGAGCACCATCTTGAGACAACCTTCCAAATCACATCTACCTTCAAGAAGATGGTGTAATTCCCAGTAGTGTGTATGCAAACCTAAGGAACGTGCTGTATGCTTAAAGAAGAACACCCTTTGGAAAGGTCTTTCAACTCACAGCTTCGGGTCGGAAGATGGAAGTATTTGCAGAAGTGTGAGAGAAAACATAAGGAGAGGATAATTCTAAGTAATGGAGAGAACCAAGACTTTTGATAGAAGAGCAACATCATTCTAGCATCGTGACCCATGAATATACACGCGGTTCCCAAGCAGTGCATTGAACCTTAAGGAAACTGAAATAGACGTAACTCTCAGTAAGAACAGGGTATGCAAAGTGTCTTCCTAATCGCATCGTCTGTCTTGATGATGAAAGCCTGTTTCACATTGTGAATGGAAGCAAAAGGAAAGAGCCATGAACCAAACTGTAAGACAGAACATTGTAGCGAAGCTGTCTTTCAGGTCACGTCTTTGAGCATGAACATGAAAGCGTTTGCCAGAGGTATAAGAAAACATAAGGAAAGTGCCATAGACTGAAGTCGAAGAAAGACCACCAGAGAGAAAGCATCTTGCATCTCAAAGGATTCTGTCCTGAAAATGGAAGCATGTCCAAACGTCTGTGTGAACACATCAACAGAAAGCGCTTTGCTTAACTCTATAGAAGAACACTGTTGAGACGCCATGTCTCACCTCACAACTTCTGTCGTGAAGATGGAAGGTATGGGAAGAGTGCGGGGGATCCTGAAATGAAAGGGCCGTCTCCTAAATTCTGACAACCAAATCTGTGCAGAGAGCATACAATACTGAACCCACCTCCTCAGGAATGAATAAACCTGGGTTTTCTTCCTTGTGCGCTGAACCTTAAGGAGAGTGCCATCCACTTTATAGTAGGTGAGAATATTGGATAGATAGCATCTTACAACCCACAACTTCTGTCATGAAGACGGAAACGTTTGCAACGTTGTGCTGAAGGCATAAGGAAAGTGGCAGAGACGTAGCTTCAAGAAAGTAGTGTACCGAATCCATCCTTCAAGACGCGTCTTCTTTCATGAAATTGGAAGCATTCTTAGAAGAGCGTTTCGCAGCATAAGGTGCACTTAACCTTAGGAAAGACCTCCGTCGAAAAGCATCTGACACTCACATCTTCTCTCATGCAGATGGTGGCATGGGCTACAGGGTGAAGGAACGTGTAAAGATGTGCCATTTACTAAACTATGAGCACCAAGCCTCTGTAGAGAGAAGGCCACTTCAGACATCCTGATGCATGAAGAGAGAAGTTTTTTCAAATATCAGTGTTGAACGGAAAGAGAAGTGCCTTACGCTTAAGAGGAAGAAAGAGCACCATCTAGAGACAACCTTCCAAATGACATCTACCTTCAAGAAGATGGTGTAATTCCCAGTAGTGTTTATGAAAACCTATGGAACGTGCTGTACGCGTAAAGAAGAACACCCTTTGGAAAGGCATTCCAACTCACAGCTTCAGGACGGAAGATGGAAGTATTTGCAGAAGAGTGAGAGAAAACATAAGGAGAGGTTAATTCTAAGTAATGGAGAGAACCAAGACTTTTGATTGAAGAGCAACATCATTCTAACATCGTGACCCATGAATATACACGCGGTTCCCAAGAAGTGTATTGAACCTTAAGGAAACTGAAATAGACGTAACTCTCAGTAAGAACAGGGTATGCAAAGTGTCTTCCAAATCGCATCATCTGTCTTGATGATGAAAGCCTGTTTCACATTGTGAATGGAAGCATAAGGAAAGGGCCATGAACCAAACTGTAAGACAGAACATTGTAGCGAAGCTGTCTTTCAGGTCACGTCTTTGGTCGTGAACATGAAAGCGTTTGCCAGTGGTATAAGAAAACATAAGGAAAGTGCCATAGACTGAAGTCGAAGAAAGAACACCAGAGAGAAAGCATCTTACATCTCAGAGGATTCTGTCCTGAAAATGAAAGCATGTGCAAACGTCTGTGTGAACACATCAACAGAAAGCGCTTTGCTTAACTCTATAGAAGAACACTGTTGAGACGCCATGTCTCACCTCACAACTTCTGTCGTGAAGATGGAAGGTATGGGAAGAGTGCGGGGGATCCTGAAACGAAAGTGCCGTCTCCTAATTTCTGACAACAGAATCTGTACAGGGAGCATACAATGCCGAACCTACCTCCTGAGGAATGAATCAACCTAGGTTTTCTTCCTTGTGCGCTGAACTTTAGGGAAAGTGCCCTCCACTTAATAGTAGGAGAGAACATTGGATAGATAGCATCTTGCAACCCACAACTTCTGTCATGAAGACGGAAAAGTTTGCAACGTTGTGCTGAAGGCATAAGGAAAGTGGCAGAGACATAGCTTCAAGAAAGTAGTGTACCGAATCCATCTTTCAAGACACGTCTTCTTTCATGAAGTTGGAAGCATTCTTAGAAGAGTGTGTCTCAGCATAAGGAATTTATGGTGCACTTAACCTTAGGAAAGACCTCCGTCGAAAAGCATCTGAAACTCACATCTTCTCTCATGCAGTTGGAGGCATGGGCTACAGGGTGAAGGAACGTGTAAAGATGTGCCATTTACTAAACTATGAGCACCAAGCCTCTGTAGAGCGAATGCCACTTCAAACATCCTGATGCATGAGGAGAGAAGCTTTTTCAAATATCAGTGTTGAACGGAAAGAGAAGTGCCTTACGCTTAAGAGGAAGAAAGAGCACCATCTTGAGACAACCTTCCAAATCACATCTACCTTCAAGAAGATGGTGTAATTCCCAGTAGTGTGTATGCAAACCTAAGGAACGTGCTGTATGCTTAAAGAAGAACACCCTTTGGAAAAGTCTTCCAACTCACAGCTTCGGGTCGGAAGATGGAAGTATTTGCAGAAGTGTGAGAGAAAACATAAGGAGAGGATAATTCTAAGTAATGGAGAGAACCAAGACTTTTGATAGAAGAGCAACATCATTCTAGCATCGTGACCCATGAATATACACGCGGTTCCCAATAAGTGTATTGAACCTTAATGAAACTGAAATAGACGTAACTCTCAGTAAGAACAGGGTATGCAAAGTGTTTTCCAAATCGCATCGTCTGTCTTGATGATGAAAGCCTGTTTCACATTGTGAATGGAAGCATAAGGAAAGGGCCATGAACCAAACTGTAAGACAGAACATTGTAGCGAAGCTGTCTTTCAGGTCACGTCTTTGAGCATGAACATGAAAGCGTTTGCCAGAGGTATAAGAAAACATAAGGAAAGTGCCATAGACTGAAGTCGAAGAAAGACCACCAGAGAGAAAGCATCTTGCATCTCAAAGGATTCTGTCCTGAAAATGGAAGCATGTCCAAACGTCTGTGTGAACACATCAACAGAAAGCGCTTTGCTTAACTCTATAGAAGAACACTGTTGAGACACCCTGTCTCACCTCACAACTTCTGTCGTGAAGATGGAAGCTATGGGAAGAGTGCGGGGGATCCTGAAACGAAAGTGCCGTCTCCTAATTTCTGACAACAGGATCTGTACAGGGAGCTTACAATGCCGAACCCACCTCTGAGGAATGAATCAACCTAGGTTTTCTTCCTTGTGCGCTGAACTTTAGGGAAAGTGCCCTCGACTTAATAGTAGGTGAGAACATTGGATAGATAGCATCTTGCAACCCACAACTTCTGTCATGAAGACGGAAACGTTTGCAACGTTGTGCTGAAGGCATAAGGAAAGTGGCAGAGACATAGCTTCAAGAAAGTAGTGTACCGAATCCATCTTTCAAGACACGTCTTCTTTCATGAAGTTGGAAGCATTCTTAGAAGAGTGTGTCTCAGCATAAGGAATTTATGGTGCACTTAACCTTAGGAAAGACCTCCGTCGAAAAGCATCTGAAACTCACATCTTCTCTCATGCAGTTGGAGGCATGGGCTACAGGGTGAAGGAACGTGTAAAGATGTGCCATTTACTAAACTATGAGCACCAAGCCTCTGTAGAGCGAATGCCACTTCAAACATCCTGATGCATGAGGAGAGAAGCTTTTTCAAATATCAGTGTTGAACGGAAAGAGAAGTGCCTTACGCTTAAGAGGAAGAAGGAGCACCATCTTGAGACAACCTTCCAAATCACATCTACCTTCAAGAAGATGGTGTAATTCCCAGTAGTGTGTATGCAAACCTAAGGAACGTGCTGTATGCTTAAAGAAGAACACCCTTTGGAAAGGTCTTCCAACTCACAGCTTCGGGTCGGAAGATGGAAGTATTTGCAGAAGTGTGAGAGAAAACATAAGGAGAGGATAATTCTAAGTAATGGAGAGAACCAAGACTTTTGATAGAAGAGCAACATCATTCTAGCATCGTGACCCATGAATATACACGCGGTTCCCAATAAGTGTATTGAACCTTAAGGAAACTGAAATAGACGTATCTCTCTGTAAGAACAGTGTATACAAATTGTCTTCCAAATGGCGTCTCTCTTGATGATAAAAGCCAGTTTCACATTCTGAATGTAAGCATAAGGAAAGGGCCATGAACCAATGTATAAGACAGAACATTGTAGCGAAGCCGCCTTTAAGGACACGTCTTTGGTCGTGAAGATGAAAGCGTTTGCCAGAGGTAAAAGAAAACATAAGGAAAGTGCCATAAGCTGAAGTCGAAGAAATAACACCAGAGAGAAAGCATCTTGCATCTCAGACGATTCTGTCCTGAAAATGGAAGCATGTGCAAAAGGCTGTGTGAACACATCAACAAAAACCGCTTTGCATAACTTTATAGAAAAGCACTGTTGAGACACCATGTCTCACCTCACAACTTCTTTCTTGAAGATGGAAGCTATGGGACGAGTGCGGGGGATCCTGAAATGAAAGGGCCGTCTCCTAAATTCTGACAACCAAATCTGTGCAGAGAGCATACAATACTGAACCCACCTCCTCAGGAATGAATAAACCTGGGTTTTCTTCCTTGTGCGCTGAACCTTAAGGAGAGTGCCATCCACTTTATAGTAGGTGAGAATATTGGATAGATAGCATCTTACAACCCACAACTTCTGTCATGAAGACGGAAACGTTTGCAACTTTGTGCTGAAAGCATAAGGAAAGTGGCAGAGACGCAGCTTCAAGAAAGTAGTGTACCGAATCCATCCTTCAAGACACGTCTTCTTTCATGAAGTTGGAAGCATTCTTAGAAGAGCGTGTCTCAGCATAAGGAATTTATGGTGCACTTAACCTTAGGAAAGACCTCCGTTGAAAAGCATCTGAAACTCACATCTTCTCTCATGCAGTTGGAGGCATGGGCTACAGGGTGAAGGAACGTGTAAAGATGTGCCATTTACTAAACTATGAGCACCAAGCCTCTGTAGAGCGAATGCCACTTCAAACATCCTGATGCATGAGGAGAGAAGCTTTTTCAAATATCAGTGTTGAACGGAAAGAGAAGTGCCTTACGCTTAAGAGGAAGAAAGAGCACCATCTTGAGACAACCTTCCAAATCACATCTACCTTCAAGAAGATGGTGTAATTCCCAGTAGTGTGTATGCAAACCTAAGGAACGTGCTGTATGCTTAAAGAAGAACACCCTTTGGAAAGGTCTTCCAACTCACAGCTTCGGGACGGAAGATGGAAGTATTTGCAGAAGTGTGAGGGAAAATATAAGGAGAGGTTAATTCTAAGTAACGGAGAGAACCAAGGCTTTTGATAGAAGAGCAACATCATTCTAACATCGTGACCCATGAATATAGACGCGGTTCCCAAGAAGTGCATTGAACCTTAAGGAAACTGAAATAGACGTAACTCTCAGTAAGAACAGGGTATGCAAAGTGTCTTCCAAATCGCATCGTCTGTCTTGAAGATGAAAGCCTGTTTCACATTGTGAATGGAAGCATAAGGAAAGGGCCATGAACCAATCTTTAAGACAGAACATTGTAGCGAAGCCATCTTTCATGTCACGTCTTTGATTGTGAACATGAAAGCGTTTGCCAGAGGTATAAGAAAACATAAGAAAAGTGCCATAGACTGAAGTCGAAGAAAGAACACCAGAGAGAAAGCATCTTGCATCTCAGAGGATTCTGTCCTGAAAATGAAAGCATGTGCAAACGTCTGTGTGAACACATCAACAAAAAGCGCTTTGCTTAACTCTATAGAAGAACACTGTTGAGACGCCATGTCTCACCTCACAACTTCTGTCGTGAAGATGGAAGGTATGGGAAGAGTGTGGGGGATCCTGAAACGAAAGTGCCGTCTCCTAATTTCTGACAACAGAATCTGTACAGGGAGCATACAATGCCGAACCCACCTCCTGAGGAATGAATCATCCTAGGTTTTCTTCCTTGTGCGCTGAACTTTAGGGAAAGTGCCCTCCACTTAATAGTAGGTGAGAACATTGGATAGATAGCATCTTGCAACCCACAACTTCTGTCATGAAGACGGAAAAGTTTTCAACGTTGTGCTGAAGGCATAAGGAAAGTGGCAGAGACATAGCTTCAAGAAAGTAGTGTACCGAATCCATCTTTCAAGACACGTCTTCTTTCATGAAGTTGGAAGCATTCTTAGAAGAGCGTATCTCAGCATAAGGAATTTATGGTGCACTTAACCTTAGGAAAGACCTCCATCGAAAAGCATCTGAAACTCACATCTTCTCTCATGCAGTTGGAGGCATATGCTACAGGGTGAAGGAACGTGTAAAGATGTGCCATTTACTAAACTATGAGCACCAAGCCTCTGTAGAGCGAATGCCACTTCAACCATCCTGATGCATGAGGAGAGAAGCTTTTTCAAATATCAGTGTTGAACAGAAAGAGACGTGCCTTACGCTTAAGAGGAAGTAGAGCACCATCTTGAGACAACCTTCCAAATCACATCTACCTTCAAGAAGATGGTGTAATTCCCAGTAGTGTGTATGCAAACCTAAGGGACGTGCTGTATGCTTAAAGAAGAACACCCTTTGGAAAGGTCTTCCAACTCACAGCTTCGGGACGGAAGATGGAAGTATTTGCAGAAGTGTGAGAGAAAACATAAGGAGAGGATAATTCTAACTAATGGAGAGAACCAAGACTTTTGATAGAAGAGCAACATCATTCTAACATCGTGACCCATGAATATACACGCGGGTCCCAATAAGTGTATTGCACCTTAAGGAAACTGAAATAGACATAACTCTCAGTAAGAACAGGGTATGCAAAGTGTCTTCCAAATCGCATCATCTGTCTTTATGATGAAAGCCTGTTTCACATTGTGAATGGAAGCATAAGGAAAGGGCCATGAACCAATCCTTAAGACAGAACATTGTAGCGAAGCCGTCTTTCAGGTCCCGTCTTTGATCGTGAAAATGAAAGCGTTTCCCAGAGGTATAAGAAAACGTAAGGAAAGTGCCATAGACTGAAGTCGAAGAAAGACCACCAGAGAGAAAGCACCTTGCATCTCAGAGGATACTGTCCTGAAAATGAAAGCATGTGCAAACGTCTGTGTGAACACATCAACAGAAAGCTCTTTGCTTAACTCTATACAAGAACACTGTTGAGACGCCATGTCTCACCTCACAACTTCTGTCGTGAAGATGGAAGGTATGGGAAGAGTGCGGGGGATCCTGAAACGAAAGTGCCGTCTCCTAATTTCTGACAACAGAATCTGTACAGGGAGCATACAATGCTGAACCCACCTCCTGAGGAATGAATCCACCTAGGTTTTCTTCCTTGTGCGCTGAACTTTAGGGAAAGTGCCCTCCACTTAATAGTAGGTGAGAACATTGGATAGATAGCATCTTGCAACCCACAACTTCTGTCATGAAGACAGAAACGTTGGCAACGTTGTGCTGAAGGCATAAGGAAAGTGGCAGAGACATAGCTTCAAGAAAGTAGTGTACCGAATCCATCCTTCAAAACACGTCTTCTTTCATGAAGTTGGAAGCATTCTTAGAAGAGCGTGTCTCAGCATAAGGAATTTATGGTGCACTTAACCTTAGGAAAGACCTCCGGCGAAAAGGATCTGAAACTCACATCTTCTCTCATGCAGTTGGAGGCATGGGCTACAGGGTGAAGGAACGTGTAAAGATGTGCCATTTACTAAACTATGAGCACCAAGCCTCTGTAGAGCGAATGCCACTTCAAACATCCTGATGCATGAGGAGAGAAGCTTTTTCAAATATCAGTGTTGAACGGAAAGAGAAGTGCCTTACGCTTAAGAGGAAGAAAGAGCACCATCTTGAGACAACCTTCCAAATCACATCTACCTTCAAGAAGATGGTGTAATTCCCAGTAGTGTGTATGCAAACCTAAGGAACGTGCTGTATGCTTAAAGAAGAACACCCTTTGGAAAGGTCTTCCAACTCACAGCTTCGGGACGGAAAATGGAAGTATTTGCAGAAGTGTGAGAGAAAACATAAGGAGAAGTTAATTCTAAGTAATGGAGAGAACCAAGACTTTTGATTGAAGAGCAACATCATTCTAACATCGTGACCCATGAATATACACGCGGTTCCCAAGAAGTGCATTGAACCTTAAGGAAACTGAAATAGACGTAACTCTCAGTAAGAACAGGGTATGTAAAGTGTCTTCCAAATCGCATCGTCTGTCTTGATGATGAAAGCCTGTTTCACATTGTGAATGGAAGCATAAGGAAAGGGCCATGAACCAATCTTTAAGACAGAACATTGTAGCGAAGCCGTCTTTCAGGTCCCGTCTTTGATCGTGAACATGAAAGCGTTTGCCAGAGGTATAAGAAAACATAAGGAAAGTGCCATAGACTGAAGTAGAAGAAAGACCACCAGAGAGAAAGCACCCTGCATCTCAGAGGATTCTGTCCTGAAAATGAAAGCATGTGCAAACGTCTGTGTGAACACATCAACAGAAAGCGCTTTGCTTAACTCTATGGAAGAACACTGTTGAGACGCCATGTCTCACCTCACAACTTCTGTCGTGAAGATGGAAGGTATGGGAAGAGTGCGGGGGATCCTGAAACGAAAGTGCCGTCTCGTAATTTCTGACAACAGAATCTGTACAGGGAGCAAACAATGCCGAACCCACCTCCTGATGAATGAATCAACCTAGGTTTTCTTCCTTGTGCGCTGAAATTTAGGGAAAGTGCCCTCCACTTAATAGTAGGTGAGAACATTGGATAGATAGCATCTTACAACCCACAACTTCTGTCATGAAGACGGAAACGTTTGCAACGTTGTGCTGAAGGCATAAGGAAAGTGGCAGAGACGTAGCTTCAGGAAAGTAGTGTACCGAATCCGTCCTTCAAAACACGTCTTCTTTCATGAAGTTGGAAGCATTCTTAGAAGAGCTTATCTCAGCATAAGGAATTTATGGTGCACGTAACCTTAGGAAAGACCTCCGTCGAAAAGCATCTGAAACTCACATCTTCTCTCATGCAGTTGGAGGCATGGGCTACAGGGTGAAGGAACGTGTAAAGATGTGCCATTTACTAAACTATGAGCACCAAGCCTCTGTAGAGCGAATGCCACTTCAAACATCCTGATGCATGAGGAGAGAAGCTTTTTCAAATATCAGTGTTGAACGGAAAGAGACGTGCCTTACGCTTAAGAGGAAGAAAGAGCACCATCTTGAGACAACCTTCCAAATCACATCAACCTTCAAGAAGATGGTGTAATTCCCAGTAGTGTGTATGCAAACCTAAGGAACGTGCTGTATGCTTAAAGAAGAACACCCTTTGGAAAGGTCTTCCAACTCACAGCTTCGGGACGGAAGATGGAAGTATTTGCAGAAGTGTGAGAGAAAACATAAGGAGAGGATAATTCTAAGTAATGGAGAGAACCAAGACTTTTGATAGAAGAGCAACATCATTCTAACATCGTGACCCATGAATATACACGCGGTTCCCAATAAGTGTATTGAACCTTAAGGAAACTGAAATAGACGTAACTCTCAGTAAGAACAGGGTATGCAAAGTGTCTTCCAAATCGCATCGTCTGTCTTGATGATGAAAGCCTGTTTCACATTGTGAATGGAAGCATAAGGAAAGGGCAATGAACCAATCTTTAAGACAGAACATTGTAGCGAAGCCGTCTTTCAGGTCACGTCTTTGATCGTGAACATGAAAGCGTTTGCCAGAGGTATAAGAAAACATAAGGAAAGTGCCATAGACTGAAGTCGAAGAAAGAATACCAGAGAGAAAGCATCTTGCATCTCAGAGGATTCTGTCCTGAAAATGAAAGCATGTGCAAACGTCTGTGTGAACACATCAACAGAAAGCGCTTTGCTTAACTCTATGGAAGAACACTGTTGAGACGCCATGTCTCACCTCACAACTTCTGTCGTGAAGATGGAAGGTATGGGAAGAGTGCGGGGGATCCTGAAACGAAAGTGCCGTCTCCTAATTTCTGACAACAGAATCTGTACAGGGAGCATACAATGCCGAACCCACCTCCTGAGGAATGAATCAACCTAGGTTTTCTTCCTTGTGCGCTGAACTTTAGGGAAAGTGCCCTCCACTTAATAGTAGGTGAGAACATTGGATAGAGAGCATCTTACAACCCACAACTTCTGTCATGAAGACGGAAACGTTTGCAACGTTGTGCTGAAGGCATAAGGAAAGTGGCAGGGACGTAGCTTCAGGAAAGTAGTGTACCGAATCCATCCTTCAAGACACGTCTTCTTTCATGAAGTTGGAAGCATTCTTAGAAGAGCGTGTCTCAGCATAAGGAATTTATGGTGCACTTAACCTTAGGAAAGACCTCCGTCAAAAAGCATCTGAAACTCACATCTTCTCTCATGCAGTTGGAGGCATGGGCTACAGGGTGAAGGAACGTGTAAAGATGTGCCCTTTACTAAACTATGAGCACCAGGCCTCTGTAGAGCGAATGCCACTTTAAACATCCTGATGCATGAGGAGAGAAGCTTTTTCAAATATCAGTGTTGAACGGAAAGAGAAGTGCCTTACACTTAAGAGGAAGAAAGAGCACCATCTTGAGACAACCTTCCAAATCACATCTACCTTCAAGCAGATGGTGTAATTCCCAGTAGTGTGTATGCAAACCTAAGGAACGTGCTGTATGCTTAAAGAAGAACACCCTTTGGAAAGGTCTTCCAACTCACAGCTTCGGGACGGAAGATGGAAGTATTTGCAGAAGTGTGAGAGAAAACATAAGGAGAGGATAATTCTAAGTAATGGAGAGAACCAAGACTTTTGATAGAAGAGCAACATCATTCTAACATCGTGACCCATGAATATACACGCGGTTCCCAAGAAGTGTATTGAACCTTAAGGAAACTGAAATAGACGTAACTCTCAGTAAGAACAGGGTATGCAAAGTGACTTCCAAATCGCATCGTCTGTCTTGATGATGAAAGCCTGTTTCACATTGTGAATGGAAGCATAAGGAAAGGGTCATGAACCAAACTGTAAGACAGAACATTGTAGCGAAGCCTTCTTTCAGGTCACGTCTTTGATCGTGAACATGAAAGCGTTTGCCAGAGGTATAAGAAAACATAAGGAAAGTGCCATAGACTGAAGTCGAAGAAAGACCACCAGAGAGAAAGCATCTTGCATCTCAGAGGATTCTGTCCTGAAAATGAAAGCATGTGCAAACGTCTGTGTGAACACATCAACAGAAAGCGCTTTGCTTAACTCTATAGAAGAACACTGTTGAGACGCCATGTCTCACCTCACAACTTCTGTCGTGAAGATGGAAGGTATGGGAAGAGTGCGGGGGATCCTGAAACGAAAGTGCCGTCTCCTAATTTCTGACAACAGAATCTGTACAGGGAGCATACAATGCCGAACCCACCTCCTGATGAATGAATCAACCTAGGTTTTCTTCCTTGTGCGCTGAACTTTAGGGAAAGTGCCCTCCACTTAATAGTAGGTGAGAACATTGGATAGATAGCATCTTGCAACCCACAACTTCTGTCATGAAGACTGAAACGTTTGCAACGTTGTGCTGAAGGCATAAGGAAAGTGGCAGAGACATAGCTTCAAGAAAGTAGTGTACCGAATCCATCTTTCAAGACACGTCTTCTTTCATGAAGTTGGAAGCATTCTTAGAAGAGCGTGTCTCAGCATAAGGAATTTATGGTGCACTTAACCTTACGAAAGACCTCCGTCGAATAGCATCTGAAACTCACATCTTCTCTCATGCAGTTGGAGGCATGGACTACAGGGTGAAGGAACGTGTAAAGATGTGCCATTTACTAAACTATGAGCACCAGGCCTCTGTAGAGCGAATGCCACTTTAAACATCCTGATGCATGAGGAGAGAAGCTTTTTCAAATATCAGTGTTGAACGGAAAGAGAAGTGCCTTACACTTAAGAGGAAGAAAGAGCACCATCTTGAGACAACCTTCCAAATCACATCTACCTTCAAGAAGATGGTGTAATTCCCAGTAGTGTGTATGCAAACCTAAGGAACGTGCTGTATGCTTAAAGAAGAACACCCTTTGGAAAGGTCTTCCAACTCACAGCTTCGGGACGGAAGATGGAAGTATTTGCAGAAGAGTGAGAGAAAACATAAGGAGAAGTTAATTCTAAGTAATGGAGAGAACCAAGACTTTTGATTGAACAGCAACATCATTCTAACATCGTGACCCATGAATATACACGCGGTTCCCAAGAAGTGCATTGAACCTTAAGGAAACTGAAATAGACGTAACTCTCAGTAAGAACAGGGTATGTAAAGTGTCTTCCAAATCGCATCGTCTGTCTTGATGATGAAAGCCTGTTTCACATTGTGAATGGAAGCATAAGGAAAGGGCCATGAACCAATCTTTAAGACAGAACATTGTAGCGAAGCCGTCTTTCAGGTCACGTCTTTGATCGTGAACATGAAAGCGTTTGCCAGAGGTATAAGACAACATAAGGAAAGTGCCATAGACTGAAGTCGAAGAAAGACCACCAGAGAGAAAGCATCTTGCATCTCAGAGGATTCTGTCCTGAAAATGAAAGCATGTGCAAACGTCTGTGTGAACACATCAACAGAAAGCTCTCTGCTTAACTCTATAGAAGAACACTGTTGAGACGCCATGTCTCACCTCACAACTTCTGTCGTGAAGATGGAAGGTATGGGAAGAGTGCGGGGGATCCTGAAACGAAAGTGCCGTCTCCTAATTTCTGACAACAGAATCTGTACAGGGAGCATACAAAGCCGAACCCACCTCCTGAGGAATGAATCAACCTAGGTTGTCTTCCTTGTGCGCTGAACTTTAGGGAAAGTGCCCTCCACTTAATAGTAGGTGAGAACATTGGATAGATAGCATCTTGCAACCCACAACTTCTGTCATGAAGACGGAAACGTTTGCAACTTTGTGCTGAAGGCATAAGGAAAGTGGCAGAGACATAGATTCAAAAAAGTAGTGTACCGAATCCATCTTTCAAGACACGTCTTCTTTCATGAAGTTGGAAGCATTCTTAGAAGAGCGTGTCTCAGCATAAGGAATTTATGGTGCACTTGACCTTAGGAAAGACCTCCGTCGAAAAGCATCTGAAACTCACATCTTCTCTCATGCAGTTGGAGGCATATGCTACAGGGTGAAGGAACGTGTAATGATGTGCCATTTACTAAACTATGAGCACCAAGCCTCTGTAGAGCGAATGCCACTTCAAACATCCTGATGCATGAGGAGAGAAGCTTTTTCAAATATCAGTGTTGAACGTAAAGAGAAGTGCCTTACGCTTAAGAGGAAGAAAGAGCACCATCTTGAGACAACCTTCCAAATCACATCTACCTTCAAGAAGATAGTGTAATTCCCAGTAGTGTGTATGCAAACCTAAGGAACGTGCTCTATGCTTAAAGAAGAACACCCTTTGGAAAGGTCTTCCAACTCACAGCTTCGGGACGGAAGATGGAAGTATTTGCAGAAGTGTGAGAGAAAACATAAGGAGAGGATAATTCTAAGTAATGGAGAGAACCAAGACTTTTGATAGAAGAGCAACATCATTCTAACATCGTGATCCATGAATATACACGCGGTTCCCAATAAGTGTATTTAACCTTAAGGAAACTGAAATAGACGTAACTCTCAGTAAGAACAGGGTATGCAAAGTGTCTTCCAAATCGCATCGTCTGTCTTGATGATGAAAGCCTGTTTCACATTGTGAATGGAAGCATAAGGAAAGGGCCATGAACCAATCTTTCAGACAGAACATTGTAGCGAAGCCGTCTTTCAGGTCCCGTCTTTGATCGTGAACATGAAAGCGTTTGCCAGAGGTATAAGAAAACGTAAGGAAAGTGCCATAGACTGAAGTCGAAGAAAGACCACCAGAGAGAAAGCACCTTGCATCTCAGAGGATTCTGTCCTGAAAATGAAAGCATGTGCAAACGTCTGTGTGAACACATCAACAGAAAGCGCTTTGCTTAACTCTATAGAAGAACACTGTTGAGACGCCATGTCTCACCTCACAACTTCTGTCATGAAGATGGAAGGTATGGGAAGAGTGCGGGGGATCCTGAAACGAAAGTGCCGTCTCCTAATTTCTGACAACAGAATCTGTACAGGGAGCATACAATGCCGAACCCACATCCTGAGGAATGAATCAACCTAGGTTTTCTTCCTTGTGCGCTGAACTTTAGGGAAAGTGCCCTCCACTTAATAGTAGGTGAGAACATTGGATAGATAGCATCTTGCAACCCACAACTTCTGTCATGAAGACGGAAACGTTTGCAACGTTGTGCTGAAGGCATAAGGAAAGTGGCAGAGACATAGCTTCAAGAAAGTAGTGTACCGAATCCATCTTTCAAGACACGTCTTCTTTCATGAAGTTGGAAGCATTCTTAGAAGAGCGTGTCTCAGCATAAGGAATTTATGGTGCACTTAACCTTAGGAAAGACCTCCCTCGAAAAGCATCTGAAACTCACATCTTCTCTCATGCAGTTGGAGGCATGGGCTACAGGGTGAAGGAACGTGTAGAGATGTGCCATTTACTAAACTATGAGCACCAAGCCTCTGTAGAGCGAATGCCACTTCAAACATCCTGATGCATGAGGAGAGAAGCTTTTTCAAATATCAGTGTTGAACAGAAAGAGACGTGCCTTACGCTTAAGAGGAAGAAAGAGCACCATCTTGAGACAACCTTCCAAATCACATCTATCTTCAAGAAGATGGTGTAGTTCCCAGTAGTGTGTATGCAAACCTAAGGAACGTGCTGTATGCTAAAAGAAGAACACCCTTTGGAAAGGTCTTCCAACTCACAGCTTCGGGACGGAAGATGGAAGTATTTGCAGAAGTGTGAGAGAAAACATAAGGAGAGGATGATTCTAAGTAATGGAGAGAACCAAGACTTTTGATAGAAGAGCAACATCATTCTAACATCGTGACCCATGAATATACACGCGGTTCCCAATAAGTGTATTGAACCTTAAGGAAACTGAAATAGACGTAACTCTCAGTAAGAACAGGGTATGCAAAGTGTCTTCCAAATCGCATCGTCTGTCTTGATGATGAAAGCCTGTTTCACATTGTGAATGGAAGCATAAGGAAAGGGCCATGAACCAATCTTTAAGACAGAACATTGTAGCGAAGCCGTCTTTCAGGTCACGTCTTTGATCGTGAACATGAAAGTGTTTGCCAGAGGTATAAGAAAACATAAGTAAAGTGCCATAGACTGAAGTCGAAGAAAGACCACCAGAGAGAAAGCACCTTGCATCTCAGAGGATTCTGTCCTGAAAATGAAAGCATGTGCAAACGTCTGTGTGAACACATCAACAGAAAGCGCTTTGCTTAACTCTATAGAAGAACACTGTTGAGACGCCGTGTCTCACCTCACAACTTCTGTCGTGAAGATGGAAGGTATGGGAAGAGTGCGGGGGATCCTGAAACGAAAGTGCCGTCTCCTAATTTCTGACAACAGAATCTGTACAGGGAGCATACAATGCCGAACTCACCTCCTGAGGAATGAATCAACCTAGGTTTTCTTCCTTGTGCGCTGAACTTTAGGGAAAGTGCCCTCCACTTAATAGTAGGTGAGAACATTGGATAGATAGCATCTTGCAACCCACAACTTCTGTCATGAAGACGGAAAAGTTTGCAACGTTGTGCTGAAGGCATAAGGAAAGTGGCAGAGACATAGCTTCAAGAAAGTAGTGTACCGAATCCATCCTTCAAGACACGTCTTCTTTCATGAAGTTGGAAGCATTCTTAGAAGAGCGTGTCTCAGCATAAGGAATTTATGGTGCACTTAACCTTAGGAAAGACCTCTGTCGAAAAGCATCTGAAACTCACATCTTCTCTCATGCAGTTGGAGGCATGGGCTACAGGGTGAAGGAACGTGTAAAGATGTGCCATTTACTAAACTATGAGTACCAAGCCTCTGTAGAGCGAATGCCACTTCAAGCATCCTGATGCATGAGGAGAGAAGCTTTTTCAAATATCAGTGTTGAACAGAAAGAGACGTGCCTTACGCTTAAGAGGAAGAAAGAGCACCATCTTGAGACAACCTTCCAAATCATATCTACCTTCAAGAAGATGGTGTAATTCCCAGTACTGTGTATGCAAACCTAAGGAACGTGCTGTATGCTTAAAGAAGAACACCCTTTGGAAAGGTCTTCCAACTCACAGCTTCGGGACGGAAGATGGAAGTATTTGCAGAAGTGTGAGAGAAAACATAAGGAGAGGATAATTCTAAGTAATGGAGAGAACCAAGACTTTTGATAGAAGAGCAACATCATTCTAACATCGTGACCCATGAGTATACACGCGGTTCCCAATAAGTGTATTGAACCTTAAGGAAACTGAAATAGACGTAACTCTCAGTAAGAACAGGGTATGCAAAGTGTCTTCCAAATCGCATCGTCTGTCTTGATGATGAAAGCCTGTTTCACATTGTGAATGGAAGCATAAGGAAACGGCCATGAACCAATCTTTAAGACAGAACATTGTAGCGAAGCCGTCTTTCAGGTCACGTCTTTGATCGTGAACATGAAAGCGTTTGCCAGAGGTATAAGAAAACATAAGGAAAGTGCCATAGACTGAAGTCGAAGAAAGACCACCAGAGAGAAAGCACCTTGCATCTCAGAGGATTCTGTCCTGAAAATGAAAGCATGTGCAAACGTCTGTGTGAACACATCAACAGAAAGCGCTTTGCTTAACTCTATAGAAGAACACTGTTGAGACGCCATGTCTCACCTCACAACTTCTGTCGTGAAGATGGAAGGTATGGGAAGAGTGCGGGGGATCCTGAAACGAAAGTGCCGTCTCCTAATTTCTGACAACAGAATCTGTACAGGGAGCAAACAATGCCGAACCCACCTCCTGAGGAATGAATCAACCTAGGTTTTCTTCCTTGTGCGCTGAACTTTAGGGAAAGTGCCCTCCACTTAAAAGTAGGTGAGAACATTGGATAGATAGCATCTTACAACCCACAACTTCTGTCATGAAGACGGAAACATTTGCAACGTTGTGCTGAAGGCATAAGGAAAGTGGCAGAGACGTAGCTTCAGGAGAGTAGTGTACCGAATCCATCTTTCAAGACACGTCTTCTTTCATGAAGTTGGAAGCATTCTTAGAAGAGCGTGTCTCAGCATAAGGAATTTATGGTGCACTTAACCTTAGGAAAGACCTCCGTCGAAAAGGATCTGAAACTCACTTCTTCTCCCATGCAGTTGGAGGCATGGGCTACAGGGTGAAGGAACGTGTAAAGATGTGCCATTTACTAAACTATGAGCACCAAGCCTCTGTAGAGCGAATGCCACTTCAAACATCCTGATGCATGAGGAGAGAAGCTTTTTCAAATATCAGTGTTGAACGGAAAGAGAAGTGCCTTACACTTAAGAGGAAGAAAGAGCACCATCTTGGGACAACCTTCCAAATCACATCTACCTTCAAGAAGATGGTGTAATTCCCAATAGTGTGTATGCAAACCTAAGGAACGTGCTGTATGCTAAAAGAAGAACACCCTTTGGAAAGGTCTTCCAACTCACAGCTTCGGGACGGAAGATGGAAGTATTTGCAGAAGAGTGAGAGAAAACATAAGGAGAGGTTAATTCTAAGTAATGGAGAGAACCAAGACTTTTGATTGAAGAGCAACATCATTCTAACATCGTGACCCATGAATATACACGCGGTTCCCAAGAAGTGCATTGAACCTTAAGGAAACTGAAATAGACGTAACTCTCACTAAGAACGGGGTATGCAAAGTGTCTTCCAAATCGCATCGTCTGTTTTGATGATGAAAGCCTGTTTCACATTGTGAATGGAAGCATAAGGAAAGGGCCATGAACCAATCTTTAAGACAGAACATTGTAGCGAAGCCGTCTTTCAGGTCCCGTCTTTGATCGTGAACATGAAAGCGTTTGCCAGAGGTATAAGAAAACATAAGGAAAGTGCCATAGACTGAAGTCGAAGAAAGACCACCAGAGAGAAAGCATCTTGCATCTCAGAGGATTCTGTCCTGAAAATGAAAGCATGTGCAAACGTCTGTGTGAACACATCAACAGAAAGCGCTTTGCTTAACTCTATGGAAGAACACTGTTGAGACGCCATGTCTCACCTCACAACTTCTGTCGTGAAGATGGAAGGTATGGGAAGAGTGCGGGGGATCCTGAAACGAAAGTGCCGTCTCCTAATTTCTGACAACAGAATCTGTACAGGGAGCATACAATGCCGAACCCACCTCCTGAGGAATGAATCAACCTAGGTTTTCTTCCTTGTGCGCTGAAATTTAGGGAAAGTGCCCTCCACTTAATAGTAGGTGAGAACATTGGATAGATAGCATCTTACAACCCACATCTTCTGTCATGAAGACGGAAACGTTTGCAACGTTGTGCTGAAAGCATAAGGAAAGTGGCAGAGACGTAGCTTCAGGAAAGTAGTGTACCGAATCCATCCTTCAAGACACGTCTTCTTTCATGAAGTTGAAAGCATTCTTAGAAGAGCGTGTCTCAGCATAAGGAATTTATGGTGCACTTAACCTTAGGAAAGACCTCCGTCGAAAAGCATCTGAAACTCACATCTTCTCTCATGCAGTTGGAGGCATGGGCTACAGGGTGAAGGAACGTGTAAAGATGTGCCATTTACTAAACTATGAGCACCAGGCCTCTGTAGAGCGAATGCCACTTTAAACATCCTGATGCATGAGGAGAGAAGCTTTTTCAAATATCAGTGTTGAACGGAAAGAGAAGTGCCTTACACTTAAGAGGAAGAAAGAGCACCATCTTGAGACAACCTTCCAAATCACATCTCCCTTCAAGAAGATGGTGTAATTCCCAGTAGTGTGTATGCAAACCTAAGGAACCTGCTGTATGCTTAAAGAAGAACACCCTTTGGAAAGGTCTTCCAACTCACAGCTTCGGGACGGAAGATGGAAGTATTTGCAGAAGAGTGAGAGAAAACATAAGGAGAGGTTAATTCTAAGTAATGGAGAGAACCAAGACTTTTGATTGAAGAGCAACATCATTCTAACATCGTGACCCATGAATATACACGCGGTTCCCAAGAAGTGCATTGAACCTTAATGAAACTGAAATAGACGTAACTCTCAGTAAGAACAGGGTATGCAAAGTGTCTTCCAAATCGCATAGTCTGTCTTGATGATGAAAGCCTGTTTCACATTGTGAATGGAAGCATAAGGAAAGGGCCATGAACCAATCTTTAAGACAGAACATTGTAGCGAAGCCGTCTTTCAGGTCACGTCTTTGATCGTGAACATGAAAGCATTTGCCAGAGGTATAAGAAAACATAAGGAAAGTGCCATAGACTGAAGTAGAAGAAAGACCACCAGAGAGAAAGCACCTTGCATCTCAGAGGATTCTGTCCTGAAAATGAAAGCATGTGCAAACGTCTGTGTGAACACATCAACAGAAAGCGCTTTGCTTAACTCTATAGAAGAACACTGTTGAGACGCCATGTCTCACCTCACAACTTCTGTCGTGAAGATGGAAGGTATGGGAAGAGTGCGGGGGATCCTGAAACGAAAGTGCCGTCTCCTAATTTCTGACAACAGAATCTGTACAGGGAGCATACAATGCCGAACCCACCTCCTGAGGAATGAATCAACCTACGTTTTCTTCCTTGTGCACTGAACTTTAGGGAAAGTGCCCTCCGCTTAATAGTAGGTGAGAACATTGGATAGATAGCATCTTGCAACCCACAACTTCTGTCATGAAGACGGAAACGTTTGCAACGTTGTGCTGAAGGCATAAGGAAAGGGGCAGAGACATAGCTTCAAGAAAGTAGTGTACCGAATCCATCCTTCAAGACACGTCTTCTTTCATGAAGTTGGAAGCATTCTTAGAAGAGCGTGTCTCAGCATAAGGAATTTATGGTGCACTTAACCTTAGGAAAGACCTCCGTCGAAAAGCATCTGAAACTCACATCTTCTCTCATGCAGTTGGAGGCATGGGCTACAGGGTGAAGGAACGTGTAGAGATGTGCCATTTACTAAACTATGAGCACCAAGCCTCTGTAGAGCGAATGCCACTTCAAACATCCTGATGCATGAGGAGAGAAGCTTTTTCAAATATCAGTGTTGAACAGAAAGAGACGTGCCTTACGCTTAAGAGGAAGAAAGAGCACCATCTTGAGACAACCTTCCAAATCACATCTATCTTCAAGAAGATGGTGTAGTTCCCAGTAGTGTGTATGCAAACCTAAGGAACGTGCTGTATGCTAAAAGAAGAACACCCTTTGGAAAGGTCTTCCAACTCACAGCTTCGGGACGGAAGATGGAAGTATTTGCAGAAGTGTGAGAGAAAACATAAGGAGAGGATGATTCTAAGTAATGGAGAGAACCAAGACTTTTGATAGAAGAGCAACATCATTCTAACATCGTGACCCATGAATATACACGCGGTTCCCAATAAGTGTATTGAACCTTAAGGAAACTGAAATAGACGTAACTCTCAGTAAGAACAGGGTATGCAAAGTGTCTTCCAAATCGCATCGTCTGTCTTGATGATGAAAGCCTGTTTCACATTGTGAATGGAAGCATAAGGAAAGGGCCATGAACCAATCTTTAAGACAGAACATTGTAGCGAAGCCGTCTTTCAGGTCACGTCTTTGATCGTGAACATGAAAGTGTTTGCCAGAGGTATAAGAAAACATAAGTAAAGTGCCATAGACTGAAGTCGAAGAAAGACCACCAGAGAGAAAGCACCTTGCATCTCAGAGGATTCTGTCCTGAAAATGAAAGCATGTGCAAACGTCTGTGTGAACACATCAACAGAAAGCGCTTTGCTTAACTCTATAGAAGAACACTGTTGAGACGCCGTGTCTCACCTCACAACTTCTGTCGTGAAGATGGAAGGTATGGGAAGAGTGCGGGGGATCCTGAAACGAAAGTGCCGTCTCCTAATTTCTGACAACAGAATCTGTACAGGGAGCATACAATGCCGAACTCACCTCCTGAGGAATGAATCAACCTAGGTTTTCTTCCTTGTGCGCTGAACTTTAGGGAAAGTGCCCTCCACTTAATAGTAGGTGAGAACATTGGATAGATAGCATCTTGCAACCCACAACTTCTGTCATGAAGACGGAAACGTTTGCAACGTTGTGCTGAAGGCATAAGGAAAGTGGCAGAGACATAGCTTCAAGAAAGTAGTGTACCGAATCCATCCTTCAAGACACGTCTTCTTTCATGAAGTTGGAAGCATTCTTAGAAGAGCGTGTCTCAGCATAAGGAATTTATGGTGCACTTAACCTTAGGAAAGACCTCTGTCGAAAAGCATCTGAAACTCACATCTTCTCTCATGCAGTTGGAGGCATGGGCTACAGGGTGAAGGAACGTGTAAAGATGTGCCATTTACTAAACTATGAGTACCAAGCCTCTGTAGAGCGAATGCCACTTCAAGCATCCTGATGCATGAGGAGAGAAGCTTTTTCAAATATCAGTGTTGAACAGAAAGAGACGTGCCTTACGCTTAAGAGGAAGAAAGAGCACCATCTTGAGACAACCTTCCAAATCATATCTACCTTCAAGAAGATGGTGTAATTCCCAGTACTGTGTATGCAAACCTAAGGAACGTGCTGTATGCTTAAGAAGAACACCCTTTGGAAAGGTCTTCCAACTCACAGCTTCGGGACGGAAGATGGAAGTATTTGCAGAAGTGTGAGAGAAAACATAAGGAGAGGATAATTCTAAGTAATGGAGAGAACCAAGACTTTTGATAGAAGAGCAACATCATTCTAACATCGTGACCCATGAGTATACACGCGGTTCCCAATAAGTGTATTGAACCTTAAGGAAACTGAAATAGACGTAACTCTCAGTAAGAACAGGGTATGCAAAGTGTCTTCCAAATCGCATCGTCTGTCTTGATGATGAAAGCCTGTTTCACATTGTGAATGGAAGCATAAGGAAAGGGCCATGAACCAATCTTTAAGACAGAACATTGTAGCGAAGCCGTCTTTCAGGTCACGTCTTTGATCGTGAACATGAAAGCGTTTGCCAGAGGTATAAGAAAACATAAGGAAAGTGCCATAGACTGAAGTCGAAGAAAGACCACCAGAGAGAAAGCACCTTGCATCTCAGAGGATTCTGTCCTGAAAATGAAAGCATGTGCAAACGTCTGTGTGAACACATCAACAGAAAGCGCTTTGCTTAACTCTATAGAAGAACACTGTTGAGACGCCATGTCTCACCTCACAACTTCTGTCGTGAAGATGGAAGGTATGGGAAGAGTGCGGGGGATCCTGAAACGAAAGTGCCGTCTCCTAATTTCTGACAACAGAATCTGTACACTGAGCATACAATGCCGAACCCACCTCCTGAGGAATGAATCAACCTAGGTTTTCTTCCTTGTGCGCTGAACTTTAGGGAAAGTGCCCTCCACTTAATAGTAGGTGAGAACATTGGATAGATAGCATCTTGCAACCCACAACTTCTGTCATGAAGACGGAAACATTTGCAACGTTGTGCTGAAGGCATAAGGAAAGGGGCAGAGACATAGCTTCAAGAAAGTAGTGTACCGAATCCATCTTTCAAGACACGTCTTCTTTCATGAAGTTGGAAGCATTCTTAGAAGAGCGTGTCTCAGCATAAGGAATTTATGGTGCACTTAACCTTAGGAAAGACCTCTGTCGAAAAGCATCTGAAACTCACATCTTCTCTCATGCAGTTGGAGGCATGGGCTACAGGGTGAAGGAACGTGTAGAGATGTGCCATTTACTAAACTATGAGCACCAAGTCTCTGTAGAGCGAATGCCACTTCAAACATCCTGATGCATGAGGAGAGAAGCTTTTTCAAATATCAGTGTTGAACAGAAAGAGACGTGCCTTACGCTTAAGAGGAAGAAAGAGCACCATCTTGAGACAACCTTCCAAATCACATCTACCTTCAAGAAGATGGTGTAATTCCCAGTAGTGTGTATGCAAACCTGAGGAACGTGCTGTATGCTTAAAGAAGAACACCCTTTGGAAAGGTCTTCCAACTCACAGCTTCGGGACGGAAGATGGAAGTATTTACAGAAGTGTGAGAGAAAACATAAGGAGAGGATAATTCTAAGTAATGGAGAGAACCAAGACTTTTGATAGAAGAGCAACATCATTCTAACATCGTGACCCATGAATATACACGCGGTTCACAATAAGTGTATTGAGTCTTAAGGAAACTGAAATAGACGTAACTCTCAGTAAGAACAGGGTATGCAAAGTGTCTTCCAAATCGCATCGTCTGTCTTGATGATGAAAGCTTGTTTCACATTGTGAATGGAAGCATAAGGAAAGGGCCATGAACCAATCTTTAAGACAGAACATTGTAGCGAAGCCGTCTTTCAGGTCACGTCTTTGATCGTGAACATGAAAGCGTTTGCCAGAGGTATAAGAAAACATAAGGAAAGTGCCATAGACTGAAGTCGAAGAAAGACCACCAGAGAGAAAGCACCTTGCATCTCAGAGGATTCTGTCCTGAAAATGAAAGCATGTGCAAACGTCTGTGTGAACACATCAACAGAAAGCGCTTTGCTTAACTCTATAGAAGAACACTGTTGAGACGCCGTGTCTCACCTCACAACTTCTGTCATGAAGATGGAAGGTATGGGAAGAGTGCGGGGGATCCTGAAACGAAAGTGCCGTCTCCTAATTTCTGACAACAGAATCTGTACAGTGAGCATACAATGCCGAACCCACCTCCTGAGGAATGAATCAACCTAGGTTTTCTTCCTTGTGCGCTGAACTTTAGGGAAAGTGCCCTCCACTTAATAGTAGGTGAGAACATTGGATAGATAGCATCTTGCAACCCACAACTTCTGTCATGAAGACGGAAACGTTTGCAACGTTGTGCTGAAGGCATAAGGAAAGTGGCAGAGACATACCTTCAAGAAAGTAGTGTACCGAATCCATCTTTCAAGACACGTCTTCTTTCATGAAGTTGGAAGCATTCTTAGAAGAGCGTGTCTCAGCATAAGGAATTTATGGTGCACTTAACCTTAGGAAAGACCTCTGTCGAAAAGCATCTGAAACTCACATCTTCTCTCATGCAGTTGGAGGCATGGGCTACAGGGTGAAGGAACGTGTAGAGATGTGCCATTTACTAAACTATGAGCACCAAGCCTCTGTAGAGCGAATGCCACTTCAAACATCCTGATGCATGAGGAGAGAAGCTTTTTCAAATATCAGTGTTGAACAGAAAGAGACGTGCCTTACGCTTAAGAGGAAGAAAGAGCACCATCTTGAGACAACCTTCCAAATCACATCTACCTTCAAGAAGATGGTGTAATTCCCAGTAGTGTGTATGCAAACCTGAGGAACGTGCTGTATGCTTAAAGAAGAACACCCTTTGGGAAGGTCTTCCAACTCACAGCTTCGGGACGGAAGATGGAAGTATTTGCAGAAGTGTGAGAGAAAACATAAGGAGAGGATAATTCTAAGTAATGGAGAGAACCAAGACTTTTGATAGAAGAGCAACATCATTCTAACATCGTGACCCATGAGTATACACGCGGTTCCCAATAAGTGTATTGAATCTTAAGGAAACTGAAATAGACGTAACTCTCAGTAAGAACAGGGTATGCAAAGTGTCTTCCAAATCGCATCGTCTGTCTTGATGATGAAAGCCTGTTTCACATTGTGAATGGAAGCATAAGGAAAGGGCCATGAACCAATCTTTAAGACAGAACATTGTAGCGAAGCCGTCTTTCAGGTCACGTCTTTGATCGTGAACATGAAAGCGTTTGCCAGAGGTATAAGAAAACATAAGGAAAGTGCCATAGACTGAAGTCGAAGAAAGACCACCAGAGAGAAAGCACCTTGCATGTCAGAGGATTCTGTCCTGAAAATGAAAGCATGTGCAAACGTCTGTGTGAACACATCAACAGAAAGCGCTTTGCTTAACTCTATAGAAGAACACTGTTGAGACGCCATGTCTCACCTCACAACTTCTGTCGTGAAGATGGAAGGTATGGGAAGAGTGCGGGGGATCCTGAAACGAAAGTGCCGTCTCCTAATTTCTGACAACAGAATCTGTACACTGAGCATACAATGCCGAACCCACCTCCTGAGGAATGAATCAACCTAGGTTTTCTTCCTTGTGCGCTGAACTTTAGAGAAAGTGCCCTCCACTTAATAGTAGGTGAGAACATTGGATAGATAGCATCTTGCAACCCACAACTTCTGTCATGAAGACGGAAACGTTTGCAACGTTGTGCTGAAGGCATAAGGAAAGTGGCAGAGACGTAGCTTCAAGAAAGTAGTGTACCGAATCCATTCTTCAAGACATGTCTTCTTTCATGAAGTTGGACGCATTCTTAGAAGAGTGTGTCTCAGCATAAGGAATTTATGGTGCACTTAACCTTAGGAAAGACCTCTGTCGAAAAGCATCTGAAACTCACATTTTCTCTCATGCAGTTGGAGGCATGGGATACAGGGTGAAGGAACGTGTAAAGATGTGCCATTTACTAAACTATGAGCACCAAGCCTCTGTAGAGCGAATGCCACTTCAAACATCCTGATGCATGAGAAGAGAAGCTTTTTCAAATATCAGTGTTGAACGGAAAGAGAAGTGCCTTACGCTTAAGAGGAAGAAAGAGCACCATCTTGAGACAACCTTCCTAATCACATCTACCTTCAAGAAAATGGTGTAATTCCCAGTAGTGTGTATGCAAACCTAAGGAACGTGCTGTATGCTTAAAGAAGAACACCCTTTGGAAAGGTCTTCCAACTCAGAGCTTCGGGACGGAAGATGGAAGTATTTGCAGAAGTGTGAGAGAAAACATAAGGAGAGGATAATTCTAAGTAATGGAGAGAACCAAGACTTTTGATAGAAGAGCAACATCATTCTAACATCGTGACCCATGAATATACACGCGGTTCCCAATAAGTGTATTGAACCTTAAGGAAACTGAAATAGACGTAACTCTCAGTAGAGAACAGGGTATGCAAAGTGTCTTCCAAATCGCATCGTCTGTCTTGATGATGAAAGCTTGTTTCACATTGTGAATGGAAGCATAAGGAAAGGGCCATGAACCAATCTTTAAGACAGAACATTGTAGCGAAGCCGTCTTTCAGGTCACGTCTTTGATCGTGAACATGAAAGCGTTTGCCAGAGGTATAAGAAAACATAAGGAAAGTGCCATAGACTGAAGTCGAAGAAAGACCACCAGAGAGAAAGCACCTTGCATCTCAGAGGATTCTGTCCTGAAAATGAAAGCATGTGCAAACGTCTGTGTGAACACATCAACAGAAAGCGCTTTGCTTAACTCTATAGAAGAACACTGTTGAGACGCCATGTCTCACCTCACAACTTCTGTCGTGAAGATGGAAGGTATGGGAAGAGTGCGGGGGATCCTGAAACGAAAGTGCCGTCTCCTAATTTCTGACAACAGAATCTGTACAGGGAGCATACAATGCCGAACCCACCTCCTGAGGAATGAATCAACCTAGGTTTTCTTCCTTGTGCGCTGAACTTTAGGGAAACTGCCCTCCACTTAATAGTAGGTGAGAACATTGGATAGATAGCATCTTGCAACCCACAACTTCTGTCATGAAGACGGAAAAGTTTGCAACGTTGTGCTGAAGGCATAAGGAAAGTGGCAGAGACATAGCTTCAAGAAAGTAGTGTACCGAATCCATCTTTCAAGACACGTCTTCTTTCATGAAGTTGGAAGCATTCTTAGAAGAGTGTGTCTCAGCATAAGGAATTTATGGCGCACTTAACCTTAGGAAAGACCTCCGTCGAAAAGCATCTGAAACTCACATCTTCTCTCATGCAGTTGGAGGCATGGGCTACAGGGTGAAGGAACGTGTAAAGATGTGCCATTTACTAAACTATGAGCACCAAGCCTCTGTAGAACGAATGCCACTTCAAACATCCTGATGCATGAGGAGAGAACCTTTTTCAAATATCAGTGTTGAACGGAAAGAGAAGTGCCTTACGCTTAAGAGGAAGAAAGAGCACCATCTTGAGACAACCTTCCAAGTCACATCTACCTTCAAGAATATGGTGTACTTCCCAGTAGTGTGTATGCAAACCTAAGGAACGTGCTGTATGCTTAAAGAAGAACACCCTTTGGAAAGGTCTTCCAACTCACAGCTTCTGGTCGGAAGATGGAAGTAATTGCGGAAGTGTGAGAGAAAACATAAAGAGAGGTTGAATCTAAGTAATGGAGAGAACCAACACTTTTGATACAAGAGCAACATCATTCTAACATCGTGACCCATGAATATACACGCGGTTCCCAAAAAGTGTATTGAACCTTAAGGAAACTGAAATAGACGTAACTCTCAGTAAGAACAGGGTATGCAAAGTGTCTTCCAAATCGCATCGTCTGTCTTGATGATGAAAGCCTGTTTCACATTGTGAATGGAAGCATAAGGAAAGGGCCATGAACCAATCTTTAAGACAGAACATTGTAGCGAAGCCGTCTTTCAGGTCACGTCTTTGATCGTGAACATGAAAGCGTTTGCCAGAGGTATAAGAAAACATAAGGAAAGTGCCATAGACTGAAGTCGAAGAAAGACCACCAGAGAGAAAGCATCTTGCATCTCAGAGGATTCTGTCCTGAAAATGAAAGCATGTGCAAACGTCTGTGTGAACACATCAACAGAAAGCGCTTTGCTTAACTCTATAGAAGAACACTGTTGAGACGCCATGTCTCACCTCACAACTTCTGTCGTGAAGATGGAAGGTATGGGAAGAGTGCGGGGGATCCTGAAACGAAAGTGCCGTCTCTTAATTTCTGACAACAGAATCTGTACAGGGAGCATACAATGCCGAACCCACCTCCTGAGGAATGAATCAACCTAGGTTTTCTTCCTTGTGTGCTGAACTTTAGGGAAAGTGCCCTCCACTTAATAGTAGGTGAGAACATTGGATAGATAGCATCTTGCAACCCACAACTTCTGTCATGAAGACGGAAAAGTTTGCAACGTTGTGCTGAAGGCATAAGGAAAGTGGCAGAGATGTAGCTTCAAGAAAGTAGTGTACCGAATCCATCCTTCAAGACACGTCCTCTTTCATGAAGTTGGAAGCATTCTTAGAAGAGCGTGTCTCAGCATAAGGAATTTATGGTGCACTTAACCTTAGGAAAGACCTCTGTCGAAAAGCATCTGAAACTCACATCTTCTCTCATGCAGTTGGAGGCATGGGCTACAGGGTGAAGGAACGTGTAGAGATGTGCCATTTACTAAACTATGAGCACCAACTCTCTGTAGAGCGAATGCCACTTCAAACATCCTGATGCATGAGGAGAGAAGCTTTTTCAAATATCAGTGTTGAACGGAAAGAGACGTGCCTTACGCTTAAGAGGAAGAAAGAGCACCATCTTGAGACAACCTTCCAAATCACATCTACCTTCAAGAAGATGGTGTAATTCCCAGTAGTGTGTATGCAAACCTGAGGAACGTGCTGTATGCTTAAGGAAGAACACCCTTTGGAAAGGTCTTCCAACTCACAGCTTCGGGACGGAAGATGGAAGTATTTACAGAAGTGTGAGAGAAAACATAAGGAGAGGATAATTCTAAGTAATGGAGAGAACCAAGACTTTTGATAGAAGAGCAACATCATTCTAACATCGTGACCCATGAATATACACGCGGTTCACAATAAGTGTATTGAATCTTAAGGAAACTGAAATAGACGTAACTCTCAGTAAGAACAGGGTATGCAAACTGTCTTCCAAATCGCATCGTCTGTCTTGATGATGAAAGCTTGTTTCACATTGTGAATGGAAGCATAAGGAAAGGGCCATGAACCAATCTTTAAGACAGAACATTGTAGCGAAGCCGTCTTTCAGGTCACGTCTTTGATCGTGAACATGAAAGCGTTTGCCAGAGGTATAAGAAAACATAAGGAAAGTGCCATAGACTGAAGTCGAAGAAAGACCACCAGAGAGAAAGCACCTTGCATCTCAGAGGATTCTGTCCTGAAAATGAAAGCATGTGCAAACGTCTGTGTGAACACATCAACAGAAAGCGCTTTGCTTAACTCTATAGAAGAACACTGTTGAGACGCCGTGTCTCACCTCACAACTTCTGTCGTGAAGATGGAAGGTATGGGAAGAGTGCGGGGGATCCTGAAACGAAAGTGCCGTCTCCTAATTTCTGACAACAGAATCTGTACAGTGAGCATACAATGCCGAACCCACCTCCTGAGGAATGAATCAACCTAGGTTTTCTTCCTTGTGCGCTGAACTTTAGGGAAAGTGCCCTCCACTTAATAGTAGGTGAGAACATTGGAGAGATAGCATCTTGCAACCCACAACTTCTGTCATGAAGACGGAAACGTTTGCAACGTTGTGCTGAAGGCATAAGGAAAGTGGCAGAGACATACCTTCAAGAAAGTAGTGTACCGAATCCATCTTTCAAGACACGTCTTCTTTCATGAAGTTGGAAGCATTCTTAGAAGAGCGTGTCTCAGCATAAGGAATTTATGGTGCACTTAACCTTAGGAAAGACCTCTGTCGAAAAGCATCTGAAACTCACATCTTCTCTCATGCAGTTGGAGGCATGGGCTACAGGGTGAAGGAACGTGTAGAGATGTGCCATTTACTAAACTATGAGCACCAAGCCTCTGTAGAGCGAATGCCACTTCAAACATCCTGATGCATGAGGAGAGAAGCTTTTTCAAATATCAGTGTTGAACAGAAAGAGACGTGCCTTACGCTTAAGAGGAAGAAAGAGCACCATCTTGAGACAACCTTCCAAATCACATCTACCTTCAAGAAGATGGTGTAATTCCCAGTAGTGTGTATGCAAACCTGAGGAACGTGCTGTATGCTTAAAGAAGAACACCCTTTGGAAAGGTCTTCCAACTCACAGCTTCGGGACGGAAGATGGAAGTATTTGCAGAAGTGTGAGAGAAAACATAAGGAGAGGATAATTCTAAGTAATGGAGAGAACCAAGACTTTTGATAGAAGAGCAACATCATTCTAACATCGTGACCCATGAGTATACACGCGGTTCCCAATAAGTGTATTGAATCTTAAGGAAACTGAAATAGACGTAACTCTCAGTAAGAACAGGGTATGCAAAGTGTCTTCCAAATCGCATTGTCTGTCTTGATGATGAAAGCCTGTTTCACATTGTGAATGGAAGCATAAGGAAAGGGCCATGAACCAATCTTTAAGACAGAACATTGTAGCGAAGCCGCCTTTCAGGTCACGTCTTTGATCGTGAACATGAAAGCGTTTGCCAGAGGTATAAGAAAACATAAGGAAAGTGCCATAGACTGAAGTCGAAGAAAGACCACCAGAGAGAAAGCACTTTGCATCTCAGAGGATTCTGTCCTGAAAATGAAAGCATGTGCAAACGTCTGTGTGAACACATCAACAGAAAGCGCTTTGCTTAACTCTATAGAAGAACACTGTTGAGACGCCATGTCTCACCTCACAACTTCTGTCGTGAAGATGGAAGGTATGGGAAGAGTGCGGGGGATTCTGAAACGAAAGTGCCGTCTCCTAATTTCTGACAACAGACTGTACAGGGAGCATACAATGCCGAACCCACCTCCTGAGGAATGAATCAACCTAGGTTTTCTTCCTTGTGCGCTGAACTTTAGAGAAAGTGCCCTCCACTTAATAGTAGGTGAGAACATTGGATAGATAGCATCTTGCAACCCACAACTTCTGTCATGAAGACGGAAACGTTTGCAACGTTGTGCTGAAGGCATAAGGAAAGTGGCAGAGACGTAGCTTCAAGAAAGTAGTGTACCGAATCCATTCTTCAAGACATGTCTTCTTTCATGAAGTTGGACGCATTCTTAGAAGAGTGTGTCTCAGCATAAGGAATTTATGGTGCACTTAACCTTAGGAAAGACCTCTGTCGAAAAGCATCTGAAACTCACATTTTCTCTCATGCAGTTGGAGGCATGGGATACAGGGTGAAGGAACGTGTAAAGATGTGCCAATTACTAAACTATGAGCACCAAGCCTCTGTAGAGCGAATGCCACTTCAAACATCCTGATGCATGAGGAGAGAAGCTTTTTCAAATATCAGTGTTGAACGGAAAGAGACGTGCCTTACGCTTAAGAGGAAGAAAGAGCACCATCTTGAGACAACCTTCCAAATCACATCTACCTCCAAGAAGATGGTGTAATTCCCAGTAGTGTGTGTGCAAACCTAAGGAACGTGCTCTATGCTTAAAGAAGAACACCCTTTGGAAAGGTCTTCCAACTCACAGCTTCTGGTCGGAAGATGGAAGTAATTGCGGAAGTGTGAGAGAAAACATAAGGAGAGGTTGAATCTAAGTAATGGAGAGAACCAACACTTTTGATAGAAGAGCAACATCATTCTAGCATCGTGACCCATGAATATACACGCGGTTCCCAATAAGTGTATTGAACCTTAAGGAAACTGAAATAGACGTAACTCTCAGTAAGAACAGGGTATGCAAAGTGTCTTCCAAATCGCATCGTCTGTCTTGATGATGAAAGCCTGTTTCACATTGTGAATGGAAGCATAAGGAAAGGGCCATGAACCAATCTTTAAGACAGAACATTGTAGCGAAGCCGTCTTCCAGGTCCCGTCTTTGATCATGAACATGAAAGCGTTGGCCAGAGGTATAAGAAAACATAAGGAAAGTGCCATAGACTGAAGTCGAAGAAAGAACACCAGAGAGAAAGCATCTTGCATCTCAGAGGATTCTGTCCTGAAAATGAAAGCATGTGCAAACGTCTGTGTGAACACATCAACAGAAAGCGCTTTGCTTAACTCTATAGAAGAACACTTTTGAGACACCATGTCTCACCTCACAACTTCTGTCGTGAAGATGGAAGATATGGGAAGAGTGCCGGGGATCCTGAAAAGAAAGTGCCGTCTCCTAAATTCTGACAACAGAATCTGTACAGGAAGCATACAATGCCGAACCCACCTCCTGAGCAATGAATCAACCTAGGTTTTCTTCCTTGTGCGCTGAACTTTAGGGAAAGTGCCCTCCACTTAATAGTAGGTGAGAACATTGATTAGATAGCATCTTGCAACCCACAACTTCTGTCATGAAGACGGAAACGTTTGCAACGTTGTGCTGAAGGCATAAGGAAAGTAGCAGAGACATAGCTTCAAGAAAGTAGTGTACCGAATCCATCTTTCAAGACACGTCTTCTTTCAGGGAGTTGGAAGCATTCTTAGAAGAGCGTGTCTCAGCATACGGAATTTATGGTGCACTGAACCTTAGGAAAGACCTCCGTCGAAAAGCATCTGAAACTCACATCTTCTCTCATGCAGTTGGAGGCATGGGCTACAGGGTGAAGGAACGTGTAAAGATGTGCCATTTACTAAACTATGAGCACCAAGCCTCTGTAGAGCGAATGCCACTTCAAACATCCTGATGCATGAAGAGAGAAGCTTTTTCAAATATCAGTGTTGAACGGAAAGAGAAGTACCTTACCCTTAAGAGGAAGAAAGAGCACCATCTAGAGACAACCTTCCAAATCACATCTACATTCAAGAAGATGGTGTTATTCCCAGTAGTGTGTATGCAAAACTAAGGAACGTGCTGTACGCTTAAAGAAGAATACCCTTTGGAAAGGTCTTCCAACTCACAGCTTCGGGACGGAAGATGGAAGTATTTGCAGAAGAGTGAGATAAACATAAGGAGAGGTTAATTCTAAGTAATGGAGAGAACCAAGACTTTTGAGAGAAGAGCAACATCATTCTAACATCGTGATCCATGAATATACACGCGGTTCCCAAGAAGTGCATTGAACCTTAAGGAAACTGAAGTAGACGTAACTCTCAGTAAGAACAGGGTATGTACAGTGTCTTCCAAATCCCATCGTCTGTCTTGATGATGAAAGCCTGTTTCACATTGTGAATGGAAGCATAAGGAAAGGGCCATGAACCAATCTTTAAGACAGAACATTGTAGCGAAGCCGTCTTTCAGGTCACGTCTTTGATCGTGAAGATGAAAGCGTTTGCCAGAGGTATAAGAAAACATAAGGAAAGTGCCATAGACTGAAGTCGAAGAAAGACCACCAGAGAGAAAGCACCTTGCATGTCAGAGGATTCTGTCCTGAAAATGGAAGCATGTTCAAAAGTCTGTGTGAACACATCAACAGAAAGCGCTTTGCATAATTCTATAGAAGAGCACTGTTGCGACACCATGTCTCAACTCACAACTTCTGTCGTGAAGATGGAAGCTATGGGAAGAGTGCGGGGAACCTGAAAAGAAAGTGCCGTCTCCTAAATTCTGACAACCGAATCTGTGCAGAGAGCAAACAATACCGAACCCACCTCCTGAAGAAGGAATCAACCTGGGTTTTCTTCCTTGTGCGATGAACCTTAGGGAAAGTGCCCTCCACTTAATAATAGGTGAGAACACTGCATAGATAGCATGTTACAACCCACAACTTCTGTCATGAAGACGGAAACATGTGCAACGTTGTGCTGAAAGCATAAGGACAGTGGCAGAGACGTAGCTTCAAGAAAGTAGTGTACCTAATCCATCCTTCAAGACACGTCTCCTTTCATGAAGTTGGAAGCATTCTCAGAAGAACGTGTCTCAGCATAAGGAATTTATGGTGCACTTAACCTTAGGAAAGATCTCCATCGAAAAGCATCTGAAACTCACATCTTCTCTCATGCAGATGGAGGCATGGGCTACAGGGTGAAGGAACGTGTAAAGATGTGCCGTTTACTAAACTATGAGCACCAAGTCTCTGTACAGAGAATGCCACTTGAGAAATCCTGATGCATGAAGAGAGAAGCCTTTTCAAATATCAGTGTTGAAGGGAAAGAGAAGTGCCTTACGCTTAAGAGGAAGAAAGAGCACCATCTAGAGACAACCTTCCAAATCACATCTACCTTCAAGAAGATGGTGTTTAATTCCCAGTAGTGTGTATGCAAACCTAAGGAACGTGCTGTATGCTGAAAGAAGAACACCCTTTTGAAAGGTCTTCCCACTCACAGCTTTGGGACGGAAGATGGAAGTAATTGCAGAAGTGTGAGAGAAAACATAAGGAGAGGTTAATTCTAAGTAATGGAGAGAACCAAGACTTTTGAGAGAAGAGCAACATCATTCTAACATCGTGACCCATGAATATACACGCGGTTCCCAAGAAGTGCATTGAACCTTAAGGAAACTGAAATAGACGTAACTCTCAGTAAGAACAGGGTATGCACAGTGTCTTCCAAATCGCATCGTCTGTCTTGATGATGAAAGCCTGTTTCACATCGTGAATGGAAGCATAAGGAAAGGTCCACGAACCAATCTTTAAGACAGAACATTGTAGCGAAGCCGTCTTTCAGGTCACGTCTTTGGTCGTGAAGATGAAAGCGTTTGCCAGAGGTATAAGAAAACATAAGGAAAGTGCCATAGACTGAAGTCGAAGAAAGAACACCAGAGAGAAAGCATCTTGCATCTCACAGGATTCTGTCCTGAAAATGAAAGCATGTGCAAACGTCTGTGTGAACACATCAACAGAAAGCGCTTTGCTTAACTCTATAAAAGAACACTGTTGAGACACCATGTCTCAACTCACAACTTCTGTCGTGAAGATGGAAGCTATGGGAAGAGTGCGGCGGACCCTGAAAAGAAAGTGCCGTCTCCTAAATTCTGACAACCGAATCTGTGCAGAGCGCATACAATACCGAACCCACCTCCTAAGGAATGAATCAACCTGGGTTTTCTTCCTTGTGCGCTGAACCTTAAGGATCGTGCCATTCACTTAATAGTAGGTGAGAACATTAGATAGATAGCATCTTACAACCCACCACTTCTGTCATGAAGACGGAAACGTTTGCAACGTTGTGCTGAAGGCATAAGGAAAGTGGCAGAGACGTACCTTCAAGAAAGTAGTGTACCGAATCCATCCTTCAAGACACGTCTTCTTTCATGAACTTGGAAGCATTCTTAGAAGAGCGTGTCTCAGCATAAGGAATTTATGGTGCACTTAACCTTAGGAAAGATCTCCATCGAAAAGCATCTGAAACTCACATCTTCTCTCACGCAGATGGACGCATGGGCTACAGGGTGAAGGAACGTGTAAAGATGTGCCGTTTACTAAACTATGAGCACCAAGGCTGTGTAGAGAGAATGCCACTTCAAACATCCTGATGCATGAAGAGAGAAGCTTTTTCAAATATCAGTGTTGAACGGAAAGAGAAGTGCCTTACGCTTAAGAGGAAGAAAGAGCACCATCTAGAGACAACCTTCCAAGTCACATCTACCTTCAAGAAGATGGTGTACTTCCCAGTAGTGTGTATGCAAACCTAAGGAACGTGCTGTATGCTTAAAAAAGAACACCCTTTTGAAAGGTCTTCCAACTCACAGCTTTGGGACGGAAGATGAAAGTAATTGCAGAAGTGTGAGAGAAAACATAAGGAGAGGTTAATTCTAAGTACTGGAGAGAACCAAGACTTTTGAGAGAAGAGCAACATCATTCTAACATCGTGATCCATGAATATACACGTGGTTCCCAATAAGTGTATTGAACCTTAAGGTAACTGAAATAGACGTAACTCTCAGTAAGAACAGGGTATGCAAAGTGTCTTCCAAATCGCATCGTCTGTCTTGATGATGAAAGCCTGTTTCACATTGTGAATGGAAGCATAAGGAAAGGGCCATGAACCAATCTTTAAGACAGAACATTGTAGCGAAGCCGTCTTTCAGGTCACGTTTTTGGTCGTGAAGATGAAAGCGTTTGCCAGAGGTATAAGGAGAGTGCCATAGACTGAAGTCAAAGAAAGAACACCAGAGAGAAAGCATCTTGCATCTCACAGGATTCTGTCCTGAAAGCGGAAGCATGTGCAAAAGTCTGTGTGAACACATCAACAGAAAGCGCTTTGCATAATACTATAGAAGAGCACTGTTGTGACACCATGTCTCAACTCACAACTTCTGTCGTGAAGATGGAAGCTATGGGAAGAGTGCGGGGGAACCTGAAAAGAAAGTGCCGTCTCCTAAATTCTGACAACCGAATCTGTGCAGAGAGCAAACAATACCGAAACCACCTCCTGAAGAATGAATCAACCTGGGTTTTCTTCCTTGGGCGATGAACCTTAGGGAAAGTGCCCTCCACTTAATAATAGGTGAGAACACTGCATAGATAGCATGTTACAACCCACAACTTCTGTCATGAAGACGGAAACATGTGCAACGTTGTGCTGAAAGCATAAGGAAAGTGGAAGAGACGTAGCTTCAAGAAAGTAGTGTACCGAATCCATCCTTCAAGGCACGTCTTCTTTCATGAAGTTGGAAGCATTCTCAGAAGAACGTGTCTCAGCATAAGGAATTTATGGTGCACTTAACCTTAGGAAAGATCTCCATCGAAAAGCATCTGAAGCTCACATCTTCTCTCATGCAGATGGAGGCATGGGCTACAGGGTGAAGGAACGTGTAAAGATGTGCCGTTTACTAAACTATGAGCACCAAGCCTCTGTACAGAGAATGCCACTTCAAACATCCTGATGCATGAAGAGAGAAGCTTTTTCAAATATCAGTGTTGAACGGAAAGAGAAGTGCCTTACGCTTAAGAGGAAGAAAGAGCACCATCTAGAGACAACCTTCCAAGTCACATCTACCTTCAAGAAGATGGTGTACTTCCCAGTAGTGTGTATGCAAACCTAAGGAACGTGCTGTATGCTTAAAAAAGAACACCCTTTTGAAAGGTCTTCCAACTCACAGCTTTGGGACGGAAGATGAAAGTAATTGCAGAAGTGTGAGAGAAAACATAAGGAGAGGTTAATTCTAAGTAATGGAGAGAACCAAGACTTTTGAGAGAAGAGCAACATCATTCTAACATCGTGATCCATGAATATACACGCGGTTCCAATAAGTGTATTGAACCTTAAGGAAACTGAAATAGACGTAACTCTCAGTAAGAACAGGGTATGCAAAGTGTCTTCCAAATCGCATCGTCTGTCTTGATGATGAAAGCCTGTTTCACATTCTGAATGGAAGCATAAGGAAAGGGCCATGAACCAATCTTTAAGACAGAACATTGCAGAGAAGCTGCCTTTCAGGTCACGTCTTTGGTCGTGAAGATGAAAGCGTTTGCCAGAGGTATAAGAAAACTTAAGGAAAGTGCCATAGACTGAAGTCGAAGAAAGAACACCAGAGAGAAAGCATCTTGCAACTCACAGGATTCTGTCCTGAAAATGAAAGCATGTGCAAACGTCTGTGTGAACACATCAACAGAAAGCGCTTTGCTTAACTCTATAAAAGAACACTGTTGAGACACCATGTCTCAACTCACAACTTCTGTCGTGAAGATGGAAGCTATGGGAAGAGTGCGGCGGAGCCTGAAAAGAAAGTGCCGTCTCCTAAATTCTGACAACCGAATCTGTGCAGAGCGCATACAATACCGAACCCACCTCCTAAGGAATGAATCAACCTGGGTTTTCTTCCTTGTGCGCTGAACCTTAAGGATCGTGCCATTCACTTAATAGTAGGTGAGAACATTAGATAGATAGCATCTTACAACCCACCACTTCTGTCATGAAGACGGAAACGTTTGCAACGTTGTGCTGAAGGCATAAGGAAAGTGGCAGAGACGTAGCTTCAAGAAAGTAGTGTACCGAATCCATCCTTCAAGACACGTCTTCTTTCATGAAGTTGGAAGCATTCTTAGAAGAGCGTGTCTCAGCATAAGGAATTTATGGTGCACTTAACCTTAGGAAAGATCTCCATCGAAAAGCATCTGAAACTCACATCTTCTCTCATGCAGATGGAGGCATGGGCTACAGGGTGAAGGAACGTGTAAAGATGTGCCGTTTACTAAACTATGAGCACCAAGGCTGTGTAGAGAGAATGCCACTTCAAACATCCTGATGCATGAAGAGAGAAGCTTTTTCAAATATCAGTGTTGAACGGAAAGAGAAGTGCCTTACGCTTAAGAGCAAGAAAGAGCACCATCTAGAGACAACGTTCCAAGTCACATCTACCTTCAAGAAGATGGTGTACTTCCCAGTAGTGTGTATGCAAACCTAGGGAACGTGCTGTATGCTTAAAAAAGAACACCCTTTTGAAAGGTCTTCCAACTCACAGCTTTGGGACGGAAGATGAAAGTAATTGCAGAAGTGTGAGAGAAAACATAAGGAGAGGTTAATTCTAAGTAATGGAGAGAACCAAGACTTTTGAGAGAAGAGCAACATCATTCTAACATCGTGATCCATGCATATACACGCGGTTCCCAATAAGTGTATTGAACCTTAAGGAAACTGAAATAGACGTAACTCTCAGTAAGAACAGGGTATGCAAAGTGTCTTCCAAATCGCATCGTCTGTCTTGATGATGAAAGCCTGTTTCACATTGTGAATGGAAGCATAAGGAAAGGGCCATGAACCAATCTTTAAGACAGAACATTGCAGAGAAGCTGCCTTTCAGGTCACGTCTTTGGTCGTGAAGATGAAAGCGTTTGCCAGAGGTATAAGGAAAGTGCCATAGACTGAAGTCAAAGAAAGAACACCAGAGAGAAAGCATCTTGCATCTCACAGGATTCTGTCCTGAAAATGGAAGCATGTGCAAAAGTCTGTGTGAACACATCAACAGAAAGCGCTTTGCATAATTCTATAGAAGAGCACTGTTGCGACACCATGTCTCAACTCACAACTTCTGTCGTGAAGATGGAAGCTATGGGAAGAGTGTGGGGGAACCTGAAAAGAATGAGCCGTCTCCTAAATTCTGACAACCGAATCTGTGCAGAGAGCATACAATACCGAACCCACCTCCTGAAGAATGAATCAACCTGGGTTTTCTTCCTTGGGCGATGAACCTTAGGGAAAGTGCCCTCCACTTAATAATAGGTGAGAACACTGCATAAATAGCATGTTAAAACCCACAACTTCTGTCATGAAGACGGAAACATGTGCAACGTTGTGCTGAAAGCATAAGGAAATTGGCAGAGACGTAGCTTCAAGAAAGTAGTGTAACGAATCCATCCTTCAAGACACGTCTTCTTTCATGAACTTGGAAGCATTCTGAGAAGAGCGTGTCTCAGCATAAGGAATTTATGGTGCACTTAACCTTAGGAAAGATCTCCATCGAAAAGCATCTGAAACTCACATCTTCTCTCATGCTGATAGAGGCATGGGCTACAGGGTGAAGGAACGTGTAAAGATGTGCCGTTTACTAAACTATGAGCACCAAGGCTGTGTAGAGAGAATGCCACTTCAAACATCCTGATGCATGAAGAGAGAAGCTTTTTCAAATATCAGTGTTGAACGGAAAGAGAAGTGCCTTAGGCTTAAGAGGAAGAAAGAGCACCATCTAGAGACAACCTTCCAAATCACATCTACCTTCAAGAAGATGGTGTTTAATTCCCAGTAGTGTGTATGCAAACCTAAGGAACGTGCTGTATGCTGAAAGAAGAACACCCTTTTGAAAGGTCTTCCAACTCACAGCTTTGGGACGGAAGATGGAAGTAATTGCAGAAGTGTGAGAGAAAACATAAGGAGAGGTTAATTCTAAGTAATGGAGAGAACCAAGACTTTTGAGAGAAGAGCAACATCATTCTAACATCGTGACCCATGAATATACACGCGGTTCCCAATAAGTGTATTGAACCTTAAGGAAACTGAAATAGACGTACCTCTCAGTAAGAACAGGGTATGCAAAGTGTCTTCCAAATCGCATCGTCTGTCTTGATGATGAAAGCCTGTTTCACATTGTGAATGGAAGCATAAGGAAAGGGCCATGAACCAATCTTTAAGACAGAACATTGAAGCGAAGCCGTCTTTCAGGTCACGTCTTTGGTCGTGAAGATGAAAGCGTTTGCCAGAGGTATAAGGAAAGTGCCATAGACTGAAGTCGAAGAAAGAACACCAGAGAGAAAGCATCTTGCATCTCACAGGATTCTGTCCTGAAAATGAAAGCATGTGCAAACGTCTGTGTGAACACATCAACAGAAAGCGCTTGGCTTAACTCTATAAAAGAACACTGTTGAGACACCATGTCTCAACTCACAACTTCTGTCGTGAAGATGGAAGCTATGGGAAGAGTGCGGCGGAGCCTGAAAAGAAAGTGCCGTCTCCTAAATTCTGACAACCGAATCTGTGCAGAGCGCATACAATACCGAACCCACCTCCTAAGGAATGAATCAACCTGGGTTTTCTTCCTTGTGCGCTGAACCTTAAGGATCGTGCCATTCACGTAATAGTAGGTGAGAACATTAGATAGATGGCATCTTACATCCCACAACTTCTGTCATGAAGACGGAAACGTTTGCAACGTTGTGCTGAAGGCATAAGGAAAGTGGCAGAGACGTAGCTTCAAGAAAGTAGTGTACCGAATCCATCCTTCAAGACACGTCTTCTTTCATGAAGTTGGAAGCATTCTTAGAAGAGCGTGTCTCAGCATAAGGAATTTATGGTGCACTTAACCTTAGGAAAGATCTCCTTCGAAAAGCATCTGAAACTCACATCTTCTCTCATGCAGATGGAGGCATGGGCTACAGGGTGAAGGAACGTGTAAAGATGTGCCGTTTACTAAACTATGAGCACCAAGCCTCTGTACAGAGAATGCCACTTCAAACATCCTGATGCATGAAGAGAGAAGCTTTTTCAAATATCAGTGTTGAACGGAAAGAGAAGTGCCTTACGCTTAAGAGGAAGAAAGAGCACCATCTAGAGACAACCTTCCAAGTCACATCTACCTTCAAGAAGATGGTGTTTAATTCCCAGTAGTGTGTATGCAAACCTAAGGAACGTGCTGTATGCTGAAAGAAGAACACCCTTTTGAAAGGTCTTCTAACTCAAAGCTTCGGGCCGGAAGATGGAAGTAATTGCAGAAGTGTGAGAGAAAACATAAGGAGAGGTTAATTCTAAGTAATGGAGAGAACCAAGACTTTTGAGAGAAGAGCAACATCATTCTAACATCGTGACCCATGAATATACACGCGGTTCCCAATAAGTGTATTCAACCTTAAGGAAACTGAAATAGACGTAACTCTCAGTAAGAACAGGGTATGCAAAGTGTCTTCCAAATCGCATCGTCTGTCTTGATGATGAAAGCCTGTTTCACATTGTGAATGGAAGCATAAGGAAAGGGCCATGAACCAATCTTTAAGACAGAACATTGCAGAGAAGCTGCCTTTCAGGTCACGTCTTTGGTTGTGAAGATGAAAGCGTTTGCCAGAGGTATAAGAAAACATAAGGAAAGTGCCATAGACTGAAGTCGAAGAAAGAACACCAGAGAGAAAGCATCTTGCATCTCACAGGATTCTGTCCTGAAAATGAAAGCATGTGCAAACGTCTGTGTGAACACATCAACAGAAAGCGCTTTGCATAATTCTATAGAAGAGCACTGTTGCGACACCATGTCTCAACTCACAACTTCTGTCGTGAAGATGGAAGCTATGGGAAGAGTGCGGGGAAGCCTGAAACGAAAGTGCCGTCTCCTAAATTCTGACAACCGAATCTGTGCAGAGAGCATACAATACCGAACCCACCTCCTGAAGAATGAATCAACCTGGGTTTTCTTCCTTGGGCGATGAACCTTAGGGAAAGTGCCCTCCACTTAATAATAGGTGAGAACACTGCATAGATAGCATGTTACAACCCACAACTTCTGTCATGAAGACGGAAACATGTGCAACGTTGTGCTGAAAGCATAAGGAAAGTGGCAGAGACGTAGCTTCAAGAAAGTAGTGTACCGAATCCATCCTTCAAGACGCGTCTTCTTTCATGAAGTTGGAAGCATTCTCAGAAGAACGTGTCTCAGCATAAGGAATTTATGGTGCACTTAACCTTAGGAAAGATCTCCATCGAAAAGCATCTGAAACTCACATCTTCTCTCATGCAGATGGAGGCATGGGCTACAGGGTGAAGGAACGTGTAAAGATGTGCCGTTTACTAAACTATGAGCACCAAGCCTCTGTACAGAGAATGCCACTTCAAACATCCTGATGCATGAAGAGAGAAGCTTTTTCAAATATCAGTGTTGAACGGAAAGAGAAGTGCCTTACGCTTAAGAGGAAGAAAGAGCACCATCTAGAGACAACCTTCCAAGTCACATCTACCTTCAAGAAGATGGTGTTTAATTCCCAGTAGTGTGTATGCAAACCTAAGGAACGTGCTGTATGCTGAAAGAAGAACACCCTTTTGAAAGGTCTTCCAACTCAAAGCTTCGGGACGGAAGATGGAAGTAATTGCAGAAGTGTGAGAGAAAACATAAGGAGAGGTTAATTCTAAGTAATGGAGAGAACCAAGACTTTTGAGAGAAGAGCAACATCATTCTAACATCGTGACCCATGAATATACACGCGGTTCCCAATAAGTGTATTGAACCTTAAGGAAACTGAAATAGACGTAACTCTCAGTAAGAACAGGGTATGCAAAGTGTCTTCCAAATCGCATCGTCTGTCTTGATGATGAAAGCCTGTTTCACATTATGAATGGAAGCATAAGGAAAGGGCCATGAACCAATCTTTAAGACAGAACATTGCAGAGAAGCTGCCTTTCAGGTCACGTCTTTGGTCGTGAAGATGAAAGCGTTTGCCAGAGGTATAAGAAAACATAAGGAAAGTGCCATAGACTGAAGTCGAAGAAAGAACACCAGAGAGAAAGCATCTTGCAACTCACAGGATTCTGTCCTGAAAATGAAAGCATGTGCAAACGTCTGTGTGAACACATCAACAGAAAGCGCTTTGCTTAACTCTATAAAAGAACACTGTAGAGACACCATGTCTCAACTCACAACTTCTGTCGTGAAGATGGAAGCTATGGGAAGAGTGCGGCGGAGCCTGAAAAGAAAGTGCCGTCTCCTAAATTCTGACAACCGAATCTGTGCAGAGAGCATACAATACCGAACCCACCTCCTAAGGAATGAATCAACCTGGGTTTTCTTCCTTGTGCGCTGAACCTTAAGGATCGTGCCATTCACTTAATAGTAGGTGAGAACATTAGATAGATAGCATCTTACAACCCACCACTTCTGTCATGAAGACGGAAACGTTTGCAACGTTGTGCTGAAGGCATAAGGAAAGTGGCAGAGACGTAGCTTCAAGAAAGTAGTGTACCGAATCCATCCTTCAAGACACGTTTTCTTTCATGAAGTTGGAAGCATTCTTAGAAGAGCGTGTCTCAGCATAAGGAATTTATGGTGCACTTAACCTTAGGAAAGATCTCCATCGAAAAGCATCTGAAACTCACATCTTCTCTCATGCAGATGGAGGCATGGGCTACAGGGTGAAGGAACGTGTAAAGATGTGCCGTTTACTAAACTATGAGCACCAAGGCTGTGTAGAGAGAATGCCACTTCAAACATCCTGATGCATGAAGAGAGAAGCTTTTTCAAATATCAGTGTTGAACGGAAAGAGAAGTGCCTTACGCTTAAGAGCAAGAAAGAGCACCATCTAGAGACAACCTTCCAAGTCACATCTACCTTCAAGAAGATGGTGTACTTCCCAGTAGTGTGTATGCAAACCTAGGGAACGTGCTGTATGCTTAAAAAAGAACACCCTTTTGAAAGGTCTTCCAACTCACAGCTTTGGGACGGAAGATGAAAGTAATTGCAGAAGTGTGAGAGAAAACATAAGGAGAGGTTAATTCTAAGTAATGGAGAGAACCAAGACTTTTGAGAGAAGAGCAACATCATTCTAACATCGTGACCCATGAATATACACGCGGTTCCCAATAAGTGTATTCAACCTTAAGGAAACTGAAATAGACGTAACTCTCAGTAAGAACAGGGTATGCAAAGTGTCTTCCAAATCGCATCGTCTGTCTTGATGATGAAAGCCTGTTTCACATTGTGAATGGAAGCATAAGGAAAGGGCCATGAACCAATCTTTAAGACAGAACATTGCAGAGAAGCTGCCTTTCAGGTCACGTCTTTGGTTGTGAAGATGAAAGCGTTTGCCAGAGGTATAAGAAAACATAAGGAAAGTGCCATAGACTGAAGTCGAAGAAAGAACACCAGAGAGAAAGCATCTTGCATCTCACAGGATTCTGTCCTGAAAATGAAAGCATGTGCAAACGTCTGTGTGAACACATCAACAGAAAGCGCTTTGCATAATTCTATAGAAGAGCACTGTTGCGACACCATGTCTCAACTCACAACTTCTGTCGTGAAGATGGAAGCTATGGGAAGAGTGCGGGGAAGCCTGAAACGAAAGTGCCGTCTCCTAAATTCTGACAACCGAATCTGTGCAGAGAGCATACAATACCGAACCCACCTCCTGAAGAATGAATCAACCTGGGTTTTCTTCCTTGGGCGATGAACCTTAGGGAAAGTGCCCTCCACTTAATAATAGGTGAGAACACTGCATAGATAGCATGTTACAACCCACAACTTCTGTCATGAAGACGGAAACATGTGCAACGTTGTGCTGAAAGCATAAGGAAAGTGGCAGAGACGTAGCTTCAAGAAAGTAGTGTACCGAATCCATCCTTCAAGACGCGTCTTCTTTCATGAAGTTGGAAGCATTCTCAGAAGAACGTGTCTCAGCATAAGGAATTTATGGTGCACTTAACCTTAGGAAAGATCTCCATCGAAAAGCATCTGAAACTCACATCTTCTCTCATGCAGATGGAGGCATGGGCTACAGGGTGAAGGAACGTGTAAAGATGTGCCGTTTACTAAACTATGAGCACCAAGCCTCTGTACAGAGAATGCCACTTCAAACATCCTGATGCATGAAGAGAGAAGCTTTTTCAAATATCAGTGTTGAACGGAAAGAGAAGTGCCTTACGCTTAAGAGGAAGAAAGAGCACCATCTAGAGACAACCTTCCAAGTCACATCTACCTTCAAGAAGATGGTGTTTAATTCCCAGTAGTGTGTATGCAAACCTAAGGAACGTGCTGTATGCTGAAAGAAGAACACCCTTTTGAAAGGTCTTCCAACTCAAAGCTTCGGGACGGAAGATGGAAGTAATTGCAGAAGTGTGAGAGAAAACATAAGGAGAGGTTAATTCTAAGTAATGGAGAGAACCAAGACTTTTGAGAGAAGAGCAACATCATTCTAACATCGTGACCCATGAATATACACGCGGTTCCCAATAAGTGTATTGAACCTTAAGGAAACTGAAATAGACGTAACTCTCAGTAAGAACAGGGTATGCAAAGTGTCTTCCAAATCGCATCGTCTGTCTTGATGATGAAAGCCTGTTTCACATTATGAATGGAAGCATAAGGAAAGGGCCATGAACCAATCTTTAAGACAGAACATTGCAGAGAAGCTGCCTTTCAGGTCACGTCTTTGGTCGTGAAGATGAAAGCGTTTGCCAGAGGTATAAGAAAACATAAGGAAAGTGCCATAGACTGAAGTCGAAGAAAGAACACCAGAGAGAAAGCATCTTGCAACTCACAGGATTCTGTCCTGAAAATGAAAGCATGTGCAAACGTCTGTGTGAACACATCAACAGAAAGCGCTTTGCTTAACTCTATAAAAGAACACTGTTGAGACACCATGTCTCAACTCACAACTTCTGTCGTGAAGATGGAAGCTATGGGAAGAGTGCGGCGGAGCCTGAAAAGAAAGTGCCGTCTCCTAAATTCTGACAACCGAATCTGTGCAGAGAGCATACAATACCGAACCCACCTCCTAAGGAATGAATCAACCTGGGTTTTCTTCCTTGTGCGCTGAACCTTAAGGATCGTGCCATTCACTTAATAGTAGGTGAGAACATTAGATAGATAGCATCTTACAACCCACCACTTCTGTCATGAAGACGGAAACGTTTGCAACGTTGTGCTGAAGGCATAAGGAAAGTGGCAGAGACGTAGCTTCAAGAAAGTAGTGTACCGAATCCATCCTTCAAGACACGTTTTCTTTCATGAAGTTGGAAGCATTCTTAGAAGAGCGTGTCTCAGCATAAGGAATTTATGGTGCACTTAACCTTAGGAAAGATCTCCATCGAAAAGCATCTGAAACTCACATCTTCTCTCATGCAGATGGAGGCATGGGCTACAGGGTGAAGGAACGTGTAAAGATGTGCCGTTTACTAAACTATGAGCACCAAGGCTGTGTAGAGAGAATGCCACTTCAAACACCCTGATGCATGAAGAGAGAAGCTTTTTCAAATATCAGTGTTGAACGGAAAGAGAAGTGCCTTACGCTTAAGAGCAAGAAAGAGCACCATCTAGAGACAACCTTCCAAGTCACATCTACCTTCAAGAAGATGGTGTACTTCCCAGTAGTGTGTATGCAAACCTAGGGAACGTGCTGTATGCTTAAAAAAGAACACCCTTTTGAAAGGTCTTCCAACTCACAGCTTTGGGACGGAAGATGAAAGTAATTGCAGAAGTGTGAGAGAAAACATAAGGAGAGGTTAATTCTAAGTAATGGAGAGAACCAAGACTTTTGAGAGAAGAGCAACATCATTCTAACATCGTGATCCATGCATATACACGCGGTTCCCAATAAGTGTATTGAACCTTAAGGAAACTGAAATAGACGTAACTCTCAGTAAGAAGAGGGTACGCAAAGTGTCTTCCAAATCGCATCGTCTGTCTTGATGATGAAAGCCTGTTTCACATTGTGAATGGAAGCATAAGGAAAGGGCCATGAACCAATCTTTAAGACAGAACATTGCAGAGAAGCTGCCTTTCAGGTCACGTCTTTGGTCGTGAAGATGAAAGCGTTTGCCAGAGGTATAAGGAAAGTGCCATAGACTGAAGTCAAAGAAAGAACACCAGAGAGAAAGCATCTTGCATGTAACAGGACTCTGTCCTGAAAATGGAAGCATGTGCAAAAGTCTGTGTGAACACATCAACAGAAAGCGCTTTGCATAATTCTATAGAAGAGCACTGTTGCGACACCATGTCTCAACTCACAACTTCTGTCGTGAAGATGGAAGCTATGGGAAGAGTGTGGGGGAACCTGAAAAGAAAGTGCCGTCTCCTAAATTCTGACAACCGAATCTGTGCAGAGAGCATACAATACCGAACCCACCTCCTGAAGAATGAATCAACCTGGGTTTTCTTCCTTGGGCGATGAACCTTAGGGAAAGTGCCCTCCACTTAATAATAGGTGAGAACACTGCATAGATAGCATGTTACAACCCACAACTTCTGTCATGAAGACGGAAACATGTGCAACGTTGTGCTGAAAGCATAAGGAAATTGGCAGAGACGTAGCTTCAAGAAAGTAGTGTAACGAATCCATCCTTGAAGACACGTCTTCTTTCATGAACTTGGAAGCATTCTCAGAAGAACGTGTCTCAGCATAAGGAATTTATGGTGCACTTAACCTTAGGAAAGATCTCCATCGAAAAGCATCTGAAACTCACATCTTCTCTCATGCTGATAGAGGCATGGGCTACAGGGTGAAGGAACGTGTAAAGATGTGCCGTTTACTAAACTATGAGCACCAAGGCTGTGTAGAGAGAATGCCACTTCAAACATCCTGATGCATGAAGAGAGAAGCTTTTTCAAATATCAGTGTTGAACGGAAAGAGAAGTGCCTTACGCTTAAGAGGAAGAAAGAGCACCATCTAGAGACAACCTTCCAAATCACATCTACCTTCAAGAAGATGGTGTTTAATTCCCAGTAGTGTGCATGCAAACCTAAGGAACGTGCTGTATGCTGAAAGAAGAACACCCTTTTGAAAGGTCTTCCAACTCACAGCTTTGGGACGGAAGATGGACGTAATTGCAGAAGTGTGAGAGAAAACATAAGGAGAGGTTAATTCTAAGTAATGGAGAGAACCAAGACTTTTGAGAGAAGAGCAACATCATTCTAACATCGTGACCCATGAATATACACGCGGTTCCCAATAAGTGTATTAAACCTTAAGGAAACTGAAATAGACGTAACTCTCAGTAAGAACAGGGTATGCAAAGTGTCTTCCAAATCGCATCGTCTGTCTTGATGATGAAAGCCTGTTTCACATTGTGAATGGAAGCATAAGGAAAGGGCCATGAACCAATCTTTAAGACAGAACATTGTAGCCAAGCCGTCTTTCAGGTCACGTCTTTGGTCGTGAAGATGAAAGCGTTTGCCAGAGGTATAAGAAAACATAAGGAACGTGCCATAGACTGAAGTCGAAGAAAGAACACCAGAGAGAAAGCATCTTGCATCTCACAGGATTCTGTCCTGAAAATGAAAGCATGTGCAAACGTCTGTCTGAACACATCAACAGAAAGCGCTTTGCTTAACTCTATAGAAGAACACTGTTGAGACACCATGTCTCAACTCACAACTTCTGTCGTGAAGATGGAAGCTATGGGAAGAATGCGGCGGAGCCTGAAAAGAAAGTGCCGTCTCCTAAATTCTGACAACCGAATCTGTGCAGAGCGCATACAATACCGAACCCACCTCCTAAGGAATGAATCAACCTGGGTTTTCTTCCTTGTGCGCTGAACCTTAAGGATGGTGCCATTCACTTAATAGTAGGTGAGAACATTAGATAGATAGCATCTTACCACCCACAACTTCTGTCATGAAGACGGAAACGTTTGCAATGTTGTGCTGAAGGCATAAGGAAAGTGGCAGAGACGTAGCTTCAAGAAAGTAGTGTACCGAATCCATCCTTCAAGACACGTCTTCTTTCATGAAGTTGGAAGCATTCTTAGAACAGCGTGTCTCAGCATAAGGAATTTATGGTGCACTTAACCTTAGGAAAGATCTCCATCAAAAAGCATCTGAAACTCACATCTTGTCTCATGCAGATGGAGGCATGGGCTACAGGGTGAAGGAACGTGTAAAGATGTGCCGTTTACTAAACTATGAGCACCAAGCCTCTGTAGAGAGAATGCCACTTCAAACATCCTGATGCATGAAGAGAGAAGCTTTTTCAAATATCAGTGTTGAACGGAAAGAGAAGTGCCTTACGCTTAAGAGCAAGAAAGAGCACCATCTAGAGACAACCTTCCAAATCACATCTACCTTCAAGAAGATGGTGTTTAATTCCCAGTAGTGTGTATGCAAACCTAAGGAACGTGCTGTATGCTGAAAGAACACCCTTTTGAAAGGTCTTCCAACTCACAGCTTTGGGACGGAAGATGAAAGTAATTGCAGAAGTGTGAGAGAAAACATAAGGAGAGGTTAATTCTAAGTAATGGAGAGAACCAAGACTTTTGAGAGAAGAGCAACATCATTCTAACATCGTGATCCATGAATATACACGCGGTTCCCAATAAGTGTATTGAACCTTAAGGAAACTGAAATAGACGTACCTCTCAGTAAGAACAGGGTATGCAAAGTGTCTTCCAAATCGCATCGTCTGTCTTGATGATGAAAGCCTGTTTCACATTGTGAATGGAAGCATAAGGAAAGGGCCATGAACCAATCTTTAAGACAGAACATTGTAGCGAAGCCGTCTTTCAGGTCACGTCTTTGGTCGTGAAGATGAAAGCGTTTGCCAGAGGTATAAGGAAAGTGCCATAGACTGAAGTCGAAGAAAGAACACCAGAGAGAAAGCATCTTGCATCTCACAGGATTCTGTCCTGAAAATGAAAGCATGTGCAAACGTCTGTGTGAACACATCAACAGAAAGCGCTTTGCTTAACTCTATAAAAGAACACTGTTGAGACACCATGTCTCAACTCACAACTTCTGTCGTGAAGATGGAAGCTATGGGAAGAGTGCGGCGGAGCCTGAAAAGAAAGTGCCGTCTCCTAAATTCTGACAACCGAATCTGTGCAGAGCGCATACAATACCGAACCCACCTCCTAAGGAATGAATCAACCTGGGTTTTCTTCCTTGTGCGCTGAACCTTAAGGATCGTGCCATTCACGTAATAGTAGGTGAGAACATTAGATAGATGGCATCTTACATCCCACAACTTCTGTCATGAAGACGGAAACGTTTGCAACGTTGTGCTGAAGGCATAAGGAAAGTGGCAGAGACGTAGCTTCAAGAAAGTAGTGTACCGAATCCATCCTTCAAGACACGTCTTCTTTCATGAAGTTGGAAGCATTCTTAGAAGAGCGTGTCTCAGCATAAGGAATTTATGGTGCACTTAACCTTAGGAAAGATCTCCATCGAAAAGCATCTGAAACTCACATCTTCTCTCATGCAGATGGAGGCATGGGCTACAGGGTGAAGGAACGTGTAAAGATGTGCCGTTTACTAAACTATGAGCACCAAGCCTCTGTACAGAGAATGCCACTTCAAACATCCTGATGCATGAAGAGAGAAGCTTTTTCAAATATCAGTGTTGAACGGAAAGAGAAGTGCCTTACGCTTAAGAGGAAGAAAGAGCACCATCTAGAGACAACCTTCCAAGTCACATCTACCTTCAACAAGATGGTGTTTAATTCCCAGTAGTGTGTATGCAAACCTAAGGAACGTGCTGTATGCTGAAAGAAGAACACCCTTTTGAAAGGTCTTCCAACTCAAAGCTTCGGGACGGAAGATGGAAGTTATTGCAGAAGTGTGAGAGAAAACATAAGGAGAGGTTAATTCTAAGTAATGGAGAGAACCAAGACTTTTGAGAGAAGAGCAACATCATTCTAACATCGTGACCCATGAATATACACGCGGTTCCCAATAAGTGTATTCAACCTTAAGGAAACTGAAATAGACGTAACTCTCAGTAAGAACAGGGTATGCAAAGTGTCTTCCAAATCGCATCGTCTGTCTTGATGATGAAAGCCTGTTTCACATTGTGAATGGAAGCATAAGGAAAGGGCCATGAACCAATCTTTAAGACAGAACATTGCAGAGAAGCTGCCTTTCAGGTCACGTCTTTGGTCGTGAAGATGAAAGCGTTTGCCAGAGGTATAAGAAAACATAAGGAAAGTGCCATAGACTGAAGTCGAAGAAAGAACACCAGAGAGAAAGCATCTTGCATCTCACAGGATTCTGTCCTGAAAATGAAAGCATGTGCAAACGTCTGTGTGAACACATCAACAGAAAGCGCTTTGCATAATTCTATAGAAGAGCACTGTTGCGACACCATGTCTCAACTCACAACTTCTGTCGTGAAGATGGAAGCTATGGGAAGAGTGCGGGGAAGCCTGAAAAGAAAGTGCCGTCTCCTAAATTCTGACAACCGAAACTGTGCAGAGAGCATACAATACCGAACCCACCTCCTGAAGAATGAATCAACCTGGGTTTTCTTCCTTGGGCGATGAACCTTAGGGAAAGTGCCCTCCACTTAATAATAGGTGAGAACACTGCATAGATGGCATGTTACAACCCACAACTTCTGTCATGAAGACGGAAACATGTGCAACGTTGTGCTGAAAGCATAAGGAAAGTGGCAGAGGCGTAGCTTCAAGAAAGTAGTGTACCGAATCCATCCTTCAAGACGCGTCTTCTTTCATGAAGTTGGAAGCATTCTCAGAAGAACGTGTCTCAGCATAAGGAATTTATGGTGCACTTAACCTTAGGAAAGATCTCCATCGAAAAGCATCTGAAACTCACATCTTCTCTCATGCAGATGGAGGCATGGGCTACAGGGTGAAGGAACGTGTAAAGATGTGCCGTTTACTAAACTATGAGCACCAAGCCTCTGTACAGAGAATGCCACTTCAAACATCCTGATGCATGAAGAGAGAAGCTTTTTCAAATATCAGTGTTGAACGGAAAGAGAAGTGCCTTCCGCTTAAGAGGAAGAAAGAGCACCATCTAGAGACAACCTTCCAAGTCACATCTACCTTCAAGAAGATGGTGTTTAATTCCCAGTAGTGTGTATGCAAACCTAAGGAACGTGCTGTATGCTGAAAGAGGAACACCCTTTTGAAAGGTCTTCCAACTCAAAGCTTCGGGACGGAAGATGGAAGTAATTGCAGAAGTGTGAGAGAAAACATAAGGAGAGGTTAATTCTAAGTAATGGAGAGAACCAAGACTTTTGAGAGAAGAGCAACATCATTCTAACATCGTGACCCATGAATATACACGCGGTTCCCAATAAGTGTATTGAACCTTAAGGAAACTGAAATAGACGTAACTCTCAGTAAGAACAGGGTACGCAAAGTGTCTTCCAAATCGCATCGTCTGTCTTGATGATGAAAGCCTGTTTCACATTGTGAATGGAAGCATAAGGAAAGGGCCATGAACCAATGTTTAAGACAGAACATTGCAGAGAAGCTGCCTTTCAGGTCACGTCTTTGGTCGTGAAGATGAAAGCGTTTGCCAGAGGTATAAGGAAAGTGCCATAGACTGAAGTCAAAGAAAGAACACCAGAGAGAAAGTATCTTGCATGTAACAGGATTCTGTCCTGAAAATGGAAGCATGTGCAAAAGTCTGTGTGAACACATCAACAGAAAGCGCTTTGCATAATTCTATAGAAGAGCACTGTTGCGACCCCATGTCTCAACTCACAACTTCTGTCGTGGAGATGGAAGCTATGGGAAGAGTGCGGGGGAACCTAAAAAGAAGTGCCGTCTCCTAAATTCTGACAACCGAATCTGTGCAGAGAGCATACAATACCGAACCCACCTCCTGAAGAATGAATCAACATGGGTTTTTTTCCTTGGGCGATGAACCTTAGGGAAAGTGCCCTCCACTTAATAATAGGTGAGAACACTGCATAGATAGCATGTTACAACCCACAACTTCTGTCATGAAGACAGAAACATGTGCAACGTTGTGCTGAAAGCATAAGGAAAGTGGCAGAGACGTAGCTTCAAGAAAGTAGTGTACCGAATCCATCCTTCAAGACACATCTTCTTTCATGAAGTTGGAAGCATTCTCAGAAGAACGTGTCTCAGCATAAGGAATTTATGGTGCACTTAACCTTAGGAAAGATCTCCATCGAAAAGCATCTGAAACTCACATCTTCTCTCATGCAGATGGATGCATGGGCTACAGCGTGAAGGAAAGTGTAAAGATGTGCCGTTTACTAAACTATGAGCACCAAGCCTCTGTACAGAGAATGCCACTTCAAACATCCTGATGCATGAAGAGAGAAGCTTTTTCAAATATCAGTGTTGAACGGAAAGAGAAGTGCCTTACGCTTAAGAGGAAGAAAGAGCACCATCTAGAGACAACCTTCCAAGTCACATCTACCTTCAAGAAGATGGTGTACTTCCCAGTAGTGTGTATGCAAACCTAAGGAACGTGCTATATGCTGAAAGAAGAACACCCTTTTGAAAGGTCTTCCGACTCACAGCTTTGGGACGGAAGATGAAAGTAATTGCAGAAGTGTGAGAGAAAACATAAGGAGAGGTTAATTCTAAGTAATGGAGAGAACCAAGACTTTTGAGAGAAGAGCAACATCATTCTAACATCGTGATCCATGAATATACACGCGGTTCCCAATAAGTGTATTGAACCTTAAGGAAACTGAAATAGACGTAACTCTCAGTAAGAACAGGGTACGCAAAGTGTCTTCCAAATCGCATCGTCTGTCTTGATGATGAAAGCCTGTTTCACATTGTGAATGGAAGCATAAGGAAAGGGCCATGAACCAATCTTTAAGACAGAACATTGCAGAGAAGCTGCCTTTCAGGTCACGTCTTTGGTCGTGAAGATGAAAGCGTTTTCCAGAGGTATAAGAAAAGTACCATAGACTGAAGTCAAAGAAAGAACACCAGAGAGAAAGCATCTTGCATGTAACAGGATTCTGTCCTGAAAATGGAAGCATGTGCAAAAGTCTGTGTGAACACATCAACAGAAAGCGCTTTGCATAATTCTATAGAAGAGCACTGTTGCGACACCATGTCTCAACTCACAACCTCTGTCGTGAAGATGGAAGCTATGGGAAGAGTGCGGCGGAGCCTGAAACGAAAGTGCCGTCTCCTAAATTCTGACAACCGAATCTGTGCAGAGCGCATACAATACCGAACCCACCTCCTAAGGAATGAATCAACCTGGGTTTTCTTCCTTGGGCGATGAACCTTAGGGAAAGTGCCCTCCACTTAATAATAGGTGAGAACACTGCATAGATAGCATGTTACAACCCACAACTTCTGTCATGAAGACGGAAACGTGCAACGTTGTGCTGAAATCATAAGGAAAGTGGCAGAGACGTAGCTTCAAGAAAGTAGTGTACCGAATCCATCCTTCAAGACACGTCTTCTTTCATGAAGTTGGAAGCATTCTCAGAAGAACGTGTCTCAGCATAAGGAATTTATGGTGCACTTAACCTTCGGAAAGATCTCCATCGAAAAGCATCTGAAACTCACATCTTCTCTCATGCAGATGGAGGCATGGGCTACAGGGTGAAGGAACGTGTAAAGATGTGCCGTTTACTAAACTATGAGCACCAAGCCTCTGTACAGAGAATGCCACTTCAAACATCCTGAAGCATGAAGAGAGAAGCTTTTTCAAATATCAGTGTTGAACGGAAAGAGAAGTGCCTTACGCTTAAGAGGAAGAAAGAGCACCATCTAGAGACAACCTTCCAAATCACATCTACCTTCAAGAAGATGGTGTTTAATTCCCAGTAGTGTGTATGCAAACCTAAGGAACGTGCTGTATGCTGAAAGAAGAACACCCTTTTGAAAGGTCTTCCAACTCAAAGCTTCGGGACGGAAGATGGAAGTAATTGCAGAAGTGTGAGAGAAAACATAAGGAGAGGTTAATTCTAAGTAATGGAGAGAACCAAGACTTTTGAGAGAAGAGCAACATCATTCTAACATCGTGACCCATGAATATACACGCAGTTCCCAATAAGTGTATTGAACCTTAAGGAAACTGAAATAGACGTAACTCTCAGTAAGAACAGGGTATGCAAAGTGTCTTCCAAATCGCATAGTCTGTCTTGATGATGAAAGCCTGTTTCACATTGTGAATGGAAGCATAAGGAAAGGGCCATGAACCAATCTTTAAGACAGAACATTGTAGCGAAGCCGTCTTTCAGGTCACGTCTTTGGTCGTGAAGATGAAAGCGTTTGCCAGAGGTATAAGAAAACATAAGGAAAGTTCCATAGACTGAAGTCGAAGAAAGAAGACCAGAGAGAAAGCATCTTGCATCTCACAGGATGCTGTCCTGAAAATGAAAGCATGTGCAAACGTCTGTGTGAACACATCAACAGAAAGCGCTTTGCTTAACTCTATAAAAGAACACTGTTGAGACACCATGTGTCACCTCACAACTTCTGTCGTGAAGATGGAAGCTATGGGAAGAGTGCGGCGGAGCCTGAAAAGAAAGTGCCATCTCCTAAATTCTGACAACCGAATCTGTGCAGAGCGCGTACAATACCGAACCCACCTCCAACGGAATGAATCAACCTGGGTTTTCTTCCTTGTGCGCTGATCCTTAAGGATCGTGCCATTCACTTAATTGTAGGTGAGAACATTAGATAGATAGCATCTTACAACCCACAACTTCTGCCATGAAGACGGAAACGTTTGCAACGTTGTGCTGAAGGCATAAGGAAAGTGGCAGAGACGTAGCTTCAAGAACGTAGTGTACCGAATCCATCCTTCAAGACACGTCTTCTTTCATGAACTTGGAAGCATTCTTAGAAGAGCGTGTCTCAGCATAAGGAATTGATGTTGCACTTAACCTTAGGAAAGATCTCCATCGAAAAGCATCTGAAACTCACATCTTCTCTCATGCAGATGGAGGCATGGGCTACAGGGTGAAGGAACGTGTAAAGATGTGCCCTTTACTAAACTATGAGCACCAAGGCTGTGTAGAGAGAATGCCACTTCAAACATCCTGATGCATGAAGAGAGAAGCTCTTTCAAATATCAGTGTTGAACGGAAAGAGAAGTGCCTTACGCTTAAGAGGAAGAAAGAGCACCATCTAGAGACAACCTTCCAAGTCACATCTACCTTCAAGAAGATGGTGTACTTCCCAGTAGTGTGTATGCAAACCTAAGGAACGTGCTGTATGCTTAAAAAAGAACACCCTTTTGAAAGGTCTTCCAACTCACAGCTTTGGGACGGTAGATGAAAGTAATTGCAGAAGTGTGAGAGAAAACATAAGGAGAGGTTAATTCTAAGTAATGGAGAGAACCAAGACTTTTGAGAGAAGAGCAACATCATTCTAACATCGTGATCCATGAATATACACGCGGTTCCCAATAAGTGTATTGAACCTTAAGGAAACTGAAATAGACGTAACTCTCAGTAAGAACAGGGTATGCAAAGTGTCTTCCAAATCGCATCGTCTGTCTTGATGATGAAAGCCTGTTTCACATTGTGAATGGAAGCATAAGGAAAGGGCCATGAACCAATCTTTAAGACAGAACATTGTAGCGAAGCCGTCTTTCAGGTCACGTCTTTGGTCGTGAAGATGAAAGCGTTTGCCAGAGGTATAAGGAAAGTGCCATAGACTGAAGTCAAAGAAAGAACACCAGAGAGAAAGCATCTTGCATCTCACAGGATTCTGCCCTGAAAACGGAACCATGTGCAAAAGTCTGTGTGAACACATCAACAGAAAGCGCTTTGCATAATTCTATAGAAGAGCACTGTTGCGACACCATGTCTCAACTCACAACTTCTGTCGTGAAGATGGAAGCTATGGGAAGAGTGCGGGGAAACCTGAAAAGAAAGTGCCGTCTCCTAAATTCTGACAACCGAATCTGTGCAGAGAGAATACAATACCGAACCCACCTTCTGAAAAATCAATCAACCTGGGTTTTCTTCCTTGTGCTCTGAACCTTAAGGATCGTGCCTTTCACTTAATAATAGGTGAGAACACTGCATAGATAGCATGTTACAACCCACAACTTCTGTCATGAAGACGGAAACATGTGCAACGTTGTGCTGAAAGCATAAGGAAAGTGGCAGAGACGTAGCTTCAAGAAAGTAGTGTACCGAATCCATCCGTCAAGACACGTCTTCTTTCATGAAGTTGGAAGCATTCTCAGAAGAACGTGTCTCAGCATAAGGAATTTATGGTGCACTTAACCTTAGGAAAGATCTCCATCGAAAAGCATCTGAAACTCACATCTTCTCTCATGCAGATGGAGGCATGGGCTACAGGGTGAAGGAACGTGTAAAGATGTGCCGTTTACTAAACTATGAGCACCAAGGCTGTGTAGAGAGAATGCCACTTCAAACATCCTGATGCATGAAGAGAGAAGCTTTTTCAAATATCAGTGTGGAACGGAAAGAGAAGTGCCTTACGCTTAAGAGGAAGAAAGAGCACCATCTAGAGACAACCTTCCAAATCACATCTACCTTCAAGAAGATGGTGTTTAATTCCCAGTAGTGTGTATGCAAACCTAAGGAACGTGCTGTATGCTGAAAGAAGAACACCCTTTTGAAAGGTCTTCCAACTCAAAGCTTCGGGACGGAAGATGGAAGTAATTGCAGAAGTGTGAGAGAAAACATAAGGAGAGGTTAATTCTAAGTAATGGAGAGAACCAAGACTTTTGAGAGAAGTGCAACATCATTCTAACATCGTGACCCATGAATATACACGCGGTTCCCAATAAGTGTATTGAACCTTAAGGAAACTGAAATAGACGTAAGTCTCAGTAAGAACAGGGTATGCAAAGTGTCTTCCAAATCGCATCGTCTGTCTTGATGATGAAAGCCTGTTTCACATTGTGAATGGAAGCATAAGGAAAGGGCCATGAACCAATCTTTAAGACAGAACATTGTAGCGAAGCCGTCTTTCAGGTCACGTCTTTGGTCGTGAAGATGAAAGCGTTTGCAGAGGTATAAGGAAAGTGCCATAGACTAAAGTCAAAGAAAGAACACCAGAGAGAAAGCATCTTGCATCTCACAGGATTCTGCCCTGAAAACGGAACCATGTGCAAAAGTCTGTGTGAACACATCAACAGAAAGCGCTTTGCATAATTCTATAGAAGAGCACTGTTGAGACACCATGTCTCAACTCAAAACTTCTGTCGTGAAGATGGAAGCTATGGGAAGAGTGCGGGGGAACCTGAAACGAAAGTGCCGTCTCCTAAATTCTGACAACCGAATCTGTGCAGAGAGCATACAATACCGAACCCACCTCCTGAAGAATCAATCAACTTGGGTTTTCTTCCTTGTGCTCTGAACCTTAAGGATCGTGCCATTCACTTAATAATAGGTGAGAACACTGCATAGATAGCATGTTACAACCCACAACTTCTGTCATGAAGATGGAAACATGTGCAACGTTGTGCTGAAAGCATAAGGAAAGTGGCAGAGACGGAGCTTCAAGAAAGTAGTGTATCGAATCCATCCTTCAAGACACGTCTTCTTTCATGAAGTTGGAAGCATTCTTAGAAGAGTGTGTCTCAGCATAAGGAATTTATGGTGCACTTAACCTTAGGAAAGATCTCCATCGAAAAGCATCTGAAGCTCACATCTTCTCTCATGCAGATGGAGGCATGGGCTACAGGGTGAAGGAACGTGTAAAGATGTGCCGTTTACTGAACAATGAGCACCAAGCCTCTATACAGAGAATGCCACTTCAAACATTCTCATCCATGAAAAGAGAAGCTTTTTCAAATATCAGTGTTGAACGGAAAGAGAAGTGCCTTAGCTTAAGAGGAAGAAAGAGCACCACCTAGAGACAACCTTCCAAATCACATCTACCTTCAAGAAGATGGTGTTTAATTCCCAGTAGTGTGTATGCAAACCTAAGGAACGTGCTGTATGCTGAAAGAAGAACACCCTTTTGAAAGGTCTTCCAACTCATAGCTTCGTGACGGAAGATGGAAGTAATTGCAGAAGTGTGAGAGAAAACATAAGGAGAGGTTAATTCTAAGTAATGGAGAGAACCAAGACTTTTGAGAGAAGAGCAACATCATTCTAACATCGTGACCCATGAATATACACGCGGTTCCCAATAAGTGTATTGAACCTTAAGGAAACTGAAATAGACGTAACTCTCAGTAAGAACAGGGTATGCAAAGTGTCTTCCAAATCGCATCGTCTGTCTTGATGATGAAAGCCTGTTTCACATTGTGAATGGAAGCATAAGGAAAGGGCCATGAACCAATCTTTAAGACAGAACATTGTAGAGAAGCCGTCTTTCAGGTCACGTCCTTGGTCGTGAAGATGAAAGCGTTTGCCAGAGGTATAAGAAAACATAAGGAAAGTGTCATAGACTGAAGTCGAAGAAAGAAGACCAGAGAGAAAGCATCTTGCATCTCACAGGATGCTGTCCTGAAAATGAAAGCATGTGCAAACGTCTGTGTGAACACATCAACAGAAAGCGCTTTGCTTAACTCTATAAAAGAACACTGTTGAGACACCATGTCTCAACTCACAACTTCTGTCGTGAAGATGGAAGCTATGGGAAGAGTGCGGCGGAGCCTGAAAAGAAAGTGCCGTGTCCTAAATTCTGACAACCGAATCTGTGCAGAGCGCTTACAATACCGAACCCACCTCCTAAGGAATGAATCAACCTGGGTTTTCTTCCTTGGGCGCTGAACCTTAAGGATCGTGCCATTCACTTAATAGTAGTAGTTGAGAACATTAGATAGATAGCATCTTACAACCCACAACTTCTGTCATGAAGACGGAAACGTTTGCAATGTTGTGCTGAAGGCATAAGGAAAGTGGCAGAGACGTAGCTTCAAGAAAGTAGTGTACCGAATCCATCCTTCAAGACACGTCTTCTTTCATGAACTTGGAAGCATTCTTAGAAGAGCGTGTCTCAGCATAAGGAATTTATGGTGCACTTAACCTTAGGAAAGATCTCCATCGAAAAGCATCTGAAACTCACATCTTCTCTCATGCAGATGGAGGCATGGGCTACAGGGTGAAGGAACGTGTAAAGATGTGCCATTTACTAAACTATGAGCACCAAGGCTGTGTAGAGAGAATGCCACTTCAAACATCCTGATGCATGAAGAGAGAAGCTTTTTCAAATATCAGTGTTGAACGGAAAGAGAAGTGCCTTACGCTTAAGAGGAAGAAAGAGCACCATCTAGAGACAACCTTCCAAGTCACATCTACCTTCAAGAAGATGGTGTACTTCCCAGTAGTGTGTATGCAAACCTAAGGAACGTGCTGTATGCTTAAAAAAGAACACCCTTTTGAAAGGTCTTCCAACTCACAGCTTTGGGACGGAAGATGAAAGTAATTGCAGAAGTGTGAGAGAAAACATAAGGAGAGGTTAATTCTAAGTAATGGAGAGAACCAAGACTTTTGAGAGAAGAGCAACATCATTCTAACATCGTGATCCATGAATATACACGCGGTTCCCAATAAGTGTATTGAACCTTAAGGAAACTGAAATAGACGTAACTCTCAGTAAGAACAGGGTATGCAAAGTGTCTTCCAAATCGCATCGTCTGTCTTGATGATGAAAGCCTGTTTCACACTGTGAATGGAAGCATAAGGAAAGGGCCATGAACCAATCTTTAAGACAGAACATTGCAGAGAAGCTGCCTTTCAGGTCACGTCTTTGGTCGTGAAGATGAAAGCGTTTGCCAGAGGTATAAGGAAAGTGCCATAGACTGAAGTCAAAGAAAGAACACCAGAGAGAAAGCATCTTGCATGTAACAGGATTCTGTCCTGAAAATGGAAGCATGTGCAAAAGTCTGTGTGAACACATCAACAGAAAGCGCTTTCCCTAATTCTATAGAAGAGCACTGTTGCGACCCCATGTCTCAACTCACAACTTCTGTCGTGGAGATGGAAGCTATGGGAAGAGTGCGGGGGAACCTGAAAAGAAAGTGCCGTCTCCTAAATTCTGACAACGGAATCTGTGCAGAGAGCATACAATACCGAACCCACCTCCTGAAGAATGAATCAACCTGGGTTTTCTTCCTTGTGGGCTGAACCTTAAGGATCGTGCATTCACTTAATAGCAGGTGAGAACATTAGATAGATAGCATCTTACAACCCACCACTTCTGTCATGAAGACGGAAACGTTTGCAACGTTGTGCTGAAGGCATAAGGAAAGTGGCAGAGACGTAGCTTCAAGAAAGTAGTGTACCGAAACCATCCTTCAAGACACATCTTCTTTCATGAAGTTGGAAGCATTCTTAGAAGAGCGTGTCTCAGCATAAGGAATTTATGGTGCACTTAACCTTAGGAAAGATCTCCATCGAAAAGCATCTGAAACTCACATCTTCTCTCATGCAGATGGAGGCATGGGCTACAGGGTGAAGGAACGTGTAAAGATGTGCCGTTTACTAAACTATGAGCACCAAGCCTCTGTACAGAGAATGCCACTTCAAACATTCTGATGCATGAAGAGAGAAGCTTTTTCAAATATCAGTGTTGAACGGAAAGAGAAGTGCCTTACGCTTAAGAGGAAGAAAGAGCACCATCTAGAGACAACCTTCCAAATCACATCTACCTTCAAGAAGATGGTGTTTAATTCCCAGTAGTGTGTATGCAAACCTAAGGAACGTGCTGTATGCTGAAAGAAGAACACCCTTTTGAAAGGTCTTCCAACTCAAAGCTTCGGGACAGAAGATGGAAGTAATTGCAGAAGTGTGAGAGAAAACATAAGGAGAGGTTAATTCTAAGTAATGGAGAGAACCAAGACTTTTGAGAGAAGAGCAACATCATTCTAACATCGTGCCCCATGAATATACACGCGGTTCCCAATAAGTGTATTCAACCTTAAGGAAACTGAAATAGACGTAACTCTCAGTAAGAACAGGGTATGCAAAGTGTCTTCCAAATCACACCGTCTGTCTTGATGATGAAAGCCTGTTTCACATTGTGAATGGAAGCATAAGGAAAGGGCCATGAACCAATCTTTAAGACAGAACATTGTAGCGAAGCCGTCTTTCAGCTCACGTCTTTGGTCGTGAAGATGAAAGCGTTTGCCAGAGGTATAAGAAAACATAAGGAAAGTGCCCTAGACTGAAGTCGAAGAAAGAACACCAGAGAGAAAGCATCTTGCATCTCACAGGATGCTGTCCTGAAAATGAAAGCATGTGCAAACGTCTGTGTGAACACATCAACAGAAAGCGCTTTGCTTAACTCTATAAAAGAACACTGTTGAAACACCATGTCTCAACTCACAACTTCTGTCGTGAAGATGGACGCTATGGGAAGAGTGCGGCGGAGCCTGAAAAGAAAGTGCCGTCTCCTAAATTCTGACAACTGAATCTGTGCAGAGAGCATACAATACCGAACCCACCTCCTAAGGAATGAATCAACCTGGGTTTTCTTCCTTGTGCGCTGAACCTTAAGGATCGTGCCATTCACTTAATAGTAGGTGAGAACACTGCATAGATAGCATGTTACAACCCACAACTTCTGTCATGAAGACGGAAACATGAGCAACGTTGTGCTGAAAGCATAAGGAAAGTGGCAGAGACGTAGCTTCAAGAAAGTAGTGTACCGAATCCGTCCTTCAAGACACGTCTTCTTTCATTAACTTGGAAGCATTCTTAGAAGAGCGTGTCTCAGCATAAGGAATTTATGGTGCACTTAACCTTAGGAAAGATCTCCATCGAAAAGCATCTGAAACTCACATCTTCTCTCATGCAGATGGAGGCATGGGCTACAGGGTGAAGGAAAGTGTAAAGATGTGCCGTTTACTAAACTATGAGCACCAAGCCTCTGTACAGAGAAAGCCACTTCAAACATCCTGATGCATGAAGAGAGAAGCTTTTTCAAATATCAGTGTTGAACGGAAAGAGAAGTGCCTTACGCTTAAGAGGAAGAAAGAGCACCATCTAGAGACGACCTTCCAAATCACATCTACCTACAAGAAGATGGTGTTTAATTCCCAGTAGAGTGTATGCAAACCTAAGGAACGTGCTGTATGCTGAAAGAAGAACACCCTTTTGAAAGGTCTTCCAACTCAAATCTTCGGGACGGAAGATGGAAGTAATTGCAGAAGTGTGAGAGAAAACATAAGGCGAGGTTAATTCTAAGTAATGGAGAGAACCAAGACTTTTGAGAGAAGAGCAACATCATTCTAATATCGTGACCCATGAATATACACGCGGTTCCCAATAAGTGTATTGAACCTTAAGGAAACTGAAATAGACGTAACTCTCAGTAAGAACAGGGTATGCAAAGTGTCTTCCAAATCGCATCGTCTGTCTTGATGATGAAAGCCTGTTTCACATTGTGAATGGAAGCATAAGGAAAGGGCCATGAACCAATCTTTAAGACAGAACATTGTAGCAAAGCCGTCTTTCAGATCACGTCTTTGGTCGTGAAGATGAAAGCGTTTGCCAGAGGTATAAGAAAACATAAGGAAAGTGCCATAGACTGAAGTCGAAGAAAGAACACCAGAGAGAAAGCATCTTGCATCTCACAGGATTCTGTCCTGAAAATGAAAGCATGTGCAAACGTCTGTGTGAACACATCAACAGAAAGCGCTTGGCTTAACTCTATAAAAGAACACTGTTGAGACACCATGTCTCAACACAACTTCTGTCGTGAAGATGGAAGCTATGGGAAGAGTGCGGCGGAGCCTGAAAAGAAAGTGCCGTCTCCTAAATTCTGACAACCGAATCTGTGCAGAGCGCATACAATACCGAACCCACCTCCTAAGGAATGAATCAACCTGGGTTTTCTTCCTTGTGTGCTGAACCTTAAGGATCGTGCCATTCACTTAATAGTAGGTGAGAACATTAGATAGATAGCATCTTACAACCCACAACTTCTGTCATGAAGACGGAAACGTTTGCAACGTTGTGCTGACAGCATAAGGAAAGTGGCAGAGACGTTGCTTCAAGAAAGTAGTGTACCGAATCCATCCTTCAAGACACGTCTTCTTTCATGAACTTGGAAGCATTCTTAGAAGAGCGTGTCTCAGCATAAGGAATTTATGGTGCACTTAACCTTAGGAAAGATCTCCATCGAAAAGCATCTGAAACTCACATCTTCTCTCATGCAGATGGAGGCATGGGCTACAGGGTGAAGGAACGTGTAACGATGTGCCGTTTACTAAACTATGAGCACCAAGGCTGTGTAGAGAGAATGCCACTTCAAACATCCTGATGCATGAAGAGAGAAGCTTTTTCAAATATCAGTGTTGAACGGAAAGAGAAGTGCCTTACGCTTAAGAGGAAGAAAGAGCACCATCTAGAGACAACCTTCCAAGTCACATCTACCTTCAAGAAGATGGTGTACTTCCCAGTAGTGTGTATGCAAACCTAAGGAACGTGCTGTATGCTTAAAAAAGAACACCCTTTTGAAAGGTCTTCCAACTCACAGCTTTGGCACGGAAGATGAAAGTAATTGCAGAAGTGTGAGAGAAAACATAAGGAGAGGTTAATTCTAAGTAATGGAGAGAACCAAGACTTTTGATAGAAGAGCAACATCATTCTAACATCGTGATCCATGAATATACACGCGGTTCCCAATAAGTGTATTGAACCTTAAGGAAACTGAAATAGACGTAACTCTCAGTAAGAACAGGGTATGCAAAGTGTCTTCCAAATCGCATCGTCTGTCTTGATGATGAAAGCCTGTTTCACATTGTGAATGGAAGCATAAGGAAAGGGCCATGAACCAATCTTTAAGACAGAACATTGCAGAGAAGCTGCCTTTCAGGTCACGTCTTTGGTCGTGAAGATGAAAGCGTTTGCCAGAGGTATAAGGAAAGTGCCATAGACTGAAGTCAAAGAAAGAACACCAGAGAGAAAGCATCTTGCATGTAACAGGATTCTGTCCTGAAAATGGAAGCATGTGCAAAAGTCTGTGTGAACACATCAACAGAAAGCGCTTTGCATAATTCTATAGAAGAGCACTGTTGCGACACCATGTCTCAACTCACAACTTCTGTCGTGAAGATGGAAGCTATGGGAAGAGTGTGGGGGAGCCTGAAAAGAAAGTGCCGTCTCCTAAATTCTGACAACCGAATCTGTGCAGAGAGCATACAATACCGAACCCACCTCCTGAAGAATGAATCAACCTGGGTTTTCTTCCTTGGGCGATGAACCTTAGGGAAAGTGCCGTCCACTTAATAATAGGTGAGAACACTGCATAGATAGCATCTTAAAACCCACAACTTCTGTCATGAAGACGGAAACATGTGCAACGTTGTGCTGACAGCATAAGGAAAGTGGCAGAGACGTAGCTTCAAGAAAGTAGTGTACCGAATCCATCCTTCAAGACGCGTCTTCTTTCATGAAGTTGGAAGCATTATCAGAAGAACGTGTCTCAGCATAAGGAATTTATGGTGCACTTAACCTTAGGAAAGATCTCCATTGAAAAGCATCTGAAACTCTCATCTTCTCTCATGCAGATGGAGGGATGGGCTACAGGGTGAAGGAACGTGCAAAGATGTGCCGTTTACTAAACTATGAGCACCAAGCCTCTGTACAGAGAATGCCACTTCAAACATCCTGATGCATGAAGAGAGAAGCTTTTTCAAATATCAGTGTTGAACGGAAAGAGACGTGCCTTACGCTTAAGAGGAAGAAACAGCACCATCTAGAGACAACCTTCCAAATCACATCTACCTTCAAGAAGATGGTGTTTAATTCCCAGTAGTGTGTATGCAAACCTAAGGAACGTGCTGTATGCTGAAAGAAGAACACCCTTTTGAAAGATCTTCCAACTCACAGCTTCGGGACGGAAGATGGAAGTAATTGCAGAAGTGTGAGAGAAAACATAAGGAGAGGTTAATTCTAAGTAATGGAGAGAACCAAGACTTTTGAGAGAAGAGCAACATCATTCTAACATCGTGACACATGAATATACACGCGGTTCCCAATAAGTGTATTGAACCTTAAGGAAACTGAAATAGACGTAACTCTCACTAAGAACAGGGTATGCAAAGTGTCTTCCAAATCGCATCGTCTGTCTTGATGATGAAAGCCTGTTTCACATTGTGAATGGAAGCATAAGGAAAGGGCCATGAACCAATCTTTAAGACAGAACATTGTAGAGAAGCCGTCTTTCAGGTCACGTCCTTGGTCGTGAAGATGAAAGCGTTTGCCAGAGGTATAAGAAAACATAAGGAAAGTGTCATAGACTGAAGTCGAAGAAAGAAGACCAGAGAGAAAGCATCTTGCATATCACAGGATGCTGTCCTGAAAATGAAAGCATGTGCAAACGTCTGTGTGAACACATCAACAGAAAGCGCTTTGCTTAACTCTATAAAAGAACACTGTTGAGACAACATGTCTCAACTCACAACTTCTGTCGTGAAGATGGAAGCTATGGGAAGAGTGCGGCGGAGCCTGAAAAGAAAGTGCCGTGTCCTAAATTCTGACAACCGAATCTGTACAGAGCGCTTACAATACCGAACCCACCTCCTAAGGAATGAATCAACCTGGGTTTTCTTCCTTGGGCGCTGAACCTTAAGGATCGTGCCATTCACTTAATAGTAGTAGTTGAGAACATTAGATAGATAGCATCTTACAACCCACAATTTCTGTCATGAAGACGGAAACGTTTGCAATGTTGTGCTGAAGGCATAAGGAAAGTGGCAGAGACGTAGCTTCAAGAAAGTAGTGTACCGAATCCATCCTTCAAGACACATCTTCTTTCATGAACTTGGAAGCATTCTTAGAAGAGCGTGTCTCAGCATAAGGAAATTATGGTGCACTTAACCTTAGGAAAGATCTCCATCGAAAAGCATCTGAAACTCACATCTTCTCTCATGCAGATGGAGGCATGGGCTACAGGGTGAAGGAACGTGTAAAGATGTGCCGTTTACTAAACTATGAGCACCAAGGCTGTGTAGAGAGAATGCCACTTCAAACATCCTGATGCATGAAGAGAGAAGCTTTTTCAAATATCAGTGTTGAACGGAAAGAGAAGTGCCTTACGCTTAAGAGGAAGAAAGAGCACCATCTAGAGACAACCTTCCAAGTCACATCTACCTTCAAGAAGATGGTGTACTTCCCAGTAGTGTGTATGCAAACCTAAGGAACGTGCTGTATGCTTAAAAAAGAACACCCTTTTGAAAGGTCTTCCAACTCACAGCTTTGGGACGGAAGATGAAAGTAATTGCAGAAGTGTGAGAGAAAACATAAGGAGAGGTTAATTCTAAGTAATGGAGAGAACCAAGACTTTTGAGAGAAGAGCAACATCATTCTAACATCGTGATCCATGAATATACACGCGGTTCCCAATAAGTGTATTGAACCTTAAGGAAACTGAAATAGACGTAACTCTCAGTAAGAACAGGGTATGCAAAGTGTCTTCCAAATCGCATCGTCTGTCTTGATGATGAAAGCCTGTTTCACACTGTGAATGGAAGCATAAGGAAAGGGCCATGAACCAATCTTTAAGACAGAACATTGCAGAGAAGCTGCCTTTCAGGTCACGTCTTTGGTCGTGAAGATGAAAGCGTTTGCCAGAGGTATAAGGAAAGTGCCATAGACTGAAGTCAAAGAAAGAACACCAGAGAGAAAGCATCTTGCATGTAACAGGATTCTGTCCTGAAAATGGAAGCATGTGCAAAAGTCTGTGTGAACACATCAACAGAAAGCGCTTTCCCTAATTCTATAGAAGAGCACTGTTGCGACCCCATGTCTCAACTCACAACTTCTGTCGTGAAGATGGAAGCTATGGGAAGAGTGCGGGGGAACCTGAAAAGAAAGTGCCGTCTCCTAAATTCTGACAACCGAATCTGTGCAGAGAGCATACAATACCGAACCCACCTCCTGAAGAATGAATCAACCTGGGTTTTCTTCCTTGTGGGCTGAACCTTAAGGATCGTGCCATTCACTTAATAGCAGGTGAGAACATTAGATAGATAGCATCTTACAACCCACCACTTCTGTCATGAAGACGGAAACGTTTGCAACGTTGTGCTGAAGGCATAAGGAAAGTGGCAGAGACGTAGCTTCAAGAAAGTAGTGTACCGAAACCATCCTTCAAGACATGTCTTCTTTCATGAAGTTGGAAGCATTCTTAGAAGAGCGTGTCTCAGCATAAGGAATTTATGGTGCACTTAACCTTAGGAAAGATCTCCATCGAAAAGCATCTGAAACTCACATCTTCTCTCATGCAGATGGAGGCATGGGCTACAGGGTGAAGGAACGTGTAAAGATGTGCCGTTTACTAAACTATGAGCACCAAGCCTCTGTACAGAGAATCCCACTTCAAACATTCTGATGCATGAAGAGAGAAGCTTTTTCAAATATCAGTGTTGAACGGAAAGAGAAGTGCCTTACGCTTAAGAGGAAGAAAGAGCACCATCTAGAGACAACCTTCCAAATCACATCTACCTTCAAGAAGATGGTGTTTAATTCCCAGTAGTGTGTATGCAAACCTAAGGAACGTGCTGTATGCTGAAAGAAGAACACCCTTTTGAAAGGTCTTCCAACTCAAAGCTTCGGGACAGAAGATGGAAGTAATTGCAGAAGTGTGAGAGAAAACATAAGGAGAGGTTAATTCTAAGTAATGGAGAGAACCAAGACTTTTGAGAGAAGAGCAACATCATTCTAACATCGTGCCCCATGAATATACACGCGGTTCCCAATAAGTGTATTCAACCTTAAGGAAACTGAAATAGACGTAACTCTCAGTAAGAACAGGGTATGCAAAGTGTCTTCCAAATCGCATCGTCTGTCTTGATGATGAAAGCCTGTTTCACGTTGTGAATGGAAGCATAAGGAAAGGGCCATGAACCAATCTTTAAGACAGAACATTGTAGCGAAGCCGTCTTTCAGCTCACGTCTTTGGTGTTGAAGATGAAAGCGTTTGCCAGAGGTATAAGAAAACATAAGGAAAGTGCCCTAGACTGAAGTCGAAGAAAGAACACCAGAGAGAAAGCATCTTGCATCTCACAGGATGCTGTCCTGAAAATGAAAGCATGTGCAAACGTCTGTGTGAACACATCAACAGAAAGCGCTTTGCTTAACTCTATAAAAGAACACTGTTGAGACACCATGTCTCAACTCACAACTTCTGTCGTGAAGATGGACGCTATGGGAAGAGTGCGGCGGAGCCTGAAAAGAAAGTGCCGTCTCCTAAATTCTGACAACTGAATCTGTGCAGAGAGCATACAATACCGAACCCACCTCCTAAGGAATGAATCAACCTGGGTTTTCTTCCTTGCGCGCTGAACCTTAAGGATCGTGCCATTCACTTAATAGTAGGTGAGAACACTGCATAGATAGCATGTTACAACCCACAACTTCTGTCATGAAGACGGAAACATGAGCAACGTTGTGCTGAAAGCATAAGGAAAGTGGCAGAGACGTAGCTCCAAGAAAGTAGTGTACCGAATCCGTCCTTCAAGACACGTCTTCTTTCATGAACTTGGAAGCAATCTCAGAAGAACGTGTCTCAGCATAAGGAATTTATGGTGCACTTAACCTTAGGAAAGATCTCCATCGAAAAGCCTCTGAAACTCACATCTTCTCTCATGCAGATGGAGGCATGGGCTACAGGGTGAAGGAACGTGTAAAGATGTGCCGTTTACTAAACTATGAGCACCAAGCCTCTGTACAGAGAATGCCACTTCAAACATCCTGATGCATGAAGAGAGAAGCTTTTTCAAATATCAGTGTTGAACGGAAAGAGAAGTGCCTTACACTTAAGAGGAAGAAAGAGCACCATCTAGAGACGACCTTCCAAATGACATCTACCTTCAAGAAGATGGTGTTTAATTCCCAGTAGTGTGTATGCAAACCTAAGGAACGTGCTGTATGCTGAAAGAAGAACACCCTTTTGAAAGGTCTTCCAACTCAAAGCTTCGGGACGGAAGATGGAAGTAATTGCAGAAGTGTGAGAGAAAACATAAGGAGAGGTTAATTCTAAGTAATGGAGAGAACCAAGACTTTTGAGAGAAGAGCAACATCATTCTAACATCGTGACCCATGAATATACACGCGGTTCCCATTAAGTGTATTCAACCTTAAGGAAACTGAAATAGACGTAACTCTCAGTAAGAACAGGGTATGCAAAGTGTCTTCCAAATCGCATCGTCTGTCTTGATGATGAAAGCCTGTTTCACATTGTGAATGGAAGCATAAGGAAAGGGCCATGAACCAATCTTTAAGACAGAACATTGTAGCGAAGCCGTCTTTCAGGTCACGTCTTTGGTCGTGAAGATAAAAGCGTTTGCCAGAGGTATAAGAAAACATAAGGAAAGTGCCATAGACTGAAGTCGAAGAAAGAACACCAGAGAGAAAGCATCCTGCATCTCACAGGATTCTGTCCTGAAAATGAAAGCATGTGCAAACGTCTGTGTGAACACATCAACAGAAAGCGCTTGGCTTAACTCTATAAAAGAACACTGTTGAGACACCATGTCTCAACACAACTTCTGTCGTGAAGATGGAAGCTATGGGAAGAGTGCGGCGGAGCCTGAAAAGAAAGTGCCGTCTCCTAAATTCTGACAACCGAATCTGTGCAGAGAGCATACAATATCGAACCCACCTCCTGAAGAATGAATCAACCTGGGTTTTCTTCCTTGTGTGCTGAACCTTAAGGATCGTGCCATTCACTTAATAGTAGGTGAGAACATTAGATAGATAGCATCTTACAACCCACAACTTCTGTCATGAAGACGGAAACGTTTGCAACGTTGTGCTGACAGCATAAGGAAAGTGGCAGAGACGTTGCTTCAAGAAAGTAGTGTACCGAATCCATCCTTCAAGACACGTCTTCTTTCATGAACTTGGAAGCATTCTTAGAAGAGCGTGTCTCAGCATAAGGAATTTACGGTGCACTTAACCTTAGGAAAGATCTCCATCGAAAAGCATCTGAAACTCACATCTTCTCTCATGCAGATGGAGGCATGGGCTACAGGGTGAAGGAACGTGTAAAGATGTGCCGTTTACTAAACTATGAGCACCAAGGCTGTGTAGAGAGAATGCCACTTCAAACATCCTGATGCATGAAGAGAGAAGCTTTTTCAAATATCAGTGTTGAACGGAAAGAGAAGTGCCTTACGCTTAAGAGGAAGAAAGAGCACCATCTAGAGACAACCTTCCAAGTCACATCTACCTTCAAGAAGATGGTGTACTTCCCAGTAGTGTGTATGCAAACCTAAGGAACGTGCTGTATGCTTAAAAAAGAACACCCTTTTGAAAGGTCTTCCAACTCACAGCTTTGGGACGGAAGATGAAAGTAATTGCAGAAGTGTGAGAGAAAACATAAGGAGAGGTTAATTCTAAGTAATGGAGAGAACCAAGACTTTTGAGAGAAGAGCAACATCATTCTAACATCGTGATCCATGAATATACACGCGGTTCCCAATAAGTGTATTGAACCTTAAGGAAACTGAAATAGACGTAACTCTCAGTAAGAACAGGGTATGCAAAGTGTCTTCCAAATCGCATCGTCTGTCTTGATGATGAAAGCCTGTTTCACATTGTGAATGGAAGCATAAGGAAAGGGCCATGAACCAATCTTTAAGACAGAACATTGCAGAGAAGCTGCCTTTCAGGTCACGTCTTTGGTCATGAAGATGAAAGCGTTTGCCAGAGGTATAAGGAAAGTGCCATAGACTGAAGTCAAAGAAAGAACACCAGAGAGAAAGCATCTTGCATGTAACAGGATTCTGTCCTGAAAATGGAAGCATGTGCAAAAGTCTGTGTGAACACATCAACAGAAAGCGCTTTGCATAATTCTATAGAAGAGCACTGTTGCGACACCATGTCTCAACTCACAACTTCTGTCGTGAAGATGGAAGCTATGGGAAGAGTGCGGGGAAGCCTGAAACGAAAGTGCCGTCTCCTAAATTCTGACAACCGAATCTGTGCAGAGAGCATACAATACCGAACCCACCTCCTGAAGAATGAATCAACATGGGTTTTCTCCCTTGGGCGATGAACCTTAGGGAAAGTGCCCTCCACTTAATAATAGGTGAGAACACTGCATAGATAGCATGTTACAACCCACAACTTCTGTCATGAAGACGGAAACATGTGCAACGTTGTGCTGAAAGCATAAGGAAAGTGGCAGAGACGTAGCTTCAAGAAAGTAGTGTACCGAATCCATCCTTCAAGACACGTCTTCTTTCATGAAGTTGGAAGCATTATCAGAAGAACGTGTCTCAGCATAAGGAATTTATGGTGCACTTAACCTTAGGAAAGATCTCCATCGAAAAGCATCTGAAACTCACAAGTTCTCTCATGCAGATGGAGGCATGGGCTACAGGGTGAAGGAACGTGCAAAGATGTGCCGTTTACTAAACTATGAGCACCAAGGCTGTGTAGAGAGAATGCCACTTCAAACATCCTGATGCATGAAGAGAGAAGCTTTTTCAAATATCAGTGTTGATCGGAAAGAGACGTGCCTTACGCTTAAGAGGAAGAAACAGCACCATCTAGAGACAACCTTCCAAATCACATCTACCTTCAAGAAGATTTTGTTTAATTCCCAGTAGTGTGTATGCAAACCTAAGGAACGTGCTGTATGCTGAAAGAAGAACACCCTTTTGAAAGATCTTCCAACTCACAGCTTCGGGACGGAAGATGGAATTAATTGCAGAAGTGTGAGAGAAAACATAAGGAGAAGTTAATTCTAAGTAATGGAGAGAACCAAGACTTTTGAGAGAAGAGCAACATCATTCTAACATCGTGACGCATGAATATACACGCGGTTCCCAATAAGTGTATTGAACCTTAAGGAAACTGAAATAGACGTAACTCTCAGTAAGAACAGGGTATGCAAAGTGTCTTCCAAATCGCATCGTCTGTCTTGATGATGAAAGCCTGTTTCACATTGTGAATGGAAGCATAAGGAAAGGGCCATGAACCAATCTTTAAGACAGAACATTGTAGCGAAGCCGTCTTTCAGGTCACGTCCTTGGTCGTGAAGATGAAAGCGTTTGCCACAGGTATAAGAAAACATAAGGAAAGTGTCATAGACTGAAGTCGAAGAAAGAAGACCAGAGAGAAAGCATCTTGCATCTCACAGGATGCTGTCCTGAAAATGAAAGCATGTGCAAACGTCTGTGTGAACACATAAACAGAAAGCGCTTTGCTTAACTCTATAAAAGAACACTGTTGAGACACCATGTCTCAACTCACAACTTCTGTCGTGCAGATGGAAGCTATGGGAAGAGTGCGGCGGAGCCTGAAAAGAAAGTGCCGTGTCCTAAATTCTGACAACCGAATCTGTGCAGAGCGCATACAATACCGAACCCACCTCCTAAGGAATGAATCAACCTGGGTTTTCTTCCTTGGGCGCTGAACCTTAAGGATCGTGCCATTCACTTAATAGTAGTAGTTGAGAACATTAGATAGATAGCATCTTACAACCCACAACTTCTGTCATGAAGACGGAAACGTTTGCAACGTTGTGCTGAAGGCATAAGGAAAGTGGCAGAGACGTAGCTTCAAGAAAGTAGTGTACCGAATCCATCCTTCAAGACACGTCTTCTTTCATGAACTTGGAAGCATTCTGAGAAGAGCGTGTCTCAGCATAAGGAATTTATGGTGCACTTAACCTTAGGAAAGATCTCCATCGAAAAGCATCTGAAACTCACATCTTCTCTCATGCAGATGGAGGCATGGGCTACAGGGTGAAGGAACGTGTAAAGATGTGCCGTTTACTAAACTATGAGCACCAAGGCTGTGTAGAGAGAATGCCACTTCAAACATCCTGATGCATGAAGAGAGAAGCTTTTTCAAATATCAGTGTTGAACGGAAAGAGAAGTGCCTTACGCTTAAGAGGAAGAAAGAGCACCATCTAGAGACAACCTTCCAAGTCACATCTACCTTCAAGAAGATGGTGTACTTCCCAGTAGTGTGTATGCAAACCTAAGGAACGTGCTGTATGCTTAAAAAAGAACACCCTTTTGAAAGGTCTTCCAACTCACAGCTTTGGGACGGAAGATGAAAGTAATTGCAGAAGTGTGAGAGAAAACATAAGGAGAGGTTAATTCTAAGTAATGGAGAGAACCAAGACTTTTGAGAGAAGAGCAACATCATTCTAACATCGTGATCCATGAATATACACGCGGTTCCCAATAAGTGTATTGAACCTTAAGGAAACTGAAATAGACGTAACTCTCAGTAAGAACAGGGTATGCAAAGTGTCTTCCAAATCGCATCGTCTGTCTTGATGATGAAAGCCTGTTTCACATTGTGAATGGAAGCATAAGGAAAGGGCCATGAACCAATCTTTAAGACAGAACATTGCAGAGAAGCCGTCTTTCAGGTCACGTCTTTGGTCGTGAAGATGAAAGCGTTTGCCAGAGGTATAAGGAAAGTGCCATAGACTGAAGTCGAAGAAAGAACACCAGAGAGAAAGCATCTTGCATCTCACAGGATTCTGTCCTGAAAATGAAAGCATGTGCAAACGTCTGTGTGAACACATCAACAGAAAGCGCTTTGCATAATTCTATAGAAGAGCACTGTTGCGACACCATGTCTCAACTCACAACTTCTGTCGTGAAGATGGAAGCTATGGGAAGAGTGCGGCGGAGCCTGAAACGAAAGTGCCGTCTCCTAAATTCTGACAACCGAATCTGTGCAGAGCGCATACAATACCGAACCCACCTCCTAAGGAATGAATCAACCTGGGTTTTCTTCCTTGTGCGCTGAACCTTAAGGATCGTGCCATTCACTTAATAGTAGGTGAGAACATTAGATAGATAGCATCTTACAACCCACAACTTCTGTCATGAAGACGGAAACATGTGCAACGTTGTGCTGAAAGCATAAGGAAAGTGGCAGAGACGTAGCTTCAAGAAAGTAGTGTACCGAATCCATCCTTCAAGACACATCTTCTTTCATGAAGTTGGAAGCATTCTCAGAAGAACGTGTCTTAGCATAAGGAATTTATGGTGCACTTAACCTTAGGAAAGATCTCCATCGAAAAGCATCTGAAACTCACATCTTCTCTCATGCAGATGGAGGCATGGGCTACAGCGTGAAGGAACGTGTAAAGATGTGCCGTTTACTAAACTATGAGCACCAAGCCTCTGTACAGAGAATGCCACTTCAAACATCCTGATGCATGAAGAGAGAAGCTTTTTCAAATATCAGTGTTGAACGGAAAGAGAAGTGCCTTACGCTTAAGAGGAAGAAAGAGCACCATCTAGAGACAACCTTCCAAGTCACATCTACCTTCAAGAAGATGGTGTACTTCCCAGAAGTGTGTATGCAAACCTAAGGAACGTGCTGTATGCTGAAAGAAGAACACCCTTTTGAAAGGTCTTCCAACTCAAAGCTTCGGGACGGAAGATGGAAGTAATTGCAGAAGTGTGAGAGAAAACATAAGGAGAGGTTAATTCTAAGTAATGGAGAGAACCAAGACTTTTGAGAGAAGAGCAACATCATTCTAACATCGTGACCCATGAATATACACGCGGTTCCCAATAAGTGTATTGAACCTTAAGGAAACTGAAATAGACGTAACTCTCAGTAAGAACAGGGTATGCAAAGTGTCTTCCAAATCGCATCGTCTGTCTTGATGATGAAAGCCTGTTTCACATTGTGAATGGAAGCATAAGGAAAGGGCCATGAACCAATCTTTAAGACAGAACATTGTAGCGAAGCCGTCTTTCAGGTCACGTCTTTGGTCGTGAAGATGAAAGCGTTTGCCAGAGGTATAAGAAAACATAAGGAAAGTGCCATAGACTGAAGTCGAAGAAAGAACACCAGACAGAAAGCATCTTGCATCTCACAGGATGCTGTCCTGAAAATGAAAGCATGTGCAAACGTCTGTGTGAACACATCAACAGAAAGCGCTTTGCTTAACTCTATAAAAGAACACTGTTGAGACACCATGTCTCAACTCACAACTTCTGTCGTGAAGATGGAAGCTATGGGAAGAGTGCGGCGGAGCCTGAAAAGAAAGTGCCGTCTCCTAAATTCTGACAACCGAATCTGTGCAGAGCGCATACAATACCGAACCCACCTCCTAAGGAATGAATCAACCTGGGTTTTCTTCCTTGTGCGCTGAACCTTATGGATCGTGCCATTCACTTAATAGTAGGTGAGAACATTAGATAGATAGCATCTTACAACCCACAACTTCTGTCATGAAGACGGAAACGTTCGCAACGTTGTGCTGAAGGCATCAGGAAAGTGGCAGAGACGTTGCTTCAAGAAAGTAGTGTACCGAATCCATCCTTCAAGACACGTCTTCTTTCATGAACTTGGAAGCATTCTTAGAAGAGCGTGTCTCAGCATAAGGAATTTATGGTGCACTTAACCTTAGGAAAGATCTCCATCGAAAAGCATCTGAAACTCACATCTTCTCTCATGCAGATGGAGGCATGGGCTACAGGGTGAAGGAACGTGTAAAGATGTGCCGTTTACTAAACTATGAGCACCAAGGCTGTGTAGAGAGAATGCCACTTCAAACATCCTGATGCATGAAGAGAGAAGCTTTTTCAAATATCAGTGTTGAACGGAAAGAGAAGTGCCTTACGCTTAAGAGGAAGAAAGAGCACCATCTAGAGACAACCTTACAAATCACATCTACCTTCAAGAAGATGGTGTACTTCCCAGTAGTGTGTATGCAAACCTAAGGAACGTGCTGTACGCTTAAAAAAGAACACCCTTTTGAAAGGTCTTCCAACTCACAGCTTTGGGACAGAAGATGAAAGTAATTGCAGAAGTGTGAGAGAAAACATAAGGAGAGGTTAATTCTAAGTAATGGAGAGAACCAAGACTTTTGAGAGAAGAGCAACATCATTCTAACATCGTGATCCATGAATATACACGCGGTTCCCAATAAGTGTATTGAACCTTAAGGAAACTGAAATAGACGTAACTCTCAGTAAGAACAGGGTACGCAAAGTGTCTTCCAAATCGCATCGTCTGTCTTGATGATGAAAGCCTGTTTCACATTGTGAATGGAAGCATAAGGAAAGGGCCATGAACCAATCTTTAAGACAGAACATTGCAGAGAAGCTGCCTTTCAGGTCACGTCTTTGGTCGTGAAGATGAAAGCGTTTGCCAGAGGTATAAGGAAAGTGCCATAGACTGAAGTCAAAGAAAGAACACCAGAGAGAAAGCATCTTGCATGTAATAGGATTCTGTCCTGAAAATGGAAGCATGTGCAAAAGTCTGTGTGAACACATCAACAGAAAGCGCTTTGCATAATTCTATACAAGAGCACTGTTGCGACACCGTGTCTCAACTCACAACTTCTGTCGTGGAGATGGAAGCTATGGGAAGAGTGCGGCGGAGCCTGAAAAGAAAGTGCCGTCTCCTAAATTCTGACAACCGAATCTGTGCAGAGAGCATACAATACCGAACCCACCTCCTGAAGAATGAATCAACCTGGGTTTTCTTCCTTGGGCGATGAACCTTAGGGAAAGTGCCCTCCACTTAATAATAGGTGAGAACACTGCATAGATAGCATGTTACAACCCACAACTTCTGTCATGAAGACGGAAACATGTGCAACGTTGTGCTGAAAGCATAAGGAAAGTGGCAGAGACGTAGCTTCAAGAAAGTAGTGTACCGAATCCATCCTTCAAGACACGTCTTCTTTCATGAAGTTGGAAGCATTCTCAGAAGAACGTGTCTCAGCATAAGGAATTTATGGTGCACTTAACCTTAGGAACGATCTCCATCGAAAAGCCTCTGAAACTCACATCTTCTCTCATGCAGATGGAGGCATGGGCTACAGCGTGAAGGAACGTGTAAAGATGTGCCGTTTACTAAACTATGAGCACCAAGCCTCTGTACAGAGAATGCCACTTCAAACATCCTGATGCATGAAGAGAGAAGCTTTTTCAAATATCAGTGTTGAACGGAAAGAGAAGTGCCTTACGCTTAAGAGGAAGAAAGAGCACCATCTAGAGACAACCTTCCAAGTCACATCTACCTTCAAGAAGATGGTGTACTTCCCAGTAGTGTGTATGCAAACCTAAGGAACGTGCTGCATGCTGAAAGAAGAACACCCTTTTGAAAGGTCTTCCAACTCACAGCTTTGGGACGGAAGATGAAAGTAATTGCAGAAGTGTGAGAGAAAACATAAGGAGAGGTTAATTCTAAGTAATGGAGAGAACCAAGACTTTTGAGAGAAGAGCAACATCATTCTAACATCGTGATCCATGAATATACACGCGGTTCCCAATAAGTGTATTGAACCTTAAGGAAACTGAAATAGACGTAACTCTCTGTAAGAACAGGGTGCGCAAAGTGTCTTCCAAATCGCATCGTCTGTCTTGATGATGAAAGCCTGTTTCACATTGTGAATGGAAGCATAAGGAAAGGGCCATGAACCAAACTTTAAGACAGAACATTGCAGAGAAGCTGCCTTTCAGGTCACGTCTTTGGTCGTGAAGATGACAGCGTTTCCAGAGGTATAAGAAAACATAAGGAAAGTGCCATAGACTGAAGTCGAAGAAAGAACACCAGAGAGAAAGCATCTTGCATGTAACAGGATTCTGTCCTGAAAATGGAAGCATGTGCAAAAGTCTGTGTGAACACATCAACAGAAAGCGCTTTGCATAATTCTATAGAAGAGCACTGTTGCGACACCATGTCTCAACTCACAACTTCTGTCGTGAAGATGGAAGCTATGGGAAGAGTGCGGGGAAGCCTGAAACGAAAGTGCCATCTCCTAAATTCTGACAACCGAATCTGTGCAGAGAGCATACAATACCGAACCCACCTCCTGAAGAATGAATCAACCTGGGTTTTCTTCCTTGGGCGATGAACCTTAGGGAAAGTGCCCTCCACTTAATAATAGGTGAGAACACTGCATAGATAGCATGTTACAACCCACAACTTCTGTCATGAAGACGGAAACATGTGCAACGTTGTGCTGAAAGCATAAGGAAAGTGGCAGAGACGTAGCTTCAAGAAAGTAGTGTACCGAATCCATCCTTCAAGACACGTCTTCTTTCATGAAGTTGGAAGCATTCTCAGAAGAACGTGTCTCAGCATAAGGAATTTATGGTGCACTTAACCTTAGGAACGATCTCCATCGAAAAGCCTCTGAAACTCACATCTTCTCTCATGCAGATGGAGGCATGGGCTACAGGGTGAAGGAACGTGTAAAGATGTGCCGTTTACTAAACTATGAGCACCAAGCCTCTGTACAGAGAATGCCACTTCAAACATCCTGATGCATGAAGAGAGAAGCTTTTTCAAATATCAGTGTTGAACGGAAAGAGAAGTGCCTTACGCTTAAGAGGAAGAAAGAGCACCATCTAGAGACAACCTTCCAAGTCACATCTACCTTCAAGAAGATGGTGTACTTCCCAGTAGTGTGTATGCAAACCTAAGGAACGTGCTGCATGCTGAAAGAAGAACACCCTTTTGAAAGGTCTTCCAACTCACAGCTTTGGGACGGAAGATGAAAGTAATTGCAGAAGTGTGAGAGAAAACATAAGGAGAGGTTAATTCTAAGTAATGGAGAGAACCAAGACTTTTGAGAGAAGAGCAACATCATTCTAACATCGTGATCCATGAATATACACGCGGTTCCCAATAAGTGTATTGAACCTTAAGGAAACTGAAATAGACGTAACTCTCAGTAAGAACAGGGTGCGCAAAGTGTCTTCCAAATCGCATCGTCTGTCTTGATGATGAAAGCCTGTTTCACATTGTGAATGGAAGCATAAGGAAAGGGCCATGAACCAATCTTTAAGACAGAACATTGCAGAGAAGCTGCCTTTCAGGTCACGTCTTTGGTCGTGAAGATGACAGCGTTTCCAGAGGTATAAGAAAACATAAGGAAAGTGCCATAGACTGAAGTCGAAGAAAGAACACCAGAGAGAAAGCATCTTGCATGTAACAGGATTCTGTCCTGAAAATGGAAGCATGTGCAAAAGTCTGTGTGAACACATCAACAGAAAGCGCTTTGCATAATTCTATAGAAGAGCACTGTTGCGACACCATGTCTCAACTCACAACTTCTGTCGTGAAGATGGAAGCTATGGGAAGAGTGCGGGGAAGCCTGAAACGAAAGTGCCGTCTCCTAAATTCTGACAACCGAATCTGTGCAGAGAGCATACAATACCGAACCCACCTCCTGAAGAATGAATCAACCTGGGTTTTCTTCCTTGGGCGATGAACCTTAGGGAAAGTGCCCTCCACTTAATAATAGGTGAGAACACTGCATAGATAGCATGTTACAACCCACAACTTCTGTCATGAAGACGGAAACATGTGCAACGTTGTGCTGAAAGCATAAGGAAAGTGGCAGAGACGTAGCTTCAAGAAAGTAGTGTACCGAATCCATCCTTCAAGACACGTCTTCTTTCATGAAGTTGGAAGCATTCTCAGAAGAACGTGTCTCAGCATAAGGAATTTATGGTGCACTTAACCTTAGGAACGATCTCCATCGAAAAGCCTCTGAAACTCACATCTTCTCTCATGCAGATGGAGGCATGGGCTACAGGGTGAAGGAACGTGTAAAGATGTGCCGTTTACTAAACTATGAGCACCAAGCCTCTGTACAGAGAATGCCACTTCAAACATCCTGATGCATGAAGAGAGAAGCTTTTTCAAATATCAGTGTTGAACGGAAAGAGAAGTGCCTTACGCTTAAGAGGAAGAAAGAGCACCATCTAGAGACAACCTTCCAAGTCACATCTACCTTCAAGAAGATGGTGTACTTCCCAGTAGTGTGTATGCAAACCTAAGGAACGTGCTGTATGCTGAAAGAAGAACACCCTTTTGAAAGGTCTTCCAACTCACAGCTTTGGGACGGAAGATGAAAGTAATTGCAGAAGTGTGAGAGAAAACATAAGGAGAGGTTAATTCTAAGTAATGGAGAGAACCAAGACTTTTGAGAGAAGAGCAACATCATTCTAACATCGTGATCCATGAATATACACGCGGTTCCCAATAAGTGTATTGAACCTTAAGGAAACTGAAATAGACGTAACTCTCAGTAAGAACAGGGTGCGCAAAGTGTCTTCCAAATCGCATCGTCTGTCTTGATGATGAAAGCCTGTTTCACATTGTGAATGGAAGCATAAGGAAAGGGCCATGAACCAATCTTTAAGACAGAACATTGCAGAGAAGCTGCCTTTCAGGTCACGTCTTTGGTCGTGAAGATGACAGCGTTTCCAGAGGTATAAGAAAACATAAGGAAAGTGCCATAGACTGAAGTCGAAGAAAGAACACCAGAGAGAAAGCATCTTGCATGTAACAGGATTCTGTCCTGAAAATGGAAGCATGTGCAAAAGTCTGTGTGAACACATCAACAGAAAGCGCTTTGCATAATTCTATACAAGAGCACTGTTGCGACACCATGTCTCAACTCACAACCTCTGTCGTGAAGATGGAAGCTATGGGAAGAGTGCGGGGAAGCCTGAAACGAAAGTGCCGTCTCCTAAATTCTGACAACCGAATCTGTGCAGAGAGCATACAATACCGAACCCACCTCCTGAAGAATGAATCAACCTGGGTTTTCTTCCTTGGGCGATGAACCTTAGGGAAAGTGCCCTCCACTTAATAATAGGTGAGAACACTGCATAGATAGCATGTTACAACCCACAACTTCTGTCATGAAGACGGAAACATGTGCAACGTTGTGCTGAAAGCATAAGGAAAGTGGCAGAGACGTAGCTTCAAGAAAGTAGTGTACCGAATCCATCCTTCAAGACACGTCTTCTTTCATGAAGTTGGAAGCATTCTCAGAAGAACGTGTCTCAGCATAAGGAATTTATGGTGCACTTAACCTTAGGAACGATCTCCATCGAAAAGCCTCTGAAACTCACATCTTCTCTCATGCAGATGGAGGCATGGGCTACAGGGTGAAGGAACGTGTAAAGATGTGCCGTTTACTAAACTATGAGCACCAAGCCTCTGTACAGAGAATGCCACTTCAAACATCCTGATGCATGAAGAGAGAAGCTTTTTCAAATATCAGTGTTGAACGGAAAGAGAAGTGCCTTACGCTTAAGAGGAAGAAAGAGCACCATCTAGAGACAACCTTCCAAGTCACATCTACCTTCAAGAAGATGGTGTACTTCCCAGTAGTGTGTATGCAAACCTAAGGAACGTGCTGCATGCTGAAAGAAGAACACCCTTTGGAAAGGTCTTCCAACTCACAGCTTTGGGACGGAAGATGAAAGTAATTGCAGAAGTGTGAGAGAAAACATAAGGAGAGGTTAATTCTAAGTAATGGAGAGAACCAAGACTTTTGAGAGAAGAGCAACATCATTCTAACATCGTGACCCATGAATATACACGCGGTTCCCAATAAGTGTATTGAACCTTAAGGAAACTGAAATAGACGTAACTCTCAGTAAGAACAGGGTATGCAAAGTGTCTTCCAAATCGCATCGTCTGTCTTGATGATGAAAGCCTGTTTCACATTGTGAATGGAAGCATAAGGAAAGGGCCATGAACCAATCTTTAAGACAGAACATTGTTGCGAAGTCGTCTTTCAGGTCACGTCTTTGGTCGTGAAGATGAAAGCGTTTGCCAGAGGTATAAGAAAACATAAGGAAAGTGCCATAGACTGAAGTCGAAGAAAGAACACCAGAGAGAAAGCATCTTGCATCTCACAGGATGCTGTCCTGAAAATGAAAGCATGTGCAAACGTCTGTGTGAACACATCAACAGACAGCGCTTTGCTTAACTCTATAAAAGAACACTGTTGAGACACCATGTCTCAACTCACAACTTCTGTCGTGAAGATGGAAGCTATGGGAAGAGTGCGGCGGAGCCTGAAAAGAAAGTGCCGTCTCCTAAATTCTGACAACCGAATCTGTGCAGAGCGCATACAATACCGAACCCACCTCCTAAGGAATGAATCAACCTGGGTTTTCTTCCTTGGGCGCTGAACCTTAAGGATCGTGCCATTCACTTAATAGTAGTAGTTGAGAACATTAGATAGATAGCATCTTACAACCCACAACTTCTGTCATGAAGACGGAAACGTTTGCAACGTTGTGCTGAAGGCATAAGGAAAGTGGCAGAGACGTAGCTTCAAGAAAGTAGTGTACCGAATCCATCCTTCAAGACACGTCTTCTTTCATGAACTTGGAAGCATTCTGAGAAGAGCGTGTCTCAGCATAAGGAATTTATGGTGCACTTAACCTTAGGAAAGATCTCCATCGAAAAGCATCTGAAACTCACATCTTCTCTCATGCAGATGGAGGCATGGGCTACAGGGTGAAGGAACGTGTAAAGATGTGCCGTTTACTAAACTATGAGCACCAAGGCTGTGTAGAGAGAATGCCACTTCAAACATCCTGATGCATGAAGAGAGAAGCTTTTTCAAATATCAGTGTTGAACGGAAAGAGAAGTGCCTTACGCTTAAGAGGAAGAAAGAGCACCATCTAGAGACAACCTTCCAAGTCACATCTACCTTCAAGAAGATGGTGTACTTCCCAGTAGTGTGTATGCAAACCTAAGGAACGTGCTGTATGCTTAAAAAAGAACACCCTTTTGAAAGGTCTTCCAACTCACAGCTTTGGGACGGAAGATGAAAGTAATTGCAGAAGTGTGAGAGAAAACATAAGGAGAGGTTAATTCTAAGTAATGGAGAGAACCAAGACTTTTGAGAGAAGAGCAACATCATTCTAACATCGTGATCCATGAATATACACGCGGTTCCCAATAAGTGTATTGAACCTTAAGGAAACTGAAATAGACGTAACTCTCAGTAAGAACAGGGTATGCAAAGTGTCTTCCAAATCGCATCGTCTGTCTTGATGATGAAAGCCTGTTTCACATTGTGAATGGAAGCATAAGGAAAGGGCCATGAACCAATCTTTAAGACAGAACATTGCAGAGAAGCCGTCTTTCAGGTCACGTCTTTGGTCGTGAAGATGAAAGCGTTTGCCAGAGGTATAAGGAAAGTGCCATAGACTGAAGTCGAAGAAAGAACACCAGAGAGAAAGCATCTTGCATCTCACAGGATTCTGTCCTGAAAATGAAAGCATGTGCAAACGTCTGTGTGAACACATCAACAGAAAGCGCTTTGCATAATTCTATAGAAGAGCACTGTTGCGACACCATGTCTCAACTCACAACTTCTGTCGTGAAGATGGAAGCTATGGGAAGAGTGCGGCGGAGCCTGAAACGAAAGTGCCGTCTCCTAAATTCTGACAACCGAATCTGTGCAGAGCGCATACAATACCGAACCCACCTCCTAAGGAATGAATCAACCTGGGTTTTCTTCCTTGAGCGCTGAACCTTAAGGATCGTGCCATTCACTTAATAGTAGGTGAGAACATTAGATAGATAGCATCTTACAACCCACAACTTCTGTCATGAAGACGGAAACGTTTGCAACGTTGTGCTGAAGGCATAAGGAAAGTGGCAGAGGCGTAGCTTCAAGAAAGTAGTGTACCGAATCCATCCTTCAAGACACGTCTTCTTTCATGAACTTGGAAGCATTCTGAGAAGAGCGTGTCTCAGCATAAGGAATTTATGGTGCACTTAACCTTAGGAAAGATCTCCATCGAAAAGCATCTGAAACTCACATCTTCTCTCATGCAGATGGAGGAATGGGCTACAGGGTGAAGGAACGTGTAAAGATGTGCCGTTTACTAAACTATGAGCACCAAGGCTATGTAGAGAGAATGCCACTTCAAACATCCTGATGCATGAAGAGAGAAGCTTTTTCAAATATCAGTGTTGAACGGAAAGAGAAGTGCCTTACGCTTAAGAGGAAGAAAGAGCACCATCTAGAGACAACCTTCCAAGTCACATCTACCTTCAAGAAGATGGTGTACTTCCCAGTAGTGTGTATGCAAACCTAAGGAACGTGCTGTATGCTGAAAGAAGAACACCCTTTTGAAAGGTCTTCCAACTCACAGCTTTGGGACGGAAGATGAAAGTAATTGCAGAAGTGTGAGAGAAAACATAAGGAGAGGTTAATTCTAAGTAATGGAGAGAACCAAGACTTTTGAGAGAAGAGCAACATCATTCTAACATCGTGATCCATGAATATACACGCGGTTCCCAATAAGTGTATTGAACCTTAAGGAAACTGAAATAGACGTAACTCTCAGTAAGAACAGGGTACGCAAAGTGTCTTCCAAATCGCATCGTCTGTCTTGATGATGAAAGCCTGTTTCACATTGTGAATGGAAGCATAAGGAAAGGGCCATGAACCAATCTTTAAGACAGAACATTGCAGAGAAGCTGCCTTTCAGGTCAACTCTTTCGTCGTGAAGATGAAAGCGTTTGCCAGAGGTATAAGGAAAGTGCCATAGACTGAAGTCAAAGAAAGAACACCAGAGAGAAAGCATCTTGCATGTAATAGGATTCTGTCCTGAAAATGGAAGCATGTGCAAAAGTCTGTGTGAACACATCAACAGAAAGCGCTTTGCATAATTCTATAGAAGAGCACTGTTGCGACACCGTGTCTCAACTCACAACTTCTGTCGTGGAGATGGAAGCTATGGGAAGAGTGCGGCGGAGCCTGAAAAGAAAGTGCCGTCTCCTAAATTCTGACAACCGAATCTGTGCAGAGAGCATACAATACCGAACCCACCTCCTGAAGAATGAATCAACCTGGGTTTTCTTCCTTGGGCGATGAACCTTAGGGAAAGTGCCCTCCACTTAATAATAGGTGAGAACACTGCATAGATAGCATGTTACAACCCACAACTTCTGTCATGAAGACGGAAACATGTGCAACGTTGTGCTGAAAGCATAAGGAAAGTGGCAGAGACGTAGCTTCAAGAAAGTAGTGTACCGAATCCATCCTTCAAGACACGTCTTCTTTCATGAAGTTGGAAGCATTCTCAGAAGAACGTGTCTCAGCATAAGGAATTTATGGTGCACTTAACCTTAGGAAAGATCTCCATCGAAAAGCATCTGAAACTCACATCTTCTCTCATGCAGATGGAGGCATGGGCTACAGCGTGAAGGAACGTGTAAAGATGTGCCGTTTACTAAACTATGAGCACCAAGCCTCTGTACAGAGAATGCCACTTCAAACATCCTGATGCATGAAGAGAGAAGCTTTTTCAAATATCAGTGTTGAACGGAAAGAGAAGTGCCTTACGCTTAAGAGGAAGAAAGAGCACCATCTAGAGACAACCTTCCAAGTCACATCTACCTTCAAGAAGATGGTGTACTTCCCAGTAGTGTGTATGCAAACCTAAGGAACGTGCTGCATGCTGAAAGAAGAACACCCTTTTGAAAGGTCTTCCAACTCACAGCTTTGGGACGGAAGATGAAAGTAATTGCAGAAGTGTGAGAGAAAACATAAGGAGAGGTTAATTCTAAGTAATGGAGAGAACCAAGCCTTTTGAGAGAAGAGCAACATCATTCTAACATCGTGATCCATGAATATACACGTGGTTCCCAATAAGTGTATTGAACCTTAAGGAAACTGAAATAGACGTAACTCTCAGTAAGAACAGGGTACGCAAAGTGTCTTCCAAATCGCATCGTCTGTCTTGATGATGAAAGCCTGTTTCACATTGTGAATGGAAGCATAAGGAAAGGGCCATGAACCAATCTTTAAGACAGAACATTGCAGAGAAGCTGCCTTTCAGGTCACGTCTTTGGTCGTGAAGATGACAGCGTTTCCAGAGGTATAAGAAAACATAAGGAAAGTGCCATAGACTGAAGTCGAAGAAACAACACCAGAGAGAAAGCATCTTGCATGTAACAGGATTCTGTCCTGAAAATGGAAGCATGTGCAAAAGTCTGTGTGAACACATCAACAGAAAGCGCTTTGCATAATTCTATAGAAGAGCACTGTTGCGACACCATGTCTCAACTCACAACTTCTGTCGTGAAGATGGAAGCTATGGGAAGAGTGCGGGGAAGCCTGAAACGAAAGTGCCGTCTCCTAAATTCTGACAACCGAATCTGTGCAGAGAGCATACAATACCGAACCCACCTCCTGAAGAATGAATCAACCTGGGTTTTCTTCCTTGGGCGATGAACCTTAGGGAAAGTGCCCTCCACTTAATAATAGGTGAGAACACTGCATAGATAGCATGTTACAACCCACAACTTCTGTCATGAAGACGGAAACATGTGCAACGTTGTGCTGAAAGCATAAGGAAAGTGGCAGAGACGTAGCTTCAAGAAAGTAGTGTACCGAATCCATCCTTCAAGACACGTCTTCTTTCATGAAGTTGGAAGCATTCTCAGAAGAACGTGTCTCAGCATAAGGAATTTATGGTGCACTTAACCTTAGGAACGATCTCCATCGAAAAGCCTCTGAAACTCACATCTTCTCTCATGCAGATGGAGGCATGGGCTACAGGGTGAAGGAACGTGTAAAGATGTGCCGTTTACTAAACTATGAGCACCAAGCCTCTGTACAGAGAATGCCACTTCAAACATCCTGATGCATGAAGAGAGAAGCTTTTTCAAATATCAGTGTTGAACGGAAAGAGAAGTGCCTTACGCTTAAGAGGAAGAAAGAGCACCATCTAGAGACAACCTTCCAAATCACATCTACCTTCAAGAAGATGGTGTTTAATTCCCACTAGTGTGTATGCAAACCTAAGGAACATGCTGTATGCTGAAAGAAGAACACCCTTTTGAAAGGTCTTCCAACTCAAAGCTTCGGGCAGAAGATGGAAGTAATTGCAGAAGTGTGAGAGAAAACATAAGGAGAGGTTAATTCTAAGTAATGGAGAGAACCAAGACTTTTGAGAGAAGAGCAACATCATTCTAACATCGTGACCCATGAATATACACGTGGTTCCCAATAAGTGTATTGAACCTTAAGGAAACTGAAATAGACGTAACTCTCAGTAAGAACAGGGTATGCAAAGTGTCTTCCAAATCGCATCGTCTGTCTTGATGATGAAAGCCTGTTTCACATTGTGAATGGAAGCATAAGGAAAGGGCCATGAACCAATCTTTAAGACAGAACATTGTTGCGAAGTCGTCTTTCAGGTCACGTCTTTGGTCGTGAAGATGAAAGCGTTTGCCAGAGGTATAAGAAAACATAAGGAAAGTGCCATAGACTGAAGTCGAAGAAAGAACACCAGAGAGAAAGCATCTTGCATCTCACAGGATGCTGTCCTGAAAATGAAAGCATGTGCAAACGTCTGTGTGAACACATCAACAGACAGCGCTTTGCTTAACTCTATAAAAGAACACTGTTGAGACACCATGTCTCAACTCACAACTTCTGTCGTGAAGATGGAAGCTATGGGAAGAGTGCGGCGGAGCCTGAAAAGAAAGTGCCGTCTCCTAAATTCTGACAACCGAATCTGTGCAGAGCGCATACAATACCGAACCCACCTCCTAAGGAATGAATCAACCTGGGTTTTCTTCCTTGTGCGCTGAACCTTAAGGATCGTGCCATTCACTTAATAGTAGGTGAGAACATTAGATAGATAGCATCTTACAACCCACAACTCCTGTCATGAAGACGGAAACGTTTGCAACGTTGTGCTGAAGGCATAAGGAAAGTGGCAGAGACGTAGCTTCAAGAAAGTAGTGTACCGAATCCATCCTTCAAGACACGTCTTCTTTCATGAACTTGGAAGCATTCTTAGAAGAGCGTGTCTCAGCATAAGGAATTTATGGTGCACTTAACCTTAGGAAAGATCTCCATCGAAAAGCATCTGAAACTCACATCTTCTCTCATGCAGATGGAGGCATGGGCTACAGGGTGAAGGAACGTGTAAAGATGTGCCGTTTACTAAACTATGAGCACCAAGCCTCTGTACAGAGAATGCCACTTCAAACATCCTGATGCATGAAGAGAGAAGCTTTTTCAAATATCAGTGTTGAACGGAAAGAGAAGTGCCTTACGCTTAAGAGGAAGAAAGAGCACCATCTAGAGACAACCTTACAAATCACATCTACCTTCAAGAAGATGGTGTACTTCCCAGTAGTGTGTATGCAAACCTAAGGAACGTGCTGTATGCTTAAAAAAGAACACCCTTTTGAAAGGTCTTCCAACTCACAGCTTTGGGACGGAAGATGAAAGTAATTGCAGAAGTGTGAGAGAAAACATAAGGAGAGGTTAATTCTAAGTAATGGAGAGAACCGAAACTTTTGAGAGAAGAGCAACATCATTCTAACATCGTGACCCATGAATATACACGCGGTTCCCAATAAGTGTATTGAACCTTAAGGAAACTGAAATAGACGTAACTCTCAGTAAGAACAGGGTACGCAAAGTGTCTTCCAAATCGCATCGTCTGTCTTGATGATGAAAGCCTGTTTCACATTGTGAATGGAAGCATAAGGAAAGGGCCATGAACCAATCTTTAAGACAGAACATTGCAGAGAAGCTGCCTTTCAGGTCACGTCTTTGGTCGTGAAGATGAAAGCGTTTGCCAGAGGTATAAGGAAAGTGCCATAGACTGAAGTCAAAGAAAGAACACCAGAGAGAAAGCATCTTGCATGTAACAGGATTCTGTCCTGAAAATGGAAGCATGTGCAAAAGTCTGTGTGAACACATCAACAGAAAGCGCTTTGCATAATTCTATAGAAGAGCACTGTTGCGACACCATGTCTCAACTCACAACTTCTGTCGTGGAGATGGAAGCTATGGGAAAAGTGCGGGGGAACCTGAAAAGAAAGTGCCGTCTCCTAAATTCTGACAACCGAATCTGTGCAGAGAGCATACAATACCGAACCCACCTCCTGAAGAATGAATCAACCTGGGTTTTCTTCCTTGGGCGATGAACCTTAGGGAAAGTGCCCTCCACTTAATAATAGGTGAGAACACTGCATAGATAGCATGTTACAACCCACAACTACTGTCATGAAGACGGAAACATGTGCAACGTTGTGCTGAAAGCATAAGGAAAGTGGCAGAGACGTAGCTTCAAGAAAGTAGTGTACCGAATCCATCCTTCAAGACACGTCTTCTTTCATGAAGTTGGAAGCATTCTCAGAAGAATGTGTCTCAGCATATGGAATTTATGGTGCACTTAACCTTAGGAAAGATCTCCATCGAAAAGCATCTGAAACTCACATCTTCTCTCATGCAGATGGAGGCATGGGCTACAGGGTGAAGGAACGTGTAAAGATGTGCCGTTTACTGAACTATGAGCACCAAGCCTCTGTACAGAGAATGCCACTTCAAACATCCTGATGCATGAAGAGAGAAGCTTTTTCAAATATCAGTGTTGAACGGAAAGAGAAGTGCCTTACACTTAAGAGGAAGAAAGAGCACCATCTAGAGACGACCTTCCAAATCACATCTACCTTCAAGAAGATGGTGTTTAATTCCCAGTAGTGTGTATGCAAACCTAAGGAACGTGCTGTATGCTGAAAGAAGAACACCCTTTTGAAAGGTCTTCCAACTCAAAGCTTCGGGACGGAAGATGGAAGTAATTGCAGAAGTGTGAGAGAAAACATAAGGAGAGGTTAATTCTAAGTAATGGAGAGAACCAAGACTTTTGAGAGAAGAGCAACATCATTCTAACATCGTGACCCATGAATATACACGCGGTTCCCAATGAGTGTATTGAACCTTAAGGAAACTGAAATAGACGTAACTCTCAGTAAGAACAGGGTATGCAAAGTGTCTTCCAAATCGCATCGTCTGTCTTGATGATGAAAGCCTGTTTCACATTGTGAATGGAAGCATAAGGAAAGGGCCATGAACCAATCTTTAAGACAGAACATTGTAGCGAAGCCGTCTTTCAGGTCACGTCTTTGGTCGTGAAGATGAAAGCGTTTGCCAGAGGTATAAGAAAACATAAGGAAAGTGCCATAGACTGAAGTCGAAGAAAGAACACCAGAGAGAAAACATCTTGCATCTCACAGGATGCTGTCCTGAAAATGAAAGCATGTGCAAAAGTCTGTGTGAACACATCAACAGAAAGCGCTTTGCTTAACTCTATAAAAGAACACTGTTGAGACACCATGTCTCAACTCACAACTTCTGTCGTGAAGATGGAAGCTATGGGAAGAGTGCGGCGGAGCCTGAAAAGAAAGTGCCGTCTCCTAAATTCTGACAACCGAATCTGTGCAGAGCGCATACAATACCGAACCCACCTCCTAAGGAATGAATCAACCTGGGTTTTCTTCCTTGTGCGCTGAACCTTAAGGATCGTGCCATTCACTTAATAGTAGGTGAGAACATTAGATAGATAGCATCTTACAACCCACAACTTCTGTCATGAAGACGGAAACGTTTGAAACGTTGTGCTGAAGGCATAAGGAAAGTGGCAGAGACGTAGCTTCAAGAAAGTAGTGTACCGAATCCATCCTTCAAGACATGTCTTCTTTCATGAACTTGGAAGCATTCTTAGAAGAGCGTGTCTCAGCATAAGGAATTTATGGTGCACTTAACCTTAGGAAAGATCTCCATCGAAAAGCATCTGAAACTCACATCTTCTCTCATGCAGATGGAGGCATGGGCTACAGGGTGAAGGAACGTGTAAAGATGTGCCGTTTACTAAACTATGAGCACCAAGGCTGTGTAGAGAGAATGCCACTTCAAACATCCTGATGCATGAAGAGAGAAGCTTTTTCAAATATCAGTGTTGAACGGAAAGAGAAGTGCCTTACGCTTAAGAGGAAGAAAGAGCACCATCTAGAGACAACCTTCCAAGTCACATCTACCTTCAAGAAGATGGTGTACTTCCCAGTAGTGTGTATGCAAACCTAAGGAACGTGCTGTATGCTTAAAAAAGAACACCCTTTTGAAAGGTCTTCCAACTCACAGCTTTGGGACAGAAGATGAAAGTAATAGCAGAAGTGTGAGAGAAAACATAAGGAGAGGTTAATTCTAAGTAATGGAGAGAACCAAGACTTTTGAGAGAAGAGCAACATCATTCTAACATCGTGATCCATGAATATACACGCGGGTCCCAATAAGTGTATTGAACCTTAAGGAAACTGAAATAGACGTAACTCTCAGTAAGAACAGGGTACGCAAAGTGTCTTCCAAATTGCATTGTCTGTCTTGATGATGAAAGCCTGTTTCACATTGTGAATGGAAGCATAAGGAAAGGGCCATGAACCAATCTTTAAGACAGAACATTGCAGAGAAGCTGCCTTTCAGGTCACGTCTTTGGTCGTGAAGATGAAAGCGTTTGCCAGAGGTATAAGGAAAGTGCCATAGACTGAAGTCAAAGAAAGAACACCAGAGAGAAAGCATCTTGCATGTAATAGGATTCTGTCCTGAAAATGGAAGCATGTGCAAAAGTCTGTGTGAACACATCAACAGAAAGCGCTTTGCATAATTCTATAGAAGAGCACTGTTGCGACACCATGTCTCAACTCACAACTTCTGTCGTGAAGATGGAAGCTATGGGAAGAGTGCGGGGAAGCCTGAAAAGAAAGTGCCGTCTCCTAAATTCTGACAACCGAAACTATGCAGAGAGCATACAATACCGAACCCACCTCCTGAAGAATGAATCAACCTGGGTTTTCTTCCTTGGGCGATGAACCTTAGGGAAAGTGCCCTCCACTTAATAATAGGTGAGAACACTGCATAGATAGCATGTTACAACCCACAACTTCTGTCATGAAGACGGAAACATGTGCAACGTTGTGCTGAAAGCATAAGGAAAGTGGCAGAGACGTAGCTTCAAGAAAGTAGTGTACCGAATCCATCCTTCAAGACACGTCTTCTTTCATGAAGTTGGAAGCATTCTCAGAAGAACGTGTCTCAGCATAAGGAATTTATGGTGCACTTAACCTTAGGAAAGATCTCCATCGAAAAGCATCTGAAACTCACATCTTCTCTCATGCAGATGGAGGCATGGGCTACAGGGTGAAGGAACGTGTAAAGATGTGCCGTTTACTAAACTATGAGCACCAAGCCTCTGTACAGAGAATGCCACTTCAAACATCCTGATGCATGAAGAGAGAAGCTTTTTCAAATATCAGTGTTGAACGGAAAGAGAAGTGCCTTATGCTTAAGAGGAAGAAAGAGCACCATCTAGAGACAACCTTCCAAGTCACATCTACCTTCAAGAAGATGGTGTACTTCCCAGTAGTGTGTATGCAAACCTAAGGAACGTGCTGTATGCTGAAAGAAGAACACCGTTTTGAAAGGTCTTCCAACTCACAGCTTTGGGACAGAAGATGAAAGTAATTGCAGAAGTGTGAGAGAAAACATAAGGAGAGGTTAATTCTAAGTAATGGAGAGAACCAAGACTTTTGAGAGAAGAGCAACATCATTCTAACATCGTGATCCATGAATATACACGCGGTTCCCAATAAGTGTATTGAACCTTAAGGAAACTGAAATAGACGTAACTCTCAGTAAGAACAGGGTACGCAAAGTGTCTTCCAAATCGCATCGTCTGTCTTGATGATGAAAGCCTGTTTCACATTGTGAATGGAAGCATAAGGAAAGGGCCATGAACCAATCTTTAAGACAGAACATTGCAGAGAAGCTGCCTTTCAGGTCACGTCTTTGGTCGTGAAGATGAAAGCATTTGCCAGAGGTATAAGAAAAGTACCATAGACTGAAGTCAAAGAAAGAACACCAGAGAGAAAGCATCTTGCATGTAATAGGATTCTGTCCTGAAAATGGAAGCATGTGCAAAAGTCTGTGTGAACACATCAACAGAAAGCGCTTTGCATAATTCTATAGAAGAGCACTGTTGCGACACCATGTCTCAACTCACAACCTCTGTCGTGAAGATGGAAGCTATGGGAAGAGTGCGGCGGAGCCTGAAACGAAAGTGCTGTCTCCTAAATTCTGACAACCGAATCTGTGCAGAGCGCATACAATACCAAACCCACCTCCTAAGGAATGAATCAACCTGGGTTTTCTTCCTTGGGCGATGAACCTTAGGGAAAGTGCCCTCCACTTAATAATAGGTGAGAACACTGCATAGATAGCATGTTACAACCCACAACTTCTGTCATGAAGACGGAAACGTGCAACGTTGTGCTGAAATCATAAGGAAAGTGGCAGAGACGTAGCTTCAAGAAAGTAGTGTACCGAATCCATCCTTCAAGACACATCTTCTTTCATGAAGTTGGAAGCATTCTCAGAAGAACGTGTCTCAGCATAAGGAATTTATGGTGCACTTAACCTTAGGAAAGATCTCCATCGAAAAGCATCTGAAACTCACATCTTCTCTCATGCAGATGGAGGCATGGGCTACAGGGTGAAGGAACGTGTAAAGATGTGCCGTTTACTAAACTATGAGCACCAAGCCTCTGTACAGAGAATGCCACTTCAAACATCCTGATGCATGAAGAGAGAAGCTTTTTCAAATATCAGTGTTGAACGGAAAGAGAAGTGCCTTACGCTTAAGAGGAAGAAAGAGCACCATCTAGAGACAACCTTCCAAATCACATCTACCTTCAAGAAGATGGTGTTTAATTCCCAGTAGTGTGTATGCAAACCTAAGGAACGTGCTGTATGCTGAAAGAAGAACACCCTTTTGAAAGGTCTTCCAACTCAAAGCTTCGGGACGGAAGATGGAAGTAATTGCAGAAGTGTGAGAGAAAACATAAGGAGAGGTTAATTCTAAGTAATGGAGAGAACCAAGACTTTTGAGAGAAGAGCAACATCATTCTAACATCGTGACCCATGAATATACACGCGGTTCCCAATAAGTGTATTGAACCTTAAGGAAACTGAAATAGACGTAACTCTCAGTAAGAACAGGGTATGCAAAGTGTCTTCCAAATCGCATAGTCTGTCTTGATGATGAAAGCCTGTTTCACATTGTGAATGGAAGCATAAGGAAAGGGCCATGAACCAATCTTTAAGACAGAACATTGTAGCGAAGCCGTCTTTCAGGTCACGTCTTTGGTCGTGAAGATGAAAGCGTTTGCCAGAGGTATAAGAAAACATAAGGAAAGTGCCATAGACTGAAGTCGAAGAAAGAAGACCAGAGAGAAAGCATCTTGCATCTCACAGGATGCTGTCCTGAAAATGAAAGCATGTGCAAACGTCTGTGTGAACACATCAACAGAAAGCGCTTTGCTTAACTCTATAAAAGAACACTGTTGAGACACCATGTCTCAACTCACAACTTCTGTCGTGAAGATGGAAGCTATGGGAAGAGTGCGGCGGAGCCTGAAAAGAAAGTGCCGTCTCCTAAATTCTGACAACCGAATCTGTGCAGACCGCATACAATACCGAACCCACCTCCTAAGGAATGAATCAACCTGGGTTTTCTTCCTTGTGCGCTGAACCTTAAGGATCGTGCCATTCACTCAATAGTAGGTGAGAACATTAGATAGATAGCATCTTACAACCCACAACTTCTGTCATGAAGACGGAAACGTTCGCAACGTTGTGCTGAAGGCATAAGGAAAGTGGCAGAGACGTTGCTTCAAGAAAGTCGTGTACCGAATCCATCCTTCAAGACACGTCTTCTTTCATGAACTTGGAAGCATTCTTAGAAGAGCGTGTCTCAGCATAAGGAATTTATGGTGCACTTAACCTTAGGAAAGATCTCCATCGAAAAGCATCTGAAACTCACATCTTCTCTCATGCAGATGGAGGCATGGGCTACAGGGTGAAGGAACGTGTAAAGATGTGCCGTTTACTAAACTATGAGCACCAAGGCTGTGTAGAGAGAATGCCACTTCAAACATCCTGATGCATGAAGAGAGAAGCTTTTTCAAATATCAGTGTTGAACGGAAAGAGAAGTGCCTTACGCTTAAGAGGAAGAAAGAGCACCATCTAGAGACAACCTTCCAAGTCACATCTACCTTCAAGAAGATGGTGTACTTCCCAGTAGTGTGTATGCAAACCTAAGGAACGTGCTGTATGCTTAAAAAAGAACACCCTTTTGAAAGGTCTTCCAACTCACAGCTTTGGGACAGAAGATGAAAGTAATTGCAGAAGTGTGAGTGAAAACATAAGGAGAGGTTAATTCTAAGTAATGGAGAGAACCAAGACTTTTGAGAGAAGAGCAACATCATTCTAACATCATGATCCATGAATATACACGCGGTTCCCAATAAGTGTATTGAACCTTAAGGAAACTGAAATAGACGTAACTCTCAGTAAGAACAGGGTACGCAAAGTGTCTTCCAAATCGCATCGTCTGTCTTGATGATGAAAGCCTGTTTCACATTGTGAATGGAAGCATAAGGAAAGGGCCATGAACCAATCTTTAATACAGAACATTGCAGAGAAGCTGCCTTTCAGGTCACGTCTTTGGTCGTGAAGATGAAAGCGTTTGCCAGAGGTATAAGGAAAGTGCCATAGACTGAAGTCAAAGAAAGAACACCAGAGAGAAAGCATCTTGCATGTAATAGGTTTCTGTCCTGAAAATGGAAGCATGTGCAAAAGTCTGTGTGAACACATCAACAGAAAGCGCTTTGCATAATTCTATAGAAGAGCACTGTTGCGACACCATGTCTCAACTCACAACTTCTGTCGTGAAGATGGAAGCTATGGGAAGAGTGCGGGGAAGCCTGAAAAGAAAGTGCCGTCTCCTAAATTCTGACAACCGAAACTGTGCAGAGAGCATACAATACCGAACCCACCTCCTGAAGAATGAATCAACCTGGGTTTTCTTCCTTGGGCGATGAACCTTAGGGAAAGTGCCCTCCACTTAATAATAGGTGAGAACACTGCATAGATAGCATGTTACAACCCACAACTTCTGTCATGAAGACGGAAACATGTGCAACGTTGTGCTGAAAGCATAAGGAAAGTGGCAGAGACGTAGCTTCAAGAAAGTAGTGTACCGAATCCATCCTTCAAGACACGTCTTCTTTCATGAAGTTGGAAGCATTCTCAGAAGAACGTGTCTCAGCATAAGGAATTTATGGTGCACTTAACCTTAGGAAAGATCTCCATCGAAAAGCATCTGAAACTCACATCTTCTCTCATGCAGATGGAGGCATGGGCTACAGGGTGAAGGAACGTGTAAAGATGTGCCGTTTACTAAACTATGAGCACCAAGCCTCTGTACAGAGAATGCCACTTCAAACATCCTGATGCATGAAGAGAGAAGCTTTTTCAAATATCAGTGTTGAACGGAAAGAGAAGTGCCTTACGCTTAAGAGGAAGAAAGAGCACCATCTAGAGACAACCTTCCAAATCACATCTACCTTCAAGAAGATGGTGTTTAATTCCCAGTAGTGTGTATGCAAACCTAAGGAACGTGCTGTATGCTGAAAGAAGAACACCCTTTTGAAAGGTCTTCCAACTCAAAGCTTCGGGACGGAAGATGGAAGTAATTGCAGAAGTGTGAGAGAAAACATAAGGAGAGGTTAATTCTAAGTAATGGAGAGAACCAAGACTTTTGAGAGAAGAGCAACATCATTCTAACATCGTGACCCATGAATATACACGCGGTTCCCAATAAGTGTATTGAACCTTAAGGAAACTGAAATAGACGTAACTCTCAGTAAGAACAGGGTATGCAAAGTGTCTTCCAAATCGCATAGTCTGTCTTGATGATGAAAGCCTGTTTCACATTGTGAATGGAAGCATAAGGAAAGGGCCATGAACCAATCTTTAAGACAGAACATTGTAGCGAAGCCGTCTTTCAGGTCACGTCTTTGGTCGTGAAGATGAAAGCGTTTGCCAGAGGTATAAGAAAACATAAGGAAAGTGCCATAGACTGAAGTCGAAGAAAGAACACCAGAGAGAAAGCATCTTGCATCTCACAGGATGCTGTCCTGAAAATGAAAGCATGTGCAAACGTCTGTGTGAACACATCAACAGAAAGCGCTTTGCTTAACTCTATAAAAGAACACTGTTGAGACACCATGTCTCAACTCACAACTTCTGTCGTGAAGATGGAAGCTATGGGAAGAGTGCGGCGGAGCCTGAAAAGAAGTGCCGTCTCCTAAATTCTGACAACCGAATCTGTGCAGAGAGCATACAATACCGAACCCACCTCCTGAAGAATGAATCAACCTGGGTTTTTTTCCTTGGGCGATGAACCTTATTGAAAGTGCCCTCCACTTAATAATAGGTGAGAACACTGCATAGATAGCATGTTACAACCCACAACTTTCTGTCATGAAGACGGAAACATGTGCAACGTTGTGCTGAAAGCATAAGGAAAGTGGCAGAGACGTAGCTTCAAGAAAGTAGTGTACCGAATCCATCCTTCAAGACACATCTTCTTTCATGAAGTTGGAAGCATTCTCAGAAGAACGTGTCTCAGCATAAGGAATTTATGGTGCACTTAACCTTAGGAAAGATCTCCATCGAAAAGCATCTGAAACTCACATCTTCTCTCATGCAGATGGATGCATGGGCTACAGCGTGAAGGAACGTGTAAAGATGTGCCGTTTACTAAACTATGAGCACCAAGCCTCTGTACAGAGAATGCCACTTCAAACATCCTGATGCATGAAGAGAGAAGCTTTTTCAAATATCAGTGTTGAACGGAAAGAGAAGTGCCTTACGCTTAAGAGGAAGAAAGAGCACCATCTAGAGACAACCTTCCAAGTCACATCTACCTTCAAGAAGATGGTGTACTTCCCAGTAGTGTGTATGCAAACCTAAGGAACGTGCTGTATGCTGAAAGAAGAACACCCTTTTGAAAGGTCTTCCAACTCACAGCTTTGGGACGGAAGATGAAAGTAATTGCAGAAGTGTGAGAGAAAACATAAGGAGAGGTTAATTCTAAGTAATGGAGAGAACCAAGACTTTTGAGAGAAGAGCAACATCATTCTAACATCGTGATCCATGAATATACACGCGGTTCCCAATAAGTGTATTGAACCTTAAGGAAACTGAAATAGACGTAACTCTCAGTAAGAACAGGGTACGCAAAGTGTCTTCCAAATCGCATTGTCTGTCTTGATGATGAAAGCCTGTTTCACATTGTGAATGGAAGCATAAGGAAAGGGCCATGAACCAATCTTTAAGACAGAACATTGCAGAGAAGCTGCCTTTCAGGTCACGTCTTTGGTCGTGAAGATGAAAGCGTTTGCCAGAGGTATAAGAAAAGTACCATAGACTGAAGTCAAAGAAAGAACACCAGAGAGAAAGCATCTTGCATGTAACAGGATTCTGTCCTGAAAATGGAAGCATGTGCAAAAGTCTGTGTGAACACATCAACAGAAAGCGCTTTGCATAATTCTATAGAAGAGCACTGTTGCGACACCATGTCTCAACTCACAACCTCTGTCGTGAAGATGGAAGCTATGGGAAGAGTGCGGCGGAGCCTGAAACGAAAGTGCCGTCTCCTAAATTCTGACAACCGAATCTGTGCAGAGCGCATACAATACCGAACCCACCTCCTGAAGAATGAATCAACCTGGGTTTTCTTCCTTGGGCGATGAACCTTAGGGAAAGTGCCCTCCACTTAATAATAGGTGAGAACACTGCATAGATAGCATGTTACAACCCACAACTTCTGTCATGAAGACGGAAACATGTGCAACGTTGTGCTGAAATCATAAGGAAAGTGGCAGAGACGTAGCTTCAAGAAAGTAGTGTACCGAATCCATCCTTCAAGACACATCTTCTTTCATGAAGTTGGAAGCATTCTCAGAAGAACGTGTCTCAGCATAAGGAATTTATGGTGCACTTAACCTTAGGAAAGATCTCCATCGAAAAGCATCTGAAACTCACATCTTCTCTCATGCAGATGGAGGCATGGGCTACAGGGTGAAGGAACGTGTAAAGATGTGCCGTTTACTAAACTATGAGCACCAAGCCTCTGTACAGAGAATGCCACTTCAAACATCCTGATGCATGAAGAGAGAAGCTTTTTCAAATATCAGTGTTGAACGGAAAGAGAAGTGCCTTACGCTTAAGAGGAAGAAAGAGCACCATCTAGAGACAACCTTCCAAATCACATCTACCTTCAAGAAGATGGTGTTTAATTCCCAGTAGTGTGTATGCAAACCTAAGGAACGTGCTGTATGCTGAAAGAAGAACACCCTTTTGAAAGGTCTTCCAACTCAAAGCTTCGGGACGGAAGATGGAAGTAATTGCAGAAGTGTGAGAGAAAACATAAGGAGAGGTTAATTCTAAGTAATGGAGAGAACCAAGACTTTTGAGAGAAGAGCAACATCATTCTAACATCGTGACCCATGAATATACACGCGGTTCCCAATAAGTGTATTGAACCTTAAGGAAACTGAAATAGACGTAACTCTCAGTAAGAACAGGGTATGCAAAGTGTCTTCCAAATCGCATAGTCTGTCTTGATGATGAAAGCCTGTTTCACATTGTGAATGGAAGCATAAGGAAAGGGCCATGAACCAATCTTTAAGACAGAACATTGTAGCGAAGCCGTCTTTCAGGTCACGTCTTTGGTCGTGAAGATGAAAGCGTTTCCAGAGGTATAAGAAAACATAAGGAAAGTGCCATAGACTGAAGTCGAAGAAAGAAGACCAGAGAGAAAGCATCTTGCATCTCACAGGATGCTGTCCTGAAAATGAAAGCATGTGCAAACGTCTGTGTGAACACATCAACAGAAAGCGCTTTGCTTAACTCTATAAAAGAACACTGTTGAGACACCATGTCTCAACTCACAACTTCTGTCGTGAAGATGGAAGCTATGGGAAGAGTGCGGCGGAGCCTGAAAAGAAAGTGCCGTCTCCTAAATTCTGACAACCGAATCTGTGCAGAGCGCATACAATACCGAACCCACCTCCTAAGGAATGAATCAACCTGGGTTTTCTTCCTTGTGCGCTGAACCTTAAGGATCGTGCCATTCACTTAATAGTAGGTGAGAACATTAGATAGATAGCATCTTACAACCCACAACTTCTGTCATGAAGACGGAAACGTTCGCAACGTTGTGCTGAAGGCATAAGGAAAGTGGCAGAGACGTTGCTTCAAGAAAGTAGTGTACCGAATCCATCCTTCAAGACACGTCTTCTTTCATGAACTTGGAAGCATTCTTAGAAGAGCGTGTCTCAGCATAAGGAATTTATGGTGCACTTAACCTTAGGAAAGATCTCCATCGAAAAGCATCTGAAACTCACATCTTCTCTCATGCAGATGGAGGCATGGGCTACAGGGTGAAGGAACGTGTAAAGATGTGCCGTTTACTAAACTATGAGCACCAAGCCTCTGTACAGAGAATGCCACTTCAAACATCCTGATGCATGAAGAGAGAAGCTTTTTCAAATATCAGTGTTGAACGGAAAGAGAAGTGCCTTACGCTTAAGAGGAAGAAAGAGCACCATCTAGAGACAACCTTCCAAGTCACATCTACCTTCAAGAAGATGGTGTACTTCCCAGTAGTGTGTATGCAAACCTAAGGAAAGTGCTGTATGCTTAAAAAAGAACACCCTTTTGAAAGGTCTTCCAACTCACAGCTTTGGGACAGAAGATGAAAGTAATTGCAGAAGTGTGAGTGAAAACATAAGGAGAGGTTAATTCTAAGTAATGGAGAGAACCAAGACTTTTGAGAGAAGAGCAACATCATTCTAACATCGTGATCCATGAATATACACGCGGTTCCCAATAAGTGTATTGAACCTTAAGGAAACTGAAATAGACGTAACTCTCAGTAAGAACAGGGTACGCAAAGTGTCTTCCAAATCGCATCGTCTGTCTTGATGATGAAAGCCTGTTTCACATTGTGAATGGAAGCATAAGGAAAGGGCCATGAACCAATCTTTAATACAGAACATTGCAGAGAAGCTGCCTTTCAGGTCACGTCTTTGGTCGTGAAGATGAAAGCGTTTGCCAGAGGTATAAGGAAAGTGCCATAGACTGAAGTCAAAGAAAGAACACCAGAGAGAAAGCATCTTGCATGTAATAGGATTCTGTCCTGAAAATGGAAGCATGTGCAAAAGTCTGTGTGAACACATCAACAGAAAGCGCTTTGCATAATTCTATAGAAGAGCACTGTTGCGACACCATGTCTCAACTCACAACTTCTGTCGTGAAGATGGAAGCTATGGGAAGAGTGCGGGGAAGCCTGAAAAGAAAGTGCCGTCTCCTAAATTCTGACAACCGAAACTGTGCAGAGAGCATACAATACCGAACCCACCTCCTGAAGAATGAATCAACCTGGGTTTTCTTCCTTGGGCGATGAACCTTAGGGAAAGTGCCCTCCACTTAATAATAGGTGAGAACACTGCATAGATAGCATGTTACAACCCACAACTTCTGTCATGAAGACGGAAACATGTGCAACGTTGTGCTGAAAGCATAAGGAAAGTGGCAGAGACGTAGCTTCAAGAAAGTAGTGTACCGAATCCATCCTTCAAGACACGTCTTCTTTCATGAAGTTGGAAGCATTCTCAGAAGAACGTGTCTCAGCATAAGGAATTTATGGTGCACTTAACCTTAGGAAAGATCTCCATCGAAAAGCATCTGAAACTCACATCTTCTCTCATGCAGATGGAGGCATGGGCTACAGGGTGAAGGAACGTGTAAAGATGTGCCGTTTACTAAACTATGAGCACCAAGCCTCTGTACAGAGAATGCCACTTCAAACATCCTGATGCATGAAGAGAGAAGCTTTTTCAAATATCAGTGTTGAACGGAAAGAGAAGTGCCTTACGCTTAAGAGGAAGAAAGAGCACCATCTAGAGACAACCTTCCAAATCACATCTACCTTCAAGAAGATGGTGTTTAATTCCCAGTAGTGTGTATGCAAACCTAAGGAACGTGCTGTATGCTGAAAGAAGAACACCCTTTTGAAAGGTCTTCCAACTCAAAGCTTCGGGACGGAAGATGGAAGTAATTGCAGAAGTGTGAGAGAAAACATAAGGAGAGGTTAATTCTAAGTAATGGAGAGAACCAAGACTTTTGAGAGAAGAGCAACATCATTCTAACATCGTGACCCATGAATATACACGCGGTTCCCAATAAGTGTATTGAACCTTAAGGAAACTGAAATAGACGTAACTCTCAGTAAGAACAGGGTATGCAAAGTGTCTTCCAAATCGCATAGTCTGTCTTGATGATGAAAGCCTGTTTCACATTGTGAATGGAAGCATAAGGAAAGGGCCATGAACCAATCTTTAAGACAGAACATTGTAGCGAAGCCGTCTTTCAGGTCACGTCTTTGGTCGTGAAGATGAAAGCGTTTGCCAGAGGTATAAGAAAACATAAGGAAAGTGCCATAGACTGAAGTCGAAGAAAGAACACCAGAGAGAAAGCATCTTGCATCTCACAGGATGCTGTCCTGAAAATGAAAGCATGTGCAAACGTCTGTGTGAACACATCAACAGAAAGCGCTTTGCTTAACTCTATAAAAGAACACTGTTGAGACACCATGTCTCAACTCACAACTTCTGTCGTGAAGATGGAAGCTATGGGAAGAGTGCGGCGGAGCCTGAAAAGAAAGTGCCGTCTCCTAAATTCTGACAACCGAATCTGTGCAGAGCGCATACAATACCGAACCCACCTCCTAAGGAATGAATCAACCTGGGTTTTCTTCCTTGTGCGCTGAACCTTAAGGATCGTGCCATTCACTTAATAGTAGGTGAGAACATTAGATAGATAGCATCTTACAACCCACAACTTCTGTCATGAAGACGGAAACGTTCGCAACGTTGTGCTGAAGGCATAAGGAAAGTGGCAGAGACATTGCTTCAAGAAAGTAGTGTACCGAATCCATCCTTCAAGACACGTCTTCTTTCATGAACTTGGAAGCATTCTTAGAAGAGCGTGTCTCAGCATAAGGAATTTATGGTGCACTTAACCTTAGGAAAGATCTCCATCGAAAAGCATCTGAAACTCACATCTTCTCTCATGCAGATGGAGGAATGGGCTACAGGATGAAGGAATGTGTAAAGATGTGCCGTTTACTAAACTATGAGCACCAAGGCTGTGTAGAGAGAATGCCACTTCAAACATCCTGATGCATGAAGAGAGAAGCTTTTTCAAATATCAGTGTTGAACGGAAAGAGAAGTGCCTTACGCTTAAGAGGAAGAAAGAGCACCATCTAGAGACAACCTTCCAAGTCACATCTACCTTCAAGAAGATGGTGTACTTCCCAGTAGTGTGTATGCAAACCTAAGGAACGTGCTGTATGCTGAAAGAAGAACACCCTTTTGAAAGGTCTTCCAACTCACAGCTTTGGGACGGAAGATGAAAGTAATTGCAGAAGTGTGAGAGAAAACATAAGGAGAGGTTAATTCTAAGTAATGGAGAGAACCAAGACTTTTGAGAGAAGAGCAACATCATTCTAACATCGTGATCCATGAATATACACGCGGTTCCCAATAAGTGTATTGAACCTTAAGGAAACTGAAATAGACGTAACTCTCAGTAAGAACAGGGTACGCAAAGTGTCTTCCAAATCGCATCGTCTGTCTTGATGATGAAAGCCTGTTTCACATTGTGAATGGAAGCATAAGGAAAGGGCCATGAACCAATGTTTAAGACAGAACATTGCAGAGAAGCTGCCTTTCAGGTCACGTCTTTGGTCGTGAAGATGAAAGCGTTTGCCAGAGGTATAAGGAAAGTGCCATAGACTGAAGTCAAAGAAAGAACACCAGAGAGAAAGTATCTTGCATGTAACAGAATTCTGTCCTGAAAATGGAAGCATGTGCAAAAGTCTGTGTGAACACATCAACAGAAAGCGCTTTGCATAATTCTATAGAAGAGCACTGTTGCGACCCCATGTCTCAACTCACAACTTCTGTCGTGGAGATGGAAGCTATGGGAAGAGTGCGGGGGAACCTAAAAAGAAGTGCCGTCTCCTAAATTCTGACAACCGAATCTGTGCAGAGAGCATACAATACCGAACCCACCTCCTGAAGAATGAATCAACCTGGGTTTTTTTCCTTGGGCGATGAACCTTATTGAAAGTGCCCTCCACTTAATAATAGGTGAGAACACTGCATAGATAGCATGTTACAACCCACAACTTTCTGTCATGAAGACGGAAACATGTGCAACGTTGTGCTGAAAGCATAAGGAAAGTGGCAGAGACGTAGCTTCAAGAAAGTAGTGTACCGAATCCATCCTTCAAGACACATCTTCTTTCATGAAGTTGGAAGCATTCTCAGAAGAACGTGTCTCAGCATAAGGAATTTATGGTGCACTTAACCTTAGGAAAGATCTCCATCGAAAAGCATCTGAAACTCACATCTTCTCTCATGCAGATGGATGCATGGGCTACAGCGTGAAGGAACGTGTAAAGATGTGCCGTTTACTAAACTATGAGCAGCAAGCCTCTGTACAGAGAATGCCACTTCAAACATCCTGATGCATGAAGAGAGAAGCTTTTTCAAATATCAGTGTTGAACGGAAAGAGAAGTGCCTTACGCTTAAGAGGAAGAAAGAGCACCATCTAGAGACAACCTTCCAAGTCACATCTACCTTCAAGAAGATGGTGTACTTCCCAGTAGTGTGTATGCAAACCTAAGGAACGTGCTGTATGCTGAAAGAAGAACACCCTTTTGAAAGGTCTTCCAACTCACAGCTTTGGGACGGAAGATGAAAGTAATTGCAGAAGTGTGAGAGAAAACATAAGGAGAGGTTAATTCTAAGTAATGGAGAGAACCAAGACTTTTGAGAGAAGAGCAACATCATTCTAACATCGTGATCCATGAATATACACGCGGTTCCCAATAAGTGTATTGAACCTTAAGGAAACTGAAATAGACGTAACTCTCAGTAAGAACAGGGTACGCAAAGTGTCTTCCAAATCGCATCGTCTGTCTTGATGATGAAAGCCTGTTTCACATTGTGAATGGAAGCATAAGGAAAGGGCCATGAACCAATCTTTAAGACAGAACATTGCAGAGAAGCTGCCTTTCAGGTCACGTCTTTGGTCGTGAAGATGAAAGCGTTTGCCAGAGGTATAAGAAAAGTACCATAGACTGAAGTCAAAGAAAGAACACCAGAGAGAAAGCATCTTGCATGTAACAGGATTCTGTCCTGAAAATGGAAGCATGTGCAAAAGTCTGTGTGAACACATCAACAGAAAGCGCTTTGCATAATTCTATAGAAGAGCACTGTTGCGACACCATGTCTCAACTCACAACCTCTGTCGTGAAGATGGAAGCTATGGGAAGAGTGCGGCGGAGCCTGAAACGAAAGTGCCGTCTCCTAAATTCTGACAACCGAATCTGTGCAGAGCGCATACAATACCGAACCCACCTCCTGAAGAATGAATCAACCTGGGTTTTCTTCCTTGGGCGATGAACCTTAGGGAAAGTGCCCTCCACTTAATAATAGGTGAGAACACTGCATAGATAGCATGTTACAACCCACAACTTCTGTCATGAAGACGGAAACATGTGCAACGTTGTGCTGAAATCATAAGGAAAGTGGCAGAGACGTAGCTTCAAGAAAGTAGTGTACCGAATCCATCCTTCAAGACACATCTTCTTTCATGAAGTTGGAAGCATTCTCAGAAGAACGTGTCTCAGCATAAGGAATTTATGGTGCACTTAACCTTAGGAAAGATCTCCATCGAAAAGCATCTGAAACTCACATCTTCTCTCATGCAGATGGAGGCATGGGCTACAGGGTGAAGGAACGTGTAAAGATGTGCCGTTTACTAAACTATGAGCACCAAGCCTCTGTACAGAGAATGCCACTTCAAACATCCTGATGCATGAAGAGAGAAGCTTTTTCAAATATCAGTGTTGAACGGAAAGAGAAGTGCCTTACGCTTAAGAGGAAGAAAGAGCACCATCTAGAGACAACCTTCCAAATCACATCTACCTTCAAGAAGATGGTGTTTAATTCCCAGTAGTGTGTATGCAAACCTAAGGAACGTGCTGTATGCTGAAAGAAGAACACCCTTTTGAAAGGTCTTCCAACTCAAAGCTTCGGGACGGAAGATGGAAGTAATTGCAGAAGTGTGAGAGAAAACATAAGGAGAGGTTAATTCTAAGTAATGGAGAGAACCAAGACTTTTGAGAGAAGAGCAACATCATTCTAACATCGTGACCCATGAATATACACGCGGTTCCCAATAAGTGTATTGAACCTTAAGGAAACTGAAATAGACGTAACTCTCAGTAAGAACAGGGTATGCAAAGTGTCTTCCAAATCGCATAGTCTGTCTTGATGATGAAAGCCTGTTTCACATTGTGAATGGAAGCATAAGGAAAGGGCCATGAACCAATCTTTAAGACAGAACATTGTAGCGAAGCCGTCTTTCAGGTCACGTCTTTGGTCGTGAAGATGAAAGCGTTTGCCAGAGGTATAAGAAAACATAAGGAAAGTGCCATAGACTGAAGTCGAAGAAAGAAGACCAGAGAGAAAGCATCTTGCATCTCACAGGATGCTGTCCTGAAAATGAAAGCATGTGCAAACGTCTGTGTGAACACATCAACAGAAAGCGCTTTGCTTAACTCTATAAAAGAACACTGTTGAGACACCATGTCTCAACTCACAACTTCTGTCGTGAAGATGGAAGCTATGGGAAGAGTGCGGCGGAGCCTGAAAAGAAAGTGCCGTCTCCTAAATTCTGACAACCGAATCTGTGCAGAGCGCATACAATACCGAACCCACCTCCTAAGGAATGAATCAACCTGGGTTTTCTTCCTTGTGCGCTGAACCTTAAGGATCGTGCCATTCACTTAATAGTAGGTGAGAACATTAGATAGATAGCATCTTACAACCCACAACTTCTGTCATGAAGACGGAAACGTTCGCAACGTTGTGCTGAAGGCATAAGGAAAGTGGCAGAGACGTTGCTTCAAGAAAGTAGTGTACCGAATCCATCCTTCAAGACACGTCTTCTTTCATGAACTTGGAAGCATTCTGAGAAGAGCGTGTCTCAGCATAAGGAATTTATGGTGCACTTAACCTTAGGAAAGATCTCCATCGAAAAGCATCTGAAACTCACATCTTCTCTCATGCAGATGGAGGCATGGGCTACAGGGTGAAGGAACGTGTAAAGATGTGCCGTTTACTAAACTATGAGCACCAAGCCTCTGTACAGAGAATGCCACTTCAAACATCCTGATGCATGAAGAGAGAAGCTTTTTCAAATATCAGTGTTGAACGGAAAGAGAAGTGCCTTACGCTTAAGAGGAAGAAAGAGCACCATCTAGAGACAACCTTCCAAGTCACATCTACCTTCAAGAAGATGGTGTACTTCCCAGTAGTGTGTATGCAAACCTAAGGAAAGTGCTGTATGCTTAAAAAAGAACACCCTTTTGAAAGGTCTTCCAACTCACAGCTTTGGGACAGAAGATGAAAGTAATTGCAGAAGTGTGAGTGAAAACATAAGGAGAGGTTAATTCTAAGTAATGGAGAGAACCAAGACTTTTGAGAGAAGAGCAACATCATTCTAACATCGTGATCCATGAATATACACGCGGTTCCCAATAAGTGTATTGAACCTTAAGGAAACTGAAATAGACGTAACTCTCAGTAAGAACAGGGTACGCAAAGTGTCTTCCAAATCGCATCGTCTGTCTTGATGATGAAAGCCTGTTTCACATTGTGAATGGAAGCATAAGGAAAGGGCCATGAACCAATCTTTAATACAGAACATTGCAGAGAAGCTGCCTTTCAGGTCACGTCTTTGGTCGTGAAGATGAAAGCGTTTGCCAGAGGTATAAGGAAAGTGCCATAGACTGAAGTCAAAGAAAGAACACCAGAGAGAAAGCATCTTGCATGTAATAGGATTCTGTCCTGAAAATGGAAGCATGTGCAAAAGTCTGTGTGAACACATCAACAGAAAGCGCTTTGCATAATTCTATAGAAGAGCACTGTTGCGACACCATGTCTCAACTCACAACTTCTGTCGTGAAGATGGAAGCTATGGGAAGAGTGCGGGGAAGCCTGAAAAGAAAGTGCCGTCTCCTAAATTCTGACAACCGAAACTGTGCAGAGAGCATACAATACCGAACCCACCTCCTGAAGAATGAATCAACCTGGGTTTTCTTCCTTGGGCGATGAACCTTAGGGAAAGTGCCCTCCACTTAATAATAGGTGAGAACACTGCATAGATAGCATGTTACAACCCACAACTTCTGTCATGAAGACGGAAACATGTGCAACGTTGTGCTGAAAGCATAAGGAAAGTGGCAGAGACGTAGCTTCAAGAAAGTAGTGTACCGAATCCATCCTTCAAGACACGTCTTCTTTCATGAAGTTGGAAGCATTCTCAGAAGAACGTGTCTCAGCATAAGGAATTTATGGTGCACTTAACCTTAGGAAAGATCTCCATCGAAAAGCATCTGAAACTCACATCTTCTCTCATGCAGATGGAGGCATGGGCTACAGGGTGAAGGAACGTGTAAAGATGTGCCGTTTACTAAACTATGAGCACCAAGCCTCTGTACAGAGAATGCCACTTCAAACATCCTGATGCATGAAGAGAGAAGCTTTTTCAAATATCAGTGTTGAACGGAAAGAGAAGTGCCTTACGCTTAAGAGGAAGAAAGAGCACCATCTAGAGACAACCTTCCAAATCACATCTACCTTCAAGAAGATGGTGTTTAATTCCCAGTAGTGTGTATGCAAACCTAAGGAACGTGCTGTATGCTGAAAGAAGAACACCCTTTTGAAAGGTCTTCCAACTCAAAGCTTCGGGACGGAAGATGGAAGTAATTGCAGAAGTGTGAGAGAAAACATAAGGAGAGGTTAATTCTAAGTAATGGAGAGAACCAAGACTTTTGAGAGAAGAGCAACATCATTCTAACATCGTGACCCATGAATATACACGCGGTTCCCAATAAGTGTATTGAACCTTAAGGAAACTGAAATAGACGTAACTCTCAGTAAGAACAGGGTATGCAAAGTGTCTTCCAAATCGCATAGTCTGTCTTGATGATGAAAGCCTGTTTCACATTGTGAATGGAAGCATAAGGAAAGGGCCATGAACCAATCTTTAAGACAGAACATTGTAGCGAAGCCGTCTTTCAGGTCACGTCTTTGGTCGTGAAGATGAAAGCGTTTGCCAGAGGTATAAGAAAACATAAGGAAAGTGCCATAGACTGAAGTCGAAGAAAGAACACCAGAGAGAAAGCATCTTGCATCTCACAGGATGCTGTCCTGAAAATGAAAGCATGTGCAAACGTCTGTGTGAACACATCAACAGAAAGCGCTTTGCTTAACTCTATAAAAGAACACTGTTGAGACACCATGTCTCAACTCACAACTTCTGTCGTGAAGATGGAAGCTATGGGAAGAGTGCGGCGGAGCCTGAAAAGAAGTGCCGTCTCCTAAATTCTGACAACCGAATCTGTGCAGAGAGCATACAATACCGAACCCACCTCCTGAAGAATGAATCAACCTGGGTTTTTTTCCTTGGGCGATGAACCTTATTGAAAGTGCCCTCCACTTAATAATAGGTGAGAACACTGCATAGATAGCATGTTACAACCCACAACTTTCTGTCATGAAGACGGAAACATGTGCAACGTTGTGCTGAAAGCATAAGGAAAGTGGCAGAGACGTAGCTTCAAGAAAGTAGTGTACCGAATCCATCCTTCAAGACACATCTTCTTTCATGAAGTTGGAAGCATTCTCAGAAGAACGTGTCTCAGCATAAGGAATTTATGGTGCACTTAACCTTAGGAAAGATCTCCATCGAAAAGCATCTGAAACTCACATCTTCTCTCATGCAGATGGATGCATGGGCTACAGCGTGAAGGAACGTGTAAAGATGTGCCGTTTACTAAACTATGAGCACCAAGCCTCTGTACAGAGAATGCCACTTCAAACATCCTGATGCATGAAGAGAGAAGCTTTTTCAAATATCAGTGTTGAACGGAAAGAGAAGTGCCTTACGCTTAAGAGGAAGAAAGAGCACCATCTAGAGACAACCTTCCAAGTCACATCTACCTTCAAGAAGATGGTGTACTTCCCAGTAGTGTGTATGCAAACCTAAGGAACGTGCTGTATGCTGAAAGAAGAACACCCTTTTGAAAGGTCTTCCAACTCACAGCTTTGGGACGGAAGATGAAAGTAATTGCAGAAGTGTGAGAGAAAACATAAGGAGAGGTTAATTCTAAGTAATGGAGAGAACCAAGACTTTTGAGAGAAGAGCAACATCATTCTAACATCGTGATCCATGAATATACACGCGGTTCCCAATAAGTGTATTGAACCTTAAGGAAACTGAAATAGACGTAACTCTCAGTAAGAACAGGGTACGCAAAGTGTCTTCCAAATCGCATTGTCTGTCTTGATGATGAAAGCCTGTTTCACATTGTGAATGGAAGCATAAGGAAAGGGCCATGAACCAATCTTTAAGACAGAACATTGCAGAGAAGCTGCCTTTCAGGTCACGTCTTTGGTCGTGAAGATGAAAGCGTTTGCCAGAGGTATAAGAAAAGTACCATAGACTGAAGTCAAAGAAAGAACACCAGAGAGAAAGCATCTTGCATGTAACAGGATTCTGTCCTGAAAATGGAAGCATGTGCAAAAGTCTGTGTGAACACATCAACAGAAAGCGCTTTGCATAATTCTATAGAAGAGCACTGTTGCGACACCATGTCTCAACTCACAACCTCTGTCGTGAAGATGGAAGCTATGGGAAGAGTGCGGCGGAGCCTGAAACGAAAGTGCCGTCTCCTAAATTCTGACAACCGAATCTGTGCAGAGCGCATACAATACCGAACCCACCTCCTGAAGAATGAATCAACCTGGGTTTTCTTCCTTGGGCGATGAACCTTAGGGAAAGTGCCCTCCACTTAATAATAGGTGAGAACACTGCATAGATAGCATGTTACAACCCACAACTTCTGTCATGAAGACGGAAACATGTGCAACGTTGTGCTGAAATCATAAGGAAAGTGGCAGAGACGTAGCTTCAAGAAAGTAGTGTACCGAATCCATCCTTCAAGACACATCTTCTTTCATGAAGTTGGAAGCATTCTCAGAAGAACGTGTCTCAGCATAAGGAATTTATGGTGCACTTAACCTTAGGAAAGATCTCCATCGAAAAGCATCTGAAACTCACATCTTCTCTCATGCAGATGGAGGCATGGGCTACAGGGTGAAGGAACGTGTAAAGATGTGCCGTTTACTAAACTATGAGCACCAAGCCTCTGTACAGAGAATGCCACTTCAAACATCCTGATGCATGAAGAGAGAAGCTTTTTCAAATATCAGTGTTGAACGGAAAGAGAAGTGCCTTACGCTTAAGAGGAAGAAAGAGCACCATCTAGAGACAACCTTCCAAATCACATCTACCTTCAAGAAGATGGTGTTTAATTCCCAGTAGTGTGTATGCAAACCTAAGGAACGTGCTGTATGCTGAAAGAAGAACACCCTTTTGAAAGGTCTTCCAACTCAAAGCTTCGGGACGGAAGATGGAAGTAATTGCAGAAGTGTGAGAGAAAACATAAGGAGAGGTTAATTCTAAGTAATGGAGAGAACCAAGACTTTTGAGAGAAGAGCAACATCATTCTAACATCGTGACCCATGAATATACACGCGGTTCCCAATAAGTGTATTGAACCTTAAGGAAACTGAAATAGACGTAACTCTCAGTAAGAACAGGGTATGCAAAGTGTCTTCCAAATCGCATAGTCTGTCTTGATGATGAAAGCCTGTTTCACATTGTGAATGGAAGCATAAGGAAAGGGCCATGAACCAATCTTTAAGACAGAACATTGTAGCGAAGCCGTCTTTCAGGTCACGTCTTTGGTCGTGAAGATGAAAGCGTTTCCAGAGGTATAAGAAAACATAAGGAAAGTGCCATAGACTGAAGTCGAAGAAAGAAGACCAGAGAGAAAGCATCTTGCATCTCACAGGATGCTGTCCTGAAAATGAAAGCATGTGCAAACGTCTGTGTGAACACATCAACAGAAAGCGCTTTGCTTAACTCTATAAAAGAACACTGTTGAGACACCATGTCTCAACTCACAACTTCTGTCGTGAAGATGGAAGCTATGGGAAGAGTGCGGCGGAGCCTGAAAAGAAAGTGCCGTCTCCTAAATTCTGACAACCGAATCTGTGCAGAGCGCATACAATACCGAACCCACCTCCTAAGGAATGAATCAACCTGGGTTTTCTTCCTTGTGCGCTGAACCTTAAGGATCGTGCCATTCACTTAATAGTAGGTGAGAACATTAGATAGATAGCATCTTACAACCCACAACTTCTGTCATGAAGACGGAAACGTTCGCAACGTTGTGCTGAAGGCATAAGGAAAGTGGCAGAGACGTTGCTTCAAGAAAGTAGTGTACCGAATCCATCCTTCAAGACACGTCTTCTTTCATGAACTTGGAAGCATTCTTAGAAGAGCGTGTCTCAGCATAAGGAATTTATGGTGCACTTAACCTTAGGAAAGATCTCCATCGAAAAGCATCTGAAACTCACATCTTCTCTCATGCAGATGGAGGCATGGGCTACAGGGTGAAGGAACGTGTAAAGATGTGCCGTTTACTAAACTATGAGCACCAAGCCTCTGTACAGAGAATGCCACTTCAAACATCCTGATGCATGAAGAGAGAAGCTTTTTCAAATATCAGTGTTGAACGGAAAGAGAAGTGCCTTACGCTTAAGAGGAAGAAAGAGCACCATCTAGAGACAACCTTCCAAGTCACATCTACCTTCAAGAAGATGGTGTACTTCCCAGTAGTGTGTATGCAAACCTAAGGAAAGTGCTGTATGCTTAAAAAAGAACACCCTTTTGAAAGGTCTTCCAACTCACAGCTTTGGGACAGAAGATGAAAGTAATTGCAGAAGTGTGAGTGAAAACATAAGGAGAGGTTAATTCTAAGTAATGGAGAGAACCAAGACTTTTGAGAGAAGAGCAACATCATTCTAACATCGTGATCCATGAATATACACGCGGTTCCCAATAAGTGTATTGAACCTTAAGGAAACTGAAATAGACGTAACTCTCAGTAAGAACAGGGTACGCAAAGTGTCTTCCAAATCGCATCGTCTGTCTTGATGATGAAAGCCTGTTTCACATTGTGAATGGAAGCATAAGGAAAGGGCCATGAACCAATCTTTAAGACAGAACATTGCAGAGAAGCTGCCTTTCAGGTCACGTCTTTGGTCGTGAAGATGAAAGCGTTTGCCAGAGGTATAAGGAAAGTGCCATAGACTGAAGTCAAAGAAAGAACACCAGAGAGAAAGCATCTTGCATGTAATAGGATTCTGTCCTGAAAATGGAAGCATGTGCAAAAGTCTGTGTGAACACATCAACAGAAAGCGCTTTGCATAATTCTATAGAAGAGCACTGTTGCGACACCATGTCTCAACTCACAACTTCTGTCGTGAAGATGGAAGCTATGGGAAGAGTGCGGGGAAGCCTGAAAAGAAAGTGCCGTCTCCTAAATTCTGACAACCGAAACTGTGCAGAGAGCATACAATACCGAACCCACCTCCTGAAGAATGAATCAACCTGGGTTTTCTTCCTTGGGCGATGAACCTTAGGGAAAGTGCCCTCCACTTAATAATAGGTGAGAACACTGCATAGATAGCATGTTACAACCCACAACTTCTGTCATGAAGACGGAAACATGTGCAACGTTGTGCTGAAAGCATAAGGAAAGTGGCAGAGACGTAGCTTCAAGAAAGTAGTGTACCGAATCCATCCTTCAAGACACGTCTTCTTTCATGAAGTTGGAAGCATTCTCAGAAGAACGTGTCTCAGCATAAGGAATTTATGGTGCACTTAACCTTAGGAAAGATCTCCATCGAAAAGCATCTGAAACTCACATCTTCTCTCATGCAGATGGAGGCATGGGCTACAGGGTGAAGGAACGTGTAAAGATGTGCCGTTTACTAAACTATGAGCACCAAGCCTCTGTACAGAGAATGCCACTTCAAACATCCTGATGCATGAAGAGAGAAGCTTTTTCAAATATCAGTGTTGAACGGAAAGAGAAGTGCCTTACGCTTAAGAGGAAGAAAGAGCACCATCTAGAGACAACCTTCCAAATCACATCTACCTTCAAGAAGATGGTGTTTAATTCCCAGTAGTGTGTATGCAAACCTAAGGAACGTGCTGTATGCTGAAAGAAGAACACCCTTTTGAAAGGTCTTCCAACTCAAAGCTTCGGGACGGAAGATGGAAGTAATTGCAGAAGTGTGAGAGAAAACATAAGGAGAGGTTAATTCTAAGTAATGGAGAGAACCAAGACTTTTGAGAGAAGAGCAACATCATTCTAACATCGTGACCCATGAATATACACGCGGTTCCCAATAAGTGTATTGAACCTTAAGGAAACTGAAATAGACGTAACTCTCAGTAAGAACAGGGTATGCAAAGTGTCTTCCAAATCGCATAGTCTGTCTTGATGATGAAAGCCTGTTTCACATTGTGAATGGAAGCATAAGGAAAGGGCCATGAACCAATCTTTAAGACAGAACATTGTAGCGAAGCCGTCTTTCAGGTCACGTCTTTGGTCGTGAAGATGAAAGCGTTTGCCAGAGGTATAAGAAAACATAAGGAAAGTGCCATAGACTGAAGTCGAAGAAAGAACACCAGAGAGAAAGCATCTTGCATCTCACAGGATGCTGTCCTGAAAATGAAAGCATGTGCAAACGTCTGTGTGAACACATCAACAGAAAGCGCTTTGCTTAACTCTATAAAAGAACACTGTTGAGACACCATGTCTCAACTCACAACTTCTGTCGTGAAGATGGAAGCTATGGGAAGAGTGCGGCGGAGCCTGAAAAGAAAGTGCCGTCTCCTAAATTCTGACAACCGAATCTGTGCAGAGCGCATACAATACCGAACCCACCTCCTAAGGAATGAATCAACCTGGGTTTTCTTCCTTGTGCGCTGAACCTTAAGGATCGTGCCATTCACTTAATAGTAGGTGAGAACATTAGATAGATAGCATCTTACAACCCACAACTTCTGTCATGAAGACGGAAACGTTCGCAACGTTGTGCTGAAGGCATAAGGAAAGTGGCAGAGACATTGCTTCAAGAAAGTAGTGTACCGAATCCATCCTTCAAGACACGTCTTCTTTCATGAACTTGGAAGCATTCTTAGAAGAGCGTGTCTCAGCATAAGGAATTTATGGTGCACTTAACCTTAGGAAAGATCTCCATCGAAAAGCATCTGAAACTCACATCTTCTCTCATGCAGATGGAGGAATGGGCTACAGGATGAAGGAATGTGTAAAGATGTGCCGTTTACTAAACTATGAGCACCAAGGCTGTGTAGAGAGAATGCCACTTCAAACATCCTGATGCATGAAGAGAGAAGCTTTTTCAAATATCAGTGTTGAACGGAAAGAGAAGTGCCTTACGCTTAAGAGGAAGAAAGAGCACCATCTAGAGACAACCTTCCAAGTCACATCTACCTTCAAGAAGATGGTGTACTTCCCAGTAGTGTGTATGCAAACCTAAGGAACGTGCTGTATGCTGAAAGAAGAACACCCTTTTGAAAGGTCTTCCAACTCACAGCTTTGGGACGGAAGATGAAAGTAATTGCAGAAGTGTGAGAGAAAACATAAGGAGAGGTTAATTCTAAGTAATGGAGAGAACCAAGACTTTTGAGAGAAGAGCAACATCATTCTAACATCGTGATCCATGAATATACACGCGGTTCCCAATAAGTGTATTGAACCTTAAGGAAACTGAAATAGACGTAACTCTCAGTAAGAACAGGGTACGCAAAGTGTCTTCCAAATCGCATCGTCTGTCTTGATGATGAAAGCCTGTTTCACATTGTGAATGGAAGCATAAGGAAAGGGCCATGAACCAATCTTTAAGACAGAACATTGCAGAGAAGCTGCCTTTCAGGTCACGTCTTTGGTCGTGAAGATGAAAGCGTTTGCCAGAGGTATAAGAAAAGTACCATAGACTGAAGTCAAAGAAAGAACACCAGAGAGAAAGCATCTTGCATGTAACAGGATTCTGTCCTGAAAATGGAAGCATGTGCAAAAGTCTGTGTGAACACATCAACAGAAAGCGCTTTGCATAATTCTATAGAAGAGCACTGTTGCGACACCATGTCTCAACTCACAACCTCTGTCGTGAAGATGGAAGCTATGGGAAGAGTGCGGCGGAGCCTGAAACGAAAGTGCCGTCTCCTAAATTCTGACAACCGAATCTGTGCAGAGCGCATACAATACCGAACCCACCTCCTGAAGAATGAATCAACCTGGGTTTTCTTCCTTGGGCGATGAACCTTAGGGAAAGTGCCCTCCACTTAATAATAGGTGAGAACACTGCATAGATAGCATGTTACAACCCACAACTTCTGTCATGAAGACGGAAACATGTGCAACGTTGTGCTGAAATCATAAGGAAAGTGGCAGAGACGTAGCTTCAAGAAAGTAGTGTACCGAATCCATCCTTCAAGACACATCTTCTTTCATGAAGTTGGAAGCATTCTCAGAAGAACGTGTCTCAGCATAAGGAATTTATGGTGCACTTAACCTTAGGAAAGATCTCCATCGAAAAGCATCTGAAACTCACATCTTCTCTCATGCAGATGGAGGCATGGGCTACAGGGTGAAGGAACGTGTAAAGATGTGCCGTTTACTAAACTATGAGCACCAAGCCTCTGTACAGAGAATGCCACTTCAAACATCCTGATGCATGAAGAGAGAAGCTTTTTCAAATATCAGTGTTGAACGGAAAGAGAAGTGCCTTACGCTTAAGAGGAAGAAAGAGCACCATCTAGAGACAACCTTCCAAATCACATCTACCTTCAAGAAGATGGTGTTTAATTCCCAGTAGTGTGTATGCAAACCTAAGGAACGTGCTGTATGCTGAAAGAAGAACACCCTTTTGAAAGGTCTTCCAACTCAAAGCTTCGGGACGGAAGATGGAAGTAATTGCAGAAGTGTGAGAGAAAACATAAGGAGAGGTTAATTCTAAGTAATGGAGAGAACCAAGACTTTTGAGAGAAGAGCAACATCATTCTAACATCGTGACCCATGAATATACACGCGGTTCCCAATAAGTGTATTGAACCTTAAGGAAACTGAAATAGACGTAACTCTCAGTAAGAACAGGGTATGCAAAGTGTCTTCCAAATCGCATAGTCTGTCTTGATGATGAAAGCCTGTTTCACATTGTGAATGGAAGCATAAGGAAAGGGCCATGAACCAATCTTTAAGACAGAACATTGTAGCGAAGCCGTCTTTCAGGTCACGTCTTTGGTCGTGAAGATGAAAGCGTTTGCCAGAGGTATAAGAAAACATAAGGAAAGTGCCATAGACTGAAGTCGAAGAAAGAAGACCAGAGAGAAAGCATCTTGCATCTCACAGGATGCTGTCCTGAAAATGAAAGCATGTGCAAACGTCTGTGTGAACACATCAACAGAAAGCGCTTTGCTTAACTCTATAAAAGAACACTGTTGAGACACCATGTCTCAACTCACAACTTCTGTCGTGAAGATGGAAGCTATGGGAAGAGTGCGGCGGAGCCTGAAAAGAAAGTGCCGTCCCCTAAATTCTGACAACCGAATCTGTGCAGAGCGCATACAATACCGAACCCACCTCCTAAGGAATGAATCAACCTGGGTTTTCTTCCTTGTGCGCTGAACCTTAAGGATCGTGCCATTCACTTAATAGTAGGTGAGAACATTAGATAGATAGCATCTTACAACCCACAACTTCTGTCATGAAGACGGAAACGTTCGCAACGTTGTGCTGAAGGCATAAGGAAAGTGGCAGAGACGTTGCTTCAAGAAAGTAGTGTACCGAATCCATCCTTCAAGACACGTCTTCTTTCATGAACTTGGAAGCATTCTGAGAAGAGCGTGTCTCAGCATAAGGAATTTATGGTGCACTTAACCTTAGGAAAGATCTCCATCGAAAAGCATCTGAAACTCACATCTTCTCTCATGCAGATGGAGGCATGGGCTACAGGGTGAAGGAACGTGTAAAGATGTGCCGTTTACTAAACTATGAGCACCAAGCCTCTGTACAGAGAATGCCACTTCAAACATCCTGATGCATGAAGAGAGAAGCTTTTTCAAATATCAGTGTTGAACGGAAAGAGAAGTGCCTTACGCTTAAGAGGAAGAAAGAGCACCATCTAGAGACAACCTTCCAAATCACATCTACCTTCAAGAAGATGGTGTTTAATTCCCAGTAGTGTGTATGCAAACCTAAGGAACGTGCTGTATGCTGAAAGAAGAACACCCTTTTGAAAGGTCTTCCAACTCAAAGCTTCGGGACGGAAGATGGAAGTAATTGCAGAAGTGTGAGAGAAAACATAAGGAGAGGTTAATTCTAAGTAATGGAGAGAACCAAGACTTTTGAGAGAAGAGCAACATCATTCTAACATCGTGACCCATGAATATACACGCGGTTCCCAATAAGTGTATTGAACCTTAAGGAAACTGAAATAGACGTAACTCTCAGTAAGAACAGGGTATGCAAAGTGTCTTCCAAATCGCATAGTCTGTCTTGATGATGAAAGCCTGTTTCACATTGTGAATGGAAGCATAAGGAAAGGGCCATGAACCAATCTTTAAGACAGAACATTGTAGCGAAGCCGTCTTTCAGGTCACGTCTTTGGTCGTGAAGATGAAAGCGTTTGCCAGAGGTATAAGAAAACATAAGGAAAGTGCCATAGACTGAAGTCGAAGAAAGAAGACCAGAGAGAAAGCATCTTGCATCTCACAGGATGCTGTCCTGAAAATGAAAGCATGTGCAAACGTCTGTGTGAACACATCAACAGAAAGCGCTTTGCTTAACTCTATAAAAGAACACTGTTGAGACACCATGTCTCAACTCACAACTTCTGTCGTGAAGATGGAAGCTATGGGAAGAGTGCGGCGGAGCCTGAAAAGAAAGTGCCGTCTCCTAAATTCTGACAACCGAATCTGTGCAGAGCGCATACAATACCGAACCCACCTCCTGAAGAATGAATCAACCTGGGTTTTCTTCCTTGGGCGATGAACCTTAGGGAAAGTGCCCTCCACTTAATAATAGGTGAGAACACTGCATAGATAGCATGTTACAACCCACAACTTCTGTCATGAAGACGGAAACGTGCAACGTTGTGCTGAAATCATAAGGAAAGTGGCAGAGACGTAGCTTCAAGAAAGTAGTGTACCGAATCCATCCTTCAAGACACATCTTCTTTCATGAAGTTGGAAGCATTCTCAGAAGAACGTGTCTCAGCATAAGGAATTTATGGTGCACTTAACCTTAGGAAAGATCTCCATCGAAAAGCATCTGAAACTCACATCTTCTCTCATGCAGATGGAGGCATGGGCTACAGGGTGAAGGAACGTGTAAAGATGTGCCGTTTACTAAACTATGAGCACCAAGCCTCTGTACAGAGAATGCCACTTCAAACATCCTGATGCATGAAGAGAGAAGCTTTTTCAAATATCAGTGTTGAACGGAAAGAGAAGTGCCTTACGCTTAAGAGGAAGAAAGAGCACCATCTAGAGACAACCTTCCAAATCACATCTACCTTCAAGAAGATGGTGTTTAATTCCCAGTAGTGTGTATGCAAACCTAAGGAACGTGCTGTATGCTGAAAGAAGAACACCCTTTTGAAAGGTCTTCCAACTCAAAGCTTCGGGACGGAAGATGGAAGTAATTGCAGAAGTGTGAGAGAAAACATAAGGAGAGGTTAATTCTAAGTAATGGAGAGAACCAAGACTTTTGAGAGAAGAGCAACATCATTCTAACATCGTGACCCATGAATATACACGCGGTTCCCAATAAGTGTATTGAACCTTAAGGAAACTGAAATAGACGTAACTCTCAGTAAGAACAGGGTATGCAAAGTGTCTTCCAAATCGCATAGTCTGTCTTGATGATGAAAGCCTGTTTCACATTGTGAATGGAAGCATAAGGAAAGGGCCATGAACCAATCTTTAAGACAGAACATTGTAGCGAAGCCGTCTTTCAGGTCACGTCTTTGGTCGTGAAGATGAAAGCGTTTGCCAGAGGTATAAGAAAACATAAGGAAAGTGCCATAGACTGAAGTCGAAGAAAGAAGACCAGAGAGAAAGCATCTTGCATCTCACAGGATGCTGTCCTGAAAATGAAAGCATGTGCAAACGTCTGTGTGAACACATCAACAGAAAGCGCTTTGCTTAACTCTATAAAAGAACACTGTTGAGACACCATGTCTCAACTCACAACTTCTGTCGTGAAGATGGAAGCTATGGGAAGAGTGCGGCGGAGCCTGAAAAGAAAGTGCCGTCTCCTAAATTCTGACAACCGAATCTGTGCAGAGCGCATACAATACCGAACCCACCTCCTAAGGAATGAATCAACCTGGGTTTTCTTCCTTGTGCGCTGAACCTTAAGGATCGTGCCATTCACTTAATAGTAGGTGAGAACATTAGATAGATAGCATCTTACAACCCACAACTTCTGTCATGAAGACGGAAACGTTCGCAACGTTGTGCTGAAGGCATAAGGAAAGTGGCAGAGACGTTGCTTCAAGAAAGTAGTGTACCGAATCCATCCTTCAAGACACGTCTTCTTTCATGAACTTGGAAGCATTCTGAGAAGAGCGTGTCTCAGCATAAGGAATTTATGGTGCACTTAACCTTAGGAAAGATCTCCATCGAAAAGCATCTGAAACTCACATCTTCTCTCATGCAGATGGAGGCATGGGCTACAGGGTGAAGGAACGTGTAAAGATGTGCCGTTTACTAAACTATGAGCACCAAGCCTCTGTACAGAGAATGCCACTTCAAACATCCTGATGCATGAAGAGAGAAGCTTTTTCAAATATCAGTGTTGAACGGAAAGAGAAGTGCCTTACGCTTAAGAGGAAGAAAGAGCACCATCTAGAGACAACCTTCCAAGTCACATCTACCTTCAAGAAGATGGTGTACTTCCCAGTAGTGTGTATGCAAACCTAAGGAAAGTGCTGTATGCTTAAAAAAGAACACCCTTTTGAAAGGTCTTCCAACTCACAGCTTTGGGACAGAAGATGAAAGTAATTGCAGAAGTGTGAGTGAAAACATAAGGAGAGGTTAATTCTAAGTAATGGAGAGAACCAAGACTTTTGAGAGAAGAGCAACATCATTCTAACATCGTGATCCATGAATATACACGCGGTTCCCAATAAGTGTATTGAACCTTAAGGAAACTGAAATAGACGTAACTCTCAGTAAGAACAGGGTACGCAAAGTGTCTTCCAAATCGCATCGTCTGTCTTGATGATGAAAGCCTGTTTCACATTGTGAATGGAAGCATAAGGAAAGGGCCATGAACCAATCTTTAATACAGAACATTGCAGAGAAGCTGCCTTTCAGGTCACGTCTTTGGTCGTGAAGATGAAAGCGTTTGCCAGAGGTATAAGGAAAGTGCCATAGACTGAAGTCAAAGAAAGAACACCAGAGAGAAAGCATCTTGCATGTAATAGGATTCTGTCCTGAAAATGGAAGCATGTGCAAAAGTCTGTGTGAACACATCAACAGAAAGCGCTTTGCATAATTCTATAGAAGAGCACTGTTGCGACACCATGTCTCAACTCACAACTTCTGTCGTGAAGATGGAAGCTATGGGAAGAGTGCGGGGAAGCCTGAAAAGAAAGTGCCGTCTCCTAAATTCTGACAACCGAAACTGTGCAGAGAGCATACAATACCGAACCCACCTCCTGAAGAATGAATCAACCTGGGTTTTCTTCCTTGGGCGATGAACCTTAGGGAAAGTGCCCTCCACTTAATAATAGGTGAGAACACTGCATAGATAGCATGTTACAACCCACAACTTCTGTCATGAAGAAGGAAACATGTGCAACGTTGTGCTGAAAGCATAAGGAAAGTGGCAGAGACGTAGCTTCAAGAAAGTAGTGTACCGAATCCATCCTTCAAGACACATCTTCTTTCATGAAGTTGGAAGCATTCTCAGAAGAACGTGTCTCAGCATAAGGAATTTATGGTGCACTTAACCTTAGGAAAGATCTCCATCGAAAAGCATCTGAAACTCACATCTTCTCTCATGCAGATGGAGGCATGGGCTACAGGGTGAAGGAACGTGTAAAGATGTGCCGTTTACTAAACTATGAGCACCAAGCCTCTGTACAGAGAATGCCACTTCAAACATCCTGATGCATGAAGAGAGAAGCTTTTTCAAATATCAGTGTTGAACGGAAAGAGAAGTGCCTTACGCTTAAGAGGAAGAAAGAGCACCATCTAGAGACAACCTTCCAAATCACATCTACCTTCAAGAAGATGGTGTTTAATTCCCAGTAGTGTGTATGCAAACCTAAGGAACGTGCTGTATGCTGAAAGAAGAACACCCTTTTGAAAGGTCTTCCAACTCAAAGCTTCGGGACGGAAGATGGAAGTAATTGCAGAAGTGTGAGAGAAAACATAAGGAGAGGTTAATTCTAAGTAATGGAGAGAACCAAGACTTTTGAGAGAAGAGCAACATCATTCTAACATCGTGACCCATGAATATACACGCGGTTCCCAATAAGTGTATTGAACCTTAAGGAAACTGAAATAGACGTAACTCTCAGTAAGAACAGGGTATGCAAAGTGTCTTCCAAATCGCATAGTCTGTCTTGATGATGAAAGCCTGTTTCACATTGTGAATGGAAGCATAAGGAAAGGGCCATGAACCAATCTTTAAGACAGAACATTGTAGCGAAGCCGTCTTTCAGGTCACGTCTTTGGTCGTGAAGATGAAAGCGTTTGCCAGAGGTATAAGAAAACATAAGGAAAGTGCCATAGACTGAAGTCGAAGAAAGAAGACCAGAGAGAAAGCATCTTGCATCTCACAGGATGCTGTCCTGAAAATGAAAGCATGTGCAAACGTCTGTGTGAACACATCAACAGAAAGCGCTTTGCTTAACTCTATAAAAGAACACTGTTGAGACACCATGTCTCAACTCACAACTTCTGTCGTGAAGATGGAAGCTATGGGAAGAGTGCGGCGGAGCCTGAAAAGAAAGTGCCGTCTCCTAAATTCTGACAACCGAATCTGTGCAGAGCGCATACAATACCGAACCCACCTCCTGAAGAATGAATCAACCTGGGTTTTCTTCCTTGGGCGATGAACCTTAGGGAAAGTGCCCTCCACTTAATAATAGGTGAGAACACTGCATAGATAGCATGTTACAACCCACAACTTCTGTCATGAAGACGGAAACGTGCAACGTTGTGCTGAAATCATAAGGAAAGTGGCAGAGACGTAGCTTCAAGAAAGTAGTGTACCGAATCCATCCTTCAAGACACATCTTCTTTCATGAAGTTGGAAGCATTCTCAGAAGAACGTGTCTCAGCATAAGGAATTTATGGTGCACTTAACCTTAGGAAAGATCTCCATCGAAAAGCATCTGAAACTCACATATTCTCTCATGCAGATGGAGGCATGGGCTACAGGGTGAAGGAACGTGTAAAGATGTGCCGTTTACTAAACTATGAGCACCAAGCCTCTGTACAGAGAATGCCACTTCAAACATCCTGATGCATGAAGAGAGAAGCTTTTTCAAATATCAGTGTTGAACGGAAAGAGAAGTGCCTTACGCTTAAGAGGAAGAAAGAGCACCATCTAGAGACAACCTTCCAAATCACATCTACCTTCAAGAAGATGGTGTTTAATTCCCAGTAGTGTGTATGCAAACCTAAGGAACGTGCTGTATGCTGAAAGAAGAACACCCTTTTGAAAGGTCTTCCAACTCAAAGCTTCGGGACGGAAGATGGAAGTAATTGCAGAAGTGTGAGAGAAAACATAAGGAGAGGTTAATTCTAAGTAATGGAGAGAACCAAGACTTTTGAGAGAAGAGCAACATCATTCTAACATCGTGACCCATGAATATACACGCGGTTCCCAATAAGTGTATTGAACCTTAAGGAAACTGAAATAGACGTAACTCTCAGTAAGAACAGGGTATGCAAAGTGTCTTCCAAATCGCATAGTCTGTCTTGATGATGAAAGCCTGTTTCACATTGTGAATGGAAGCATAAGGAAAGGGCCATGAACCAATCTTTAAGACAGAACATTGTAGCGAAGCCGTCTTTCAGGTCACGTCTTTGGTCGTGAAGATGAAAGCGTTTGCCAGAGGTATAAGAAAACATAAGGAAAGTGCCATAGACTGAAGTCGAAGAAAGAAGACCAGAGAGAAAGCATCTTGCATCTCACAGGATGCTGTCCTGAAAATGAAAGCATGTGCAAACGTCTGTGTGAACACATCAACAGAAAGCGCTTTGCTTAACTCTATAAAAGAACACTGTTGAGACACCATGTCTCAACTCACAACTTCTGTCGTGAAGATGGAAGCTATGGGAAGAGTGCGGCGGAGCCTGAAAAGAAAGTGCCGTCTCCTAAATTCTGACAACCGAATCTGTGCAGAGCGCATACAATACCGAACCCACCTCCTAAGGAATGAATCAACCTGGGTTTTCTTCCTTGGGCGCTGAACCTTAAGGATCGTGCCATTCACTTAATAGTAGGTGAGAACATTAGATAGATAGCATCTTACAACCCACAACTTCTGTCATGAAGACGGAAACGTTCGCAACGTTGTGCTGAAGGCATAAGGAAAGTGGCAGAGACGTTGCTTCAAGAAAGTAGTGTACCGAATCCATCCTTCAAGACACGTCTTCTTTCATGAACTTGGAAGCATTCTGAGAAGAGCGTGTCTCAGCATAAGGAATTTATGGTGCACTTAACCTTAGGAAAGATCTCCATCGAAAAGCATCTGAAACTCACATCTTCTCTCATGCAGATGGAGGCATGGGCTACAGGGTGAAGGAACGTGTAAAGATGTGCCGTTTACTAAACTATGAGCACCAAGCCTCTGTACAGAGAATGCCACTTCAAACATCCTGATGCATGAAGAGAGAAGCTTTTTCAAATATCAGTGTTGAACGGAAAGAGAAGTGCCTTACGCTTAAGAGGAAGAAAGAGCACCATCTAGAGACAACCTTCCAAGTCACATCTACCTTCAAGAAGATGGTGTACTTCCCAGTAGTGTGTATGCAAACCTAAGGAAAGTGCTGTATGCTTAAAAAAGAACACCCTTTTGAAAGGTCTTCCAACTCACAGCTTTGGGACAGAAGATGAAAGTAATTGCAGAAGTGTGAGTGAAAACATAAGGAGAGGTTAATTCTAAGTAATGGAGAGAACCAAGACTTTTGAGAGAAGAGCAACATCATTCTAACATCGTGATCCATGAATATACACGCGGTTCCCAATAAGTGTATTGAACCTTAAGGAAACTGAAATAGACGTAACTCTCAGTAAGAACAGGGTACGCAAAGTGTCTTCCAAATCGCATCGTCTGTCTTGATGATGAAAGCCTGTTTCACATTGTGAATGGAAGCATAAGGAAAGGGCCATGAACCAATCTTTAATACAGAACATTGCAGAGAAGCTGCCTTTCAGGTCACGTCTTTGGTCGTGAAGATGAAAGCGTTTGCCAGAGGTATAAGGAAAGTGCCATAGACTGAAGTCAAAGAAAGAACACCAGAGAGAAAGCATCTTGCATGTAATAGGATTCTGTCCTGAAAATGGAAGCATGTGCAAAAGTCTGTGTGAACACATCAACAGAAAGCGCTTTGCATAATTCTATAGAAGAGCACTGTTGCGACACCATGTCTCAACTCACAACTTCTGTCGTGAAGATGGAAGCTATGGGAAGAGTGCGGGGAAGCCTGAAAAGAAAGTGCCGTCTCCTAAATTCTGACAACCGAAACTGTGCAGAGAGCATACAATACCGAACCCACCTCCTGAAGAATGAATCAACCTGGGTTTTCTTCCTTGGGCGATGAACCTTAGGGAAAGTGCCCTCCACTTAATAATAGGTGAGAACACTGCATAGATAGCATGTTACAACCCACAACTTCTGTCATGAAGAAGGAAACATGTGCAACGTTGTGCTGAAAGCATAAGGAAAGTGGCAGAGACGTAGCTTCAAGAAAGTAGTGTACCGAATCCATCCTTCAAGACACGTCTTCTTTCATGAAGTTGGAAGCATTCTCAGAAGAACGTGTCTCAGCATAAGGAATTTATGGTGCACTTAACCTTAGGAAAGATCTCCATCGAAAAGCATCTGAAACTCACATCTTCTCTCATGCAGATGGAGGCATGGGCTACAGGGTGAAGGAACGTGTAAAGATGTGCCGTTTACTAAACTATGAGCACCAAGCCTCTGTACAGAGAATGCCACTTCAAACATCCTGATGCATGAAGAGAGAAGCTTTTTCAAATATCAGTGTTGAACGGAAAGAGAAGTGCCTTACGCTTAAGAGGAAGAAAGAGCACCATCTAGAGACAACCTTCCAAATCACATCTACCTTCAAGAAGATGGTGTTTAATTCCCAGTAGTGTGTATGCAAACCTAAGGAACGTGCTGTATGCTGAAAGAAGAACACCCTTTTGAAAGGTCTTCCAACTCAAAGCTTCGGGACGGAAGATGGAAGTAATTGCACAAGTGTGAGAGAAAACATAAGGAGAGGTTAATTCTAAGTAATGGAGAGAACCAAGACTTTTGAGAGAAGAGCAACATCATTCTAACATCGTGACCCATGAATATACACGCGGTTCCCAATAAGTGTATTGAACCTTAAGGAAACTGAAATAGACGTAACTCTCAGTAAGAACAGGGTATGCAAAGTGTCTTCCAAATCGCATAGTCTGTCTTGATGATGAAAGCCTGTTTCACATTGTGAATGGAAGCATAAGGAAAGGGCCATGAACCAATCTTTAAGACAGAACATTGTAGCGAAGCCGTCTTTCAGGTCACGTCTTTGGTCGTGAAGATGAAAGCGTTTGCCAGAGGTATAAGAAAACATAAGGAAAGTGCCATAGACTGAAGTCGAAGAAAGAACACCAGAGAGAAAGCATCTTGCATCTCACAGGATGCTGTCCTGAAAATGAAAGCATGTGCAAACGTCTGTGTGAACACATCAACAGAAAGCGCTTTGCTTAACTCTATAAAAGAACACTGTTGAGACACCATGTCTCAACTCACAACTTCTGTCGTGAAGATGGAAGCTATGGGAAGAGTGCGGCGGAGCCTGAAAAGAAAGTGCCGTCTCCTAAATTCTGACAACCGAATCTGTGCAGAGCGCATACAATACCGAACCCACCTCCTAAGGAATGAATCAACCTGGGTTTTCTTCCTTGTGCGCTGAACCTTAAGGATCGTGCCATTCACTTAATAGTAGGTGAGAACATTAGATAGATAGCATCTTACAACCCACAACTTCTGTCATGAAGACGGAAACGTTTGCAACGTTGTGCTGAAGGCATAAGGAAAGTGGCAGAGACGTAGCTTCAAGAAAGTAGTGTACCGAATCCATCCTTCAAGACACGTCTTCTTTCATGAACTTGGAAGCATTCTGAGAAGAGCGTGTCTCAGCATAAGGAATTTATGGTGCACTTAACCTTAGGAAAGATCTCCATCGAAAAGCATCTGAAACTCACATCTTCTCTCATGCAGATGGAGGAATGGGCTACAGGATGAAGGAATGTGTAAAGATGTGCCGTTTACTAAACTATGAGCACCAAGGCTGTGTAGAGAGAATGCCACTTCAAACATCCTGATGCATGAAGAGAGAAGCTTTTTCAAATATCAGTGTTGAACGGAAAGAGAAGTGCCTTACGCTTAAGAGGAAGAAAGAGCACCATCTAGAGACAACCTTCCAAGTCACATCTACCTTCAAGAAGATGGTGTACTTCCCAGTAGTGTGTATGCAAACCTAAGGAACGTGCTGTATGCTGAAAGAAGAACACCCTTTTGAAAGGTCTTCCAACTCACAGCTTTGGGACGGAAGATGAAAGTAATTGCAGAAGTGTGAGAGAAAACATAAGGAGAGGTTAATTCTAAGTAATGGAGAGAACCAAGACTTTTGAGAGAAGAGCAACATCATTCTAACATCGTGATCCATGAATATACACGCGGTTCCCAATAAGTGTATTGAACCTTAAGGAAACTGAAATAGACGTAACTCTCAGTAAGAACAGGGTACGCAAAGTGTCTTCCAAATCGCATCGTCTGTCTTGATGATGAAAGCCTGTTTCACATTGTGAATGGAAGCATAAGGAAAGGGCCATGAACCAATCTTTAATACAGAACATTGCAGAGAAGCTGCCTTTCAGGTCACGTCTTTGGTCGTGAAGATGACAGCGTTTGCCAGAGGTATAAGGAAAGTGGCATAGACTGAAGTCAAAGAAAGAACACCAGAGAGAAAGCATCTTGCATGTAACAGGATTCTGTCCTGAAAATGGAAGCATGTGCAAAAGTCTGTGTGAACACATCAACAGAAAGCGCTTTGCATAATTCTATAGAAGAGCACTGTTGCGACACCATGTCTCAACTCACAACTTCTGTCGTGAAGATGGAAGCTATGGGAAGAGTGCGGGGAACCTGAAAAGAAAGTGCCGTCTCCTAAATTCTGACAACCGAATCTGTGCAGAGAGCATACACTACCGAACCCACTTCCTGAAGAAGGAATCAACCTGGGTTTTCTTCCTTGTGCGATGAACCTAAGGGAAAGTGCCCTCCACTTAATAGGTGAGAACACTGCATAGATAGCATGTTACAACCCACAACTTCTGTCATGAAGACGGAAACATGTGCAACGTTGTGCTGAAAGCATAAGGAAAGTGGCAGAGACGTAGCTTCAAGAAAGTAGTGTACCGAATCCATCCTTCAAGACACGTCTTCTTTCATGAAGTTGGAAGCATTCTCAGAAGAACGTGTCTCAGCATAAGGAACTTATGGTGCACTTAACTTTAGGAAAGATCTCCATCGAAAAGCATCTGAAACTCACATCTTCTCTCATGCAGATGGAGGCATGGGCTACAGGGTGAAGGAACGTGTAAAGATGTGCCGTTTACTAAACTATGAGCACCAAGCCTCTGTACAGAGAATGCCACTTGAGAAATCCTGATGCATGAAGAGAGAAGCCTTTTCAAATATCAGTGTTGAACGGAAAGAGAAGTGCCTTACGCTTAAGAGGAAGAAAGAGCACCATCTAGAGACAACCTTCCAAATCACATCTACCTTCAAGAAGATGGTGTTTAATTCCCAGTAGTGTGTATGCAAACCTAAGGAACGTGCTGTATGCTGAAAGAAGAACACCCTTTTGAAAGGTCTTCCAACTCAAAGCTTCGGGACGGAAGATGGAAGTAATTGCAGAAGTATGAGAGAAAACATAAGGAAAGGTTAATTCTAAGTAATGGAGAGAACCAAGACTTTTGAGAGAAGAGCAACATCATTCTAACATCGTGACCCATGAATATACACGCGGTTCCCAATAAGTGTATTGAACCTTAAGGAAACTGAAATAGACGTAACTCTCAGTAAGAACAGGGTATGCAAAATGTCTTCCAAATCGCATCGTCTGTCTTGATGATGAAAAAATGTTTCACATTGTGAATGGAAGCATAAGGAAAGGGCCACGAACCAATCTTTAAGACAGAACATTGTAGCGAAGCCGTCTTTCAGGTCACGTCTTTGGTAGTGAAGATGAAAGCGTTTGCCAGAGGTATAAGAAAACATAAGGAAAGTGCCATAGACTGAAGTCGAAGAAAGAACACCAGAGAGAAAGCATCTTGCATCTCACAGGATTCTGTCCTGAAAATGAAAGCATGTGCAAACGTCTGTGTGAACACATCAAAAGAAAGCGCTTTGCTTAACTCTATAAAAGAACACTGTTGCGACACCGTGTCTCAACTCACAACTTCTGTCGTGAAGATGGAAGCTATGGGAAGAGAGCGACGGAGCCTGAAAAGAAAGTGCCGTCTCCTAAATTCTGACAACCGAATCTGTGCAGAGCGCATACAATACCGAACCCACCTCCTAAGGAATGAATCAACCTGGGTTTTCTTCCTTGTGCGCTGAACCTTAAGTATCGTGCCATTCACTTAATAGTAGGTGAGAACATTAGATAGATAGCATCTTACAACCCACAACTTCTGTCATGAAGACGGAAACATTTGCAACGTTGTGCTGAAGGCATAAGGAAAGTGGCAGAGACGTAGCTTCAAGAAAGTAGTGTACCGAATCCATCCTTCAAGACACGTCTTCTTTCATAAACTTGGAAGCATTCTTAGAAGAGCGTGTCTCAGCATAAGGAATTTATGGTGCACTTAACCTTAGGAAAGATCTCCATCGAAAAGCATCTAAAACTCACATCTTCTCTCATGCACATGGAGGCATGGGTTACAGGGTGAAGGAACGTGTAACGATGTGCCGTTTACTAAACTATGAGCACCAAGGCTGTGTAGAGAGAATGCCACTTCAAACATCCTGATGCATGAAGAGAGAAGCTTTTTCAAATATCAGTGTTGAACGGAAATAGAAGTGCCTTACGCTTAAGAGTAAGAAAGAGCACCATCTAGAGACAACCTTCCAAGTCACATCTACCTTCAAGAAGATGGTGTACTTCCCAGTAGTGTGTATGCAAACCTAAGGAACGTGCTGTATGCTGAAATAAGAACACCCTTTTGAAAGGTCTTCCAACTCACAGCTTTGGGACGGAAGATGAAAGTAATTGCAGAAGTGTGAGAGAAAACATAAGGAGAGGTTAATTCTAAGTAATGGAGAGAACCAAGACTTTTGAGAGAAGAGCAACATCATTCTAACATCGTGATCCATGAATATACACGCGGTTCCCAATAAGTGTATTGAACCTTAAGGAAACTGAAATAGACGTAACTCTCAGTAAGAACAGGGTATGCAAAGTGTCTTCCAAATCGCATCGTCTGTCTTGATGATGAAAGCCTGTTTCACATTGTGAATGGAAGCATAAGGAAAGGGCCATGAACTAATCTTTAAGACAGAACATTGTAGCGAAGCCGTCTTTCAGGTCACGTCTTTGGTCGTGAAGATGAAAGCGTTTGCCAGAGGTATAAGGAAAGTGCCATAGACTGAAGTCAAAGAAAGAACACCAGAGAGAAAGCATCTTGCATCTCACAGGATTCTGTCCTGAAAATGAAAGCATGTGCAAACGTCTGTGTGAACACATCAACAGAAAGCGCTTTGCTTAACTCTATAAAAGAACACTGTTGAGACACCATGTGTCACCTCACAACTTCTGTCGTGAAGATGGAAGCTATGGGAAGAGTGCGGCGGAGCCTGAAAAGAAAGTGCCATCTCCTAAATTCTGACAACCGAATCTGTGCAGAGCGCGTACAATACCGAACCCACCTCCAACGGAATGAATCAACCTGGGTTTTCTTCCTTGTGCGCTGATCCTTAAGGATCGTGCCATTCACTTAATAGTAGGTGAGAACATTAGATACATAGCATCTTACAACCCACAACTTCTGCCATGAAGACGGAAACGTTTGCAGCGTTGTGCTGAAGGCATAAGGAAAGTGGCAGAGACGTAGCTTCAAGAAAGTAGTGTACCGAATCCATCCTTCAAGACACGTCTTCTTTCATGAACTTGGAAGCATTCTTAGAGGAGCGTGTCACAGCATAAGGAATTTATGGTGCACTTAACCTTTGGAAAGATCTCCATCGAAAAGCATCTGAAACTCACATCTTCTCTCATGCAGATGGAGGCATGGGCTACAGGGTGAAGGAACGTGTAAAGATGTGCCGTTTACTAAACTATGAGCACCAAGGCTGTGTAGAGAGAATGACACTTCAAACATCCTGATGCATGAAGAGAGAAGCTTTTTCAAATATCAGTGTTGAACGGAAAGAGAAGTGCCTTACGCTTAAGAGGAAGAAAGAGCACCATCTAGAGACAACCTTCCAAGTCACATCTACCTTCAAGAAGATGGTGTACTTCCCAGTAGTGTGTATGCAAACCTAAGGAACGTGCTGTATGCTTAAAAAAGAACACCCTTTTGAAAGGTCTTCCAACTCACAGCTTTGGGACGGAAGATGGAAGTAATTGCAGAAGTGTGAGAGAAAACATAAGGAGAGGTTAATTCTAAGTAATGGAGAGAACCAAGACTTTTGAGAGAAGTGCAACATCATTCTAACATCGTGACCCATGAATATACACGCGGTTCCCAATAAGTGTATTGAACCTTAAGGAAACTGAAATAGACGTAACTCTCAGTAAGAACAGGGTATGCAAAGTGTCTTCCAAATCGCATCGTCTGTCTTGATGATGAAAGCCTGTTTCACATTGTGAATGGAAGCATAAGGAAAGGGCCATGAACCAATCTTTAAGACAGAACATTGTAGCGAAGCCGTCTTTCAGGTCACGTCTTTGGTCATGAAGATGAAAGCGTTTGCCAGAGGTATAAGGAAAGTGCCATAGACTGAAGTCAAAGAAAGAACACCAGAGAGAAAGCATCTTGCATCTCACAGGATTCTGCCCTGAAAACGGAACCATGTGCAAAAGTCTGTGTGAACACATCAACAGAAAGCGCTTTGCATAATTCTATAGAAGAGCACTGTTGAGACACCATGTCTCAACTCACAACTTCTGTCGTGAAGATGGAAGCTATGGGAAGAGTGCGGGGGAACCTGAAAAGAAAGTGCCGTCTCCTAAATTCTGACAACCGAATCTGTGCAGAGAGCATACAATACCGAACCCACCTCCTGAAGAATCAATCAACTTGGGTTTTCTTCCTTGTGCTCTGAACCTTAAGGATCGTGCCATTCACTTAATAATAGGTGAGAACACTGCATAGATAGCATGTTACAACCCACAACTTCTGTCATGAAGATGGAAACATGTGCAACGTTGTGCTGAAAGCATAAGGAAAGTGGCAGAGACGTAGCTTCAAGAAAGTAGTGTACCGAATCCATCCTTCAAGACACGTCTTCTTTCATGAAGTTGGAAGCATTCTCAGAAGAACGTGTCTCAGCATAAGGAATTTATGGTGCACTTAACCTTAGGAAAGATCTCCATCGAAAAGCATCTGAAACACATCTTCTCTCATGCAGATGGAGGCATGGGCTACAGGGTGAAGGAACGTGTAAAGATGTGCCGTTTACTAAACTATGAGCACCAAGGCTGTGTAGAGAGAATGCCACTTCAAACATCTTGATGCATGAAGAGAGAAGCTTTTTCAAATATCAGTGTTGAACGGAAAGAGAAGTGCCTTACGCTTAAGAGGAAGAAAGAGCACCATCTAGAGACAACCTTCCAAATCACATCTACCTTCAAGAAGATGGTGTTTAATTCCCAGTAGTGTGTATGCAAACCTAAGGAACGTGCTGTATGCTGAAAGAAGAACACCCTTTTGAAAGGTCTTCCAACTCAAAGCTTCGGGACGGAAGATGGAAGTAATTGCAGAAGTGTGAGAGAAAACATAAGGAGAGGTTAATTCTAAGTAATGGAGAGAACCAAGACTTTTGAGAGAAGAGCAACATCATTCTAACATCGTGACCCATGAATATACACGCGGTTCCCAATAAGTGTATTGAACCTAAAGGAAACTGAAATAGACGTAACTCTCAGTAAGAACAGGGTATGCAAAGTGTCTTCCAAATCGCATCGTCTGTCTTGATGATGAAAGCCTGTTTCACATTGTGAATGGAAGCATAAGGAAAGGGCCATGAACCAATCTTTAAGACAGAACATTGTAGCGAAGCCGTCTTTCAGGTCACGTCTTTGGTCGTGAAGATGAAAGCGTTTGCCAGAGATATAAGAAAACATAAGGAAAGTGCCATAGACTGAAGTCGAAGAAAGAACACCAGAGAGAAAGCATCTTGCATCTCAGAGGATTCTGTCCTGAAAATGAAAGCATGTGCAAACGTCTGTGTGAACACATCAACAGAAAGCGCTTTGCTTAACTCTATAAAAGAACACTGTTGAGACACCATGTCTCAACTCACAACTTCTGTCGTGAAGATGGAAGCTATGGGAAGAGTGCGGCGGAGCCTGAAACGAAAGTGCCGTCTCCTAAATTCTGACAACCGAATCTGTGCAGAGCGCATACAATACCGAACCCACCTCCTAAGGAATGAATCAACCTGGGTTTTCTTCCTTGTGCGTTGAACCTTAAGGATCGTGCCATTCACTTAATAGTAGGTGAGAACATTAGATAGATAGCATCTTACAACCCACAACTTCTGTCATGAAGACGGAAACGTTTGCAACGTTGTGCTGAAGGCATAAGGAAAGTGGCAGAGACGTAGCTTCAAGAAAGTAGTGTATCGAATCCATCCTTCAAGACACGTCTTCTTTCATGAAGTTGGAAGCATTCTTAGAAGAGTGTGTCTCAGCATAAGGAATTTATGGTGCACTTAACCTTAGGAAAGATCTCCATCGAAAAGCATCTGAAGCTCACATCTTCTCTCATGCAGATGGAGGCATGGGCTACAGGGTGAAGGAACGTGTAAAGATGTGCCGTTTACTGAACTATGAGCACCAAGCCTCTATACAGAGAATGCCACTTCAAACATTCTCATCCATGAGAAGAGAAGCTTTTTCAAATATCAGTGTTGAACGGAAAGAGAAGTGCCTTAGCTTAAGAGGAAGAAAGAGCACCATCTAGAGACAACCTTCCAAATCACATCTACCTTCAAGAAGATGGTGTTTAATTCCCAGTAGTGTGTATGCAAACCTAAGGAACGTGCTGTATGCTGAAAGAAGAACACCCTTTTGAAAGGTCTTCCAACTCATAGCTTCGGGACGGAAGATGGAAGTAATTGCAGAAGTGTGAGAGAAAACATAAGGAGAGGTTAATTCTAAGTAATGGAGAGAACCAAGACTTTTGAGAGAAGAGCAACATCATTCTAACATCGTGACCCATGAATATACACGCGGTTCCCAATAAGTGTATTGAACCTTAAGGAAACTGAAATAGACGTAACTCTCAGTAAGAACAGGGTATGCAAAGTGTCTTCCAAATCGCATCGTCTGTCTTGATGATGAAAGCCTGTTTCACATTGTGAATGGAAGCATAAGGAAAGGGCCATGAACCAATCTTTAAGACAGAACATTGTTGCGAAGCCGCCTTTCAGGTCACGTCTTTGGTCGTGAAGATGAAAGCGTTTGCCAGAGGTATAAGAAAACATAAGGAAAGTGCCATAGACTGAAGTCGAAGAAAGAACACCAGAGAGAAAGCATCTTGCATCTCACAGGATTCTGTCCTGAAAATGAAAGCATGTGCAAACGTCTGTGTGAACACATCAACAGAAAGCGCTTTGCTTAACTCTATAAAAGAACACTGTTGAGACACCATGTCTCAACTCACAACTTCTGTCGTGAAGATGGAAGCTATGGGAAGAGAGCGGCGGAGCCTGAAAAGAAAGTGCCGTCTCCTAAATTCTGACAACCGAATCTGTGCAGAGCGCATACAATACCGAACCCACCTCCTAAGGAATGAATCAACCTGGGTTTTCTTCCTTGTGCGCTGAACCTTAAGGATCGTGCCATTCACTGAATAGTAGGTGAGAACATTAGATAGATACCATCTTACAACCGACCACTTCTGTCATGAAGACGGAAAAGTTTGCAACGTTGTGCTGAAGGCATAAGGAAAGTGGCAGAGACGTAGCTTCAAGAAAGTAGTGTACCGAATCCATCCTTCAAGACACGTCTTCTTTCATGAACTTGGAAGCATTCTTAGAAGAGCGTGTCTCAGCATAAGGAATTTATGGTGCACTTAACCTTAGGAAAGATCTCCATCGAAAAGCATCTGAAACTCACATCTTCTCTCATGCAGATGGAGGCATGGGCTACAGGGTGAAGGAACGTGTAAAGATGTGCCGTTTACTAAACTATGAGCACCAAGGCTGTGTAGAGAGAATGCCACTTCAAACATCCTGATGCATGAAGAGAGAAGCTTTTTCAAATATCAGTGTTGAATGGAAAGAGAAGTGCCTTATGCTTAAGAGGAACTAAGAGCACCATCTAGAGACAACCTTCCAAGTCACATCTACCTTCAAGAACATGGTGTACTTCCCAGGAGTGTGTATGCAAACCTAAGGAACGTGCTGTATGCTTAAAAAAGAACACCCTTTTGAAACGTCCTCCAACTCACAGCTTTAGGACGGAAGATGAAAGTAATTGCAGAAGTGTGAGAGAAAACATAAGGAGAGGTTAATTCTAAGTAATGGAGAGAACCAAGACTTTTGAGGGAAGAGCAACATCATTCTAACATCATGATCCATGAATATACACGCGGTTCCCAATAAGTGTATTGAACCTTAAGCAAACTGAAATAGACATAACTCTCAGTAAGAACAGGGTATGCAAAGTGTCTTCCAAATCGCATCGTCTGTCTTGATGATGAAAGCCTGTTTCACATTGTGAATGGAAGCATAAGGAAAGGGCCATGAACCAATCTTTAAGACAGAACATTGCAGAGAAGCTGTCTTTCAGGTCACGTCTTTGGTCGTGAACATGAAAGCGTTTGCCAGAGGTATAAGGAAAGTGCCATAGACTGAAGTCGAAGAAAGAACACCAGAGAGAAAGCATCTTGCATGTAACAGGATTCTGTCCTGAAAATGGAAGCATGTGCAAAAGTCTGTGTGAACACATCAACAGAAAGCGCTTTGCATAATTCTATAGAAGAGCACTGTTGCGACACCATGTCTCAACTCACAACTTCTGTCGTGAAGATGGAAGCTATGGGAAGAGTGCGGGGAAGCCTGAAACGAAAGTGCCGTCTCCTAAATTCTGACAACCGAATCTGTGCAGAGAGCATACAATACCGAACCCACCTCCTGAAGAAGGAATCAACCTGGGTTTTCTTCCTTGTGCGATGAACCTTAGGGAAAGTTCCCTCCACTTAATAATAGGTGAGAACACTGCATAGATAGCATGTTACAACCCACAACTTCTGTCATGAAGACGGAAACATGTGCAACGTTGTGCTGAAAGCATAAGGAAAGTGGCAGAGGCGTAGCTTCAAGAAAGTAGTGTACCGAATCCATCCTTCAAGACGCGTCTTCTTTCATGAAGTTGGAAGCATTCTCAGAAGAACGTGTCTCAGCATAAGGAATTTATGGTGCACTTAACCTTAGGAAAGATCTCCATCGAAAAGCATCTGAAACTCACATCTTCTCTCATGCAGATGGAGGCATGGGCTACAGGGTGAAGGAACGTGTAAAGATGTGCCGTTTACTAAACTATGAGCACCAAGGCTGTGTAGAGAGAATGCCACTTCAAACATCCTGATGCATGAAGAGAAAAGCTTTTTCAAATATCAGTGTTGAATGGAAAGAGAAGTGCCTTATGCTTAAGAGGAAGAAAGAGCACCATCTAGAGACAACCTTCCAAGTCACATCTACCTTCAAGAAGATGGTGTACTTCCCAGTAGTGTGTATGCAAACCTAAGGAACGTGCTGTATGCTTAAAAAAGAACACCCTTTTGAAAGGTCTTCCAACTCACAGCTTTGGGACGGAAGATGAAAGTAATTGCAGAAGTGTGAGAGAAAACATAAGGAGAGGTTAATTCTAAGTAATGGAGAGAACCAAAACTTTTGAGAGAAGAGCAACATCATTCTAACATCGTGACCCATGAATATACACGCGGTTCCCAATAAGTGTATTGAACCTTAAGGAAACTGAAATAGACGTAACTCTCAGTAAGAACAGGGTATGCAAAGTGTCTTCCAAATCGCATCATCTGTCTTGATGATGAAAGCCTGTTTCACATTGTGAATGGAAGCATAAGGAAAGGACCAGGAACCAATCTTTAAGACAGAACATTGTAGCGAAGCCGTCTTTCAGGTCACGTCTTTGGTCGTGAAGATGAAAGCGTTTGCCAGAGGTATAAGAAAACATAAGGAAAGTGCCATAGACTGAAGTCGAAGAAAGAACACCAGAGAGAAAGCATCTTGCATCTCACAGGATTCTGTCCTGAAAATGAAAGCATGTGCAAACATCTGTGTGAACACATCAACAGAAAGCGCTTTGCTTAACTCTATAAAAGAACACTGTTGAGACACCATGTCTCAACTCACAACTTCTGTCGTGAAGATGGAAGCTATGGGAAGAGTGCGGCGGAGCCTGAAAAGAAAGTGCCGTCTCCTAAATTCTGACAACCGAATCTGTGCAGAGCGCATACAATACCGAACCCACCTCCTAAGGAATGAATCAACCTGGGTTTTCTTCCTTGTGCGCTGAACCTTAAGGATCGTGCCATTCACTTAATAGTAGTAGTTGAGAACATTAGATAGATAGCATCTTACAACCCACCACTTCTGTCATGAAGACGGAAACGTTTGCAACGTTGTGCTGAAGGCATAAGGAAAGTGGCAGAGACGTAGCTTCAAGAAAGTAGTGTACCGAATCCATCCTTCAAGACACGTCTTCTTTCATGAACTTGGAAGCATTCTTAGAAGAGCGTGTCTCAGCATAAGGAATTTATGGTGCACTTAACCTTAGGAAAGATCTCCATCGAAAAGCATCTGAAACTCACATCTTCTCTCATGCAGATGGAGTCATGGGCTACAGGGTGAAGGAACGTGTAAAGATGTGCCGTTTACTAAACTATGAGCACCAAGCCTCTGTACAGAGAATGCCACTTCAAACATCCTGATGCATGAAGAGAGAAGCTTTTTCAAATATCAGTGTTGAATGGAAAGAGAAGTGCCTTATGCTTAAGAGGAAGAAAGAGCACCATCTAGAGACAACCTTCCAAGTCACATCTACCTTCAAGAAGATGGTGTACTTCCCAGGAGTGTGTATGCAAACCTAAGGAACGTGCTGTATGCTTAAAAAAGAACACCCTTTTCAAACGTCCTCCAACTCACAGCTTTGGGACGGAAGATGAAAGTAATTGCAGAAGTGTGAGAGAAAACATAAGGAGAGGTTAATTCTAAGTAATGGAGAGAACCAAGACTTTTGAGAGAAGAGCAACATCATTCTAACATCGTGATCCATGAATATACACGTGGTTCCCAATAAGTGTATTGAACCTTAAGGAAACTGAAATAGACATAACTCTCAGTAAGAACAGGGTATGCAAAGTGTCTTCCAAATCGCATCGTCTGTCTTGATGATGAAAGCCTGTTTCACATTGTGAATGGAAGCATAAGGAAAGGGCCATGAACCAATCTTTAAGACAGAACATTGCAGAGAAGCTGCCTTTCAGGTCACGTCTTTGGTCGTGAAGATGAAAGCGTTTGCCAGAGGTATAAGGAAAGTGCCATAGACTGAAGTGAAAGAAAGAACACCAGGGAGAAATCATCTTGCATGTAACAGGATTCTGTCCTGAAAATGGAAGCATGTGCAAAAGTCTGTGTGAACACATCAACAGAAAGCGCTTTGCATAATTCTATAGAAGAGCACTGTTGCGACACCATGTCTCAACTCACAACTTCTGTCGTGAAGATGGAAGCTATGGGAAGAGTGCGGGGAAGCCTGAAACGAAAGTGCCGTCTCCTAAATTCTGACAACCGAATCTGTGCAGAGAGCATACACTACCGAACCCACCTCCTGAAGAAGGAATCAACCTGGGTTTTCTTCCTTGTGCGATGAACCTTAGGGAAAGTGCCCTCCACTTAATAATAGGTGAGAACACTGCATAGATAGCATGTTACAACCCACAACTTCTGTCATGAAGACGGAAACGTTTGCAACGTTGTGCTGAAGTCATAAGGAAAGTGGCAGAGACGTAGCTTCAAGAAAGTAGTGTATCGAATCCATCCTTCAAGACACGTCTTCTTTCATGAAGTTGGAAGCATTCTTAGAAGAGTGTGTCTCAGCATAAGGAATTTATGGTGCACTTAACCTTAGGAAAGATCTCCATCGAAAAGCATCTGAAGCTCACATCTTCTCTCATGCAGATGGAGGCATGGGCTACAGGGTGAAGGAACGTGTAAAGATGTACCGTTTACTGAACTATGAGCACCAAGCCTCTATACAGAGAATGCCACTTCAAACATCCTGATGCATGAAAAGAGAAGCTTTTTCAAATATCAGTGTTGAACGGAAAGAGAAGTGCCTTACGCTTAAGAGGAAGAAAGAGCACCATCTAGAGACAACCTTCCAAATCACATCTACCTTCAAGAAGATGGTTTTTAATTCCCAGTAGTGTGTATGCAAACCTAAGGAACGTGCTGTATGCTGAAAGAAGAACACCCTTTTGAAAGGTCTTCCAACTCACAGCTTCGGGACGGAAGATGGAAGTAATTGCAGAAGTGTGAGAGAAAACATAAGGAGAGGTTAATTCTAAGTAATGGAGAGAACCAAGACTTTTGAGAGAAGAGCAACATCATTCTAACATCGTGACCCATGAATATACACGCGGTTCCCAATAAGTGTATTGAACCTTAAGGAAACTGAAATAGACGTAACTCTTAGTAAGAACAGGGTATGCAAAGTGTCTTCCAAATCGCATCGTCTGTCTTGATGATGAAAGCCTGTTTCACATTGTGAATGGAAGCATAAGGAAAGGGCCATGAACCAATCTTTAAGACAGAACATTGTTGCGAAGCCGCCTTTCAGGTCACGTCTTTGGTCGTGAAGATGAAAGCGTTTGCCAGAGGTATAAGAAAACATAAGGAAAGTGCCATAGACTGAAGTCGAAGAAAGAACACCAGAGAGAAAGCATCTTGCATCTCACAGGATGCTGTCCTGAAAATGAAAGCATGTGCAAACGTCTGTGTGAACACATCAACAGAAAGCGCTTTGCTTAACTCTATAAAAGAACACTGTTGAGACACCATGTCTCAACTCACAACTTCTGTCGTGAAGATGGAAGCTATGGGAAGAGTGCGGCGGAGCCTGAAAAGAAAGTGCCGTCTCCTAAATTCTGACAACCGAATCTGTGCAGAGCGCATACAATACCGAACCCACCTCCTAAGGAATGAATCAACCTGGGTTTTCTTCCTTGTGCGCTGAACCTTAAGGATCATGCCATTCACTTAATAGTAGGTGAGAACATTAGATAGATAGCATCTTACAACCGACCACTTCTGTCATGAAGACGGAAACGTTTGCAACGTTGTGCTGAAGGCATAAGGAAAGTGGCAGAGACGTAGCTTCAAGAAAGTAGTGTACCAAATCCATCCTTCAAGACACGTCTTCTTTCATGAACTTGGAAGCATTCTTAGAAGAGCGTGTCTCAGCATAAGGAATTTATGGTGCACTTAACCTTAGGAAAGATCTCCATCGAAAAGCATCTGAAACTCACATCTTCTCTCATGCAGATGGAGGCATGGGCTACAGGGTGAAGGAACGTGTAAAGATGTGCCGTTTACTAAACTATGAGCACCAAGGCTGTGTAGAGAGAATGCCACTTCAAACATCCTGATGCATGAAGAGAAAAGCTTTTTCAAATATCAGTGTTGAATGGAAAGAGAAGTGCCTTATGCTTAAGAGGAAGAAAGAGCACCATCTAGAGACAACCTTCCAAGTCACATCTACCTTCAAGAAGATGGTGTACTTCCCAGGAGTGTGTATGCAAACCTAAGGAACGTGCTGTATGCTTAAAAAAGAACACCCTTTTCAAACGTCCTCCAACTCACAGCTTTGGGACGGAAGATGAAAGTAATTGCAGAAGTGTGAGAGAAAACATAAGGAGAGGTTAATTCTAAGTAATGGAGAGAACCAAGACTTTTGAGAGAAGAGCAACATCATTCTAACATCGTGATCCATGAATATACACGTGGTTCCCAATAAGTGTATTGAACCTTAAGGAAACTGAAATAGACATAACTCTCAGTAAGAACAGGGTATGCAAAGTGTCTTCCAAATCGCATCGTCTGTCTTGATGATGAAAGCCTGTTTCACATTGTGAATGGAAGCATAAGGAAAGGGCCATGAACCAATCTTTAAGACAGAACATTGCAGAGAAGCTGCCTTTCAGGTCACGTCTTTGGTCGTGAAGATGAAAGCGTTTGCCAGAGGTATAAGGAAAGTGCCATAGACTGAAGTGAAAGAAAGAACACCAGGGAGAAATCATCTTGCATGTAACAGGATTCTGTCCTGAAAATGGAAGCATGTGCAAAAGTCTGTGTGAACACATCAACAGAAAGCGCTTTGCATAATTCTATAGAAGAGCACTGTTGCGACACCATGTCTCAACTCACAACTTCTGTCGTGAAGATGGAAGCTATGGGAAGAGTGCGGGGAAGCCTGAAACGAAAGTGCCGTCTCCTAAATTCTGACAACTGAATCTGTGCAGAGAGCATACACTACCGAACCCACCTCCTGAAGAAGGAATCAACCTGGGTTTTCTTCCTTGTGCGATGAACCTTAGGGAAAGTGCCCTCCACTTAATAATAGGTGAGAACACTGCATAGATAGCATGTTACAACCCACAACTTCTGTCATGAAGACGGAAACGTTTGCAACGTTGTGCTGAAGTCATAAGGAAAGTGGCAGAGACGTAGCTTCAAGAAAGTAGTGTATCGAATCCATCCTTCAAGACACGTCTTCTTTCATGAAGTTGGAAGCATTCTTAGAAGAGTGTGTCTCAGCATAAGGAATTTATGGTGCACTTAACCTTAGGAAAGATCTCCATCGAAAAGCATCTGAAGCTCACATCTTCTCTCATGCAGATGGAGGCATGGGCTACAGGGTGAAGGAACGTGTAAAGATGTACCGTTTACTGAACTATGAGCACCAAGCCTCTATACAGAGAATGCCACTTCAAACATCCTGATGCATGAAAAGAGAAGCTTTTTCAAATATCAGTGTTGAACGGAAAGAGAAGTGCCTTACGCTTAAGAGGAAGAAAGAGCACCATCTAGAGACAACCTTCCAAATCACATCTACCTTCAAGAAGATGGTTTTTAATTCCCAGTAGTGTGTATGCAAACCTAAGGAACGTGCTGTATGCTGAAAGAAGAACACCCTTTTGAAAGGTCTTCCAACTCACAGCTTCGGGACGGAAGATGGAAGTAATTGCAGAAGTGTGAGAGAAAACATAAGGAGAGGTTAATTCTAAGTAATGGAGAGAACCAAGACTTTTGAGAGAAGAGCAACATCATTCTAACATCGTGACCCATGAATATACACGCGGTTCCCAATAAGTGTATTGAACCTTAAGGAAACTGAAATAGACGTAACTCTTAGTAAGAACAGGGTATGCAAAGTGTCTTCCAAATCGCATCGTCTGTCTTGATGATGAAAGCCTGTTTCACATTGTGAATGGAAGCATAAGGAAAGGGCCATGAACCAATCTTTAAGACAGAACATTGTTGCGAAGCCGCCTTTCAGGTCACGTCTTTGGTCGTGAAGATGAAAGCGTTTGCCAGAGGTATAAGAAAACATAAGGAAAGTGCCATAGACTGAAGTCGAAGAAAGAACACCAGAGAGAAAGCATCTTGCATCTCACAGGATTCTGTCCTGAAAATGAAAGCATGTGCAAACGTCTGTGTGAACACATCAACAGAAAGCGCTTTGCTTAACTCTATAAAAGAACACTGTTGAGACACCATGTCTCAACTCACAACTTCTGTCGTGAAGATGGAAGCTATGGGAAGAGTGCGGCGGAGCCTGAAAAGAAAGTGCCGTCTCCTAAATTCTGACAACCGAATCTGTGCAGAGCGCATACAATACCGAACCCACCTCCTAAGGAATGAATCAACCTGGGTTTTCTTCCTTGTGCGCTGAACCTTAAGGATCATGCCATTCACTTAATAGTAGGTGAGAACATTAGATAGATAGCATCTTACAACCGACCACTTCTGTCATGAAGACGGAAACGTTTGCAACGTTGTGCTGAAGGCATAAGGAAAGTGGCAGAGACGTAGCTTCAAGAAAGTAGTGTACCAAATCCATCCTTCAAGACACGTCTTCTTTCATGAACTTGGAAGCATTCTTAGAAGAGCGTGTCTCAGCATAAGGAATTTATGGTGCACTTAACCTTAGGAAAGATCTCCATCGAAAAGCATCTGAAACTCACATCTTCTCTCATGCAGATGGAGGCATGGGCTACAGGGTGAAGGAACGTGTAAAGATGTGCCGTTTACTAAACTATGAGCACCAAGGCTGTGTAGAGAGAATGCCACTTCAAACATCCTGATGCATGAAGAGAAAAGCTTTTTCAAATATCAGTGTTGAATGGAAAGAGAAGTGCCTTATGCTTAAGAGGAAGAAAGAGCACCATCTAGAGACAACCTTCCAAGTCACATCTACCTTCAAGAAGATGGTGTACTTCCCAGTAGTGTGTATGCAAACCTAAGGAACGTGCTGTATGCTTAAAAAAGAACACCCTTTTGAAAGGTCTTCCAACTCACAGCTTTGGGACGGAAGATGAAAGTAATTGCAGAAGTGTGAGAGAAAACATAAGGAGAGGTTAATTCTAAGTAATGGAGAGAACCAAAACTTTTGAGAGAAGAGCAACATCATTCTAACATCGTGATCCATGAATATACACACGGTTCCCAATAAGTGTATTGAACCTTAAGGAAACTGAAATAGACGTAACTCTCAGTAAGAACAGGGTACGCAAAGTGTCTTCCAAATCGCATCGTCTGTCTTGATGATGAAAGCCTGTTTCACATTGTGAATGGAAGCATAAGGAAAGGGCCATGAACCAATGTTTAAGACAGAACATTGCAGAGAAGCTGCCTTTCAGGTCACGTCTTTGGTCGTGAAGATGAAAGTGTTTGCCAGAGGTATAAGGAAAGTGCCATAGACTGAAGTCAAAGAAAGAACACCAGAGAGAAAGCATCTTGCATGTAACAGGATTCTGTCCTGAAAATGGAAGCATGTTCAAAAGCCTGTGTGAACACATCAACAGAAAGCGCTTTGCAGAATTCTATAGAAGAGCACTGTTGCGACACCATGTCTCAACTCACAACTTCTGTCGTGAAGATGGAAGCTATGGGAAGAGTGCGGGGGAACCTGAAAAGAAAGTGCCGTCTCCTAAATTCTGACAACCGAATCTGTGCAGAGCGCATACAATACCGAACCCACCTCCTGAAGAATGAATCAACCTGGGTTTTCTTCCTTGGGCGATGAACCTTAGGGAAAGTGCCCTCCACTTAATAATAGGTGAGAACACTGCATAGATAGCATGTTACAACCCACAACTTCTGTCATGAAGACGGAAACATGTGCAACGTTGTGCTGAAAGCATAAGGAAAGTGGCAGAGACGTAGCTTCAAGAAATTAGTGTAACGAATCCATCCTTCAAGACACGTCTTCTTTCATGAAGTTGGAAGCATTCTCGGAAGAACGTGTCTCAGCATAAGGAATTTATGGTGCACTTAACCTTAGGAAAGATCTCCATGGAAAAGCATCTGAAACTCACATCTTCTCTCATGCAGATGGAGGCATGGGCTACAGGGTGAAGGAACGTGTAAAGATGTGCCGTTTACTAAACTATGAGCACCAAGCCTCTGTACATAGAATGCCACTTCAAACATCCTTATGCATGTAGAGAGAAGCTTTTTCAAATATCAGTGTTGAACGGAAAGAGAAGTGCCTTACGCTTAAGAGGAAGAAAGAGCACCATCTAGAGACAACCTTCCAAATCACATCTACCTTCAAGAAGATGGTGTTTAATTCCCAGTAGTGTGTATGCAAACCTAAGGAACGTGCTGTATGCTGAAAGAAGAACACCCTTTTGAAAGGTCTTCCAACTCAAAGCTTCGGGACGGAACATGGAAGTAATTGCAGAAGTGTGAGAGAAAACATAAGGAGAGGTTAATTCTAAGTAATGGAGAGAACCAAGACTTTTGAGGGAAGAGCAACATCATTCTAACATCGTGACCCATGAATATACACGCGGTTCCCAATAAGTGTATTGAACCTTAAGGAAACTGAAATAGACGTAACTCTCAGCAAGAACAGGGTATGCAAAGTGTCTTCCAAATCACATCGTCTGTCTTGATGATGAAAGCCTGTTTCACATTGTGAATGGAAGCATAAGGAAAGGGCCAGGAACCAATCTTTAAGACAGAACATTGTAGCGAAGCCGCCTTTCAGGTCACGTCTTTGGTCGTGAAGATGAAAGCGTTTGCCAGAGGTATAAGAAAACATAAGGAAAGTGCCATAGACTGAAGTCGAAGAAAGAACACCAGAGAGAAAGCATCTTGCATCTCACAGGATTCTGTCCTGAAAATGAAAGCATGTGCAAACGTCTGTGTGAACACATCAACAGAAAGCGCTTTGCTTAACTCTATAAAAGAACACTGTTGAGACACCATGTCTCAACTCACAACTTCTGTCGTGAAGATGGAAGCTATGGGAAGAGTGCGGCGGAGCCTGAAAAGAAAGTGCCGTCTCCTAAATTCTGACAACCGAATCTGTGCAGAGCGCATACAATACCGAACCCACCTCCTAAGGAATGAATCAACCTGGGTTTTCTTCCTTGTGCGCTGAACCTTAAGGATCGTGCCATTCACTTAATAGTAGTAGTTGAGAACATTAGATAGATAGCATCTTACAACCCACAACTTCTGTCATGAAGACGGAAACGTTTGCAACGTTGTGCTGAAGGCATAAGGAAAGTGGCAGAGACGTAGCTTCAAGAAAGTAGTGTACCGAATCCATCCTTCAAGACACGTCTTCTTTCATGAACTTGGAAGCATTCTTAGAAGAGCGTGTCTCAGCATAAGGAATTTATGGTGCACTTAACCTTAGGAAAGATCTCCATCGAAAAGCATCTGAAACTCACATCTTCTCTCATGCAGATGGAGGCATGGGCTACAGGGTGAAGGAACGTGTAAAGATGTGCCGTTTACTAAACTATGAGCACCAAGCCTCTGTACAGAGAATGCCACTTCAAACATCCTGACGCATGAAGAGAGAAGCTTTTTCAAATATCAGTGTTGAACGGAAAGAGAAGTGCCTTACGCTTAAGAGGAAGAAAGAGCACCATCTAGAGACAACCTTTCAAGTCACATCTACCTTCAAGAAGATGGTGTACTTCCCAGTAGTGTGTATGCAAACCTAAGGAACGTGCTGTATGCTTAAAAAAGAACACCCTTTTGAAAGGTCTTCCAACTCACAGCTTTGGGACGGAAGATGAAAGCAATTGCAGAAGTATGAGAGAAAACATAAGGAGAGGTTAATTCTAAGTAATGGAGAGAACCAAGACTTTTGATAGAAGAGCAACATCATTCTAACATCGTGATCCATGAATATACACGCGGTTCCCAATAAGTATATTGAACCTTAAGGAAACTGAAATAGACGTAACTCTCAGTAAGAAGAGGGTATGCAAAGGGTCTTCCAAATCGCATCGTCTGTCTTGATGATGAAAGCCTGTTTCACATTGTGATTGGAAGCATAAGGAAAGGGCCATGAACCAATCTTTAAGACAGAACATTGCAGAGAAGCTGCCTTTCAGGTCACGTCTTTGGTCGTGAAGATGAAAGCGTTTGCCGGAGGTATAAGGAAAGTGCCATAGACTGAAGTCGAAGAAAGAACACCAGAGAGAAAGCATCTTGCATCTCACAGGATTCTGTCCTGAAAATGAAAGCATGTGCAAACGTCTGTGTGAACACATCAACAGAAAGCGCTTTGCATAATTCTATAGAAGAGCACTGTTGCGACACCATGTCTCAACTCACAACTTCTATCGTGAAGATGGAAGCTATGGGAAGAGTGCGGGGAAGCCTGAAACGAAAGTGCCGTCTCCTAAGTTCTGACAAACGAATCTGTGCAGTGAGCATACAATACCGAACCCACCTCCTGAAGAATGAATCAACCTGGGTTTTCTTCCTTGGGCGATGAACCTTAGGGAAAGTGCCCTCCACTTAATAATAGGTGAGAACACTGCATAGATAGCATGTTACAACCCACAACTTCTGTCATGAAGACGGAAACATGTGCAACGTTGTGCTGAAAGCATAAGGAAAGTGGCAGAGACGTAGCTTTAAGAAAGTAGTGTACCGAATCCATCCTTCAAGACACGTCTTCTTTCATGAACTTGGAAGCATTCTCAGAAGAGCGTGTCTCAGCATAAGGAATTTATGGTGCACTTAACCTTAGGAAAGATCTCCATCGAAAAGCATCTGAAACTCACATCTTCTCTCATGCAGATGGAGGCAGGGGCTACAGGGTGAAGGAACGTGTAAAGATGTGCCGTTTACTAAACTATGAGCACCAAGGCTGTGTAGAGAGAATGCCACTTCAAACATCCTGATGCATGAAGAGAAAAGCTTTTTCAAATATCAGTGTTGAATGGAAAGAGAAGTGCCTTATGCTTAAGAGGAAGAAAGAGCACCATCTAGAGACAACCTTCCAAGTCACATCTACCTTCAAGAAGATGGTGTACTTCCCAGTAGTGTGTATGCAAACCTAAGGAACGTGCTGTATGCTTAAAAAAGAACACCCTTTTGAAAGGTCTTCCAACTCACAGCTTTGGGACGGAAGATGAAAGTAATTGCAGAAGTGTGAGAGAAAACATAAGGAGAGGTTAATTCTAAGTAATGGAGAGAACCAAAACTTTTGAGAGAAGAGCAACATCATTCTAACATCGTGACCCATAAATATACACGCGGTTCCCAATAAGTGTATTGAACCTTAAGGAAACTGAAATAGACGTAACTCTCAGTAAGAACAGGGTACGCAAAGTGTCTTCCAAATCGCATCGTCTGTCTTGATGATGAAAGCCTGTTTCACATTGTGAATGGAAGCATAAGGAAAGGGCCATGAACCAATGTTTAAGACAGAACATTGCAGAGAAGCTGCCTTTCAGGTCACGTCTTTGGTCGTGAAGATGAAAGTGTTTGCCAGAGGTATAAGGAAAGTGCCATAGACTGAAGTCAAAGAAAGAACACCAGAGAGAAAGCATCTTGCATGTAACAGGATTCTGTCCTGAAAATGGAAGCATGTTCAAAAGCCTGTGTGAACACATCAACAGAAAGCGCTTTGCAGAATTCTATAGAAGAGCACTGTTGCGACACCATGTCTCAACTCACAACTTCTGTCGTGAAGATGGAAGCTATGGGAAGAGTGTGGGGGAACCTGAAAAGAAAGTGCCGTCTCCTAAATTCTGACAACCGAATCTGTGCAGAGAGCATACAATACCGAACCCACCTCCTGAAGAATGAATCAACCTGGGTTTTCTTCCTTGGGCGATGAACCTTAGGGAAAGTGCCCTCCACTTAATAATAGGTGAGAACACTGCATAGATAGCATGTTACAACCCACAACTTCTGTCATGAAGACGGAAACATGTGCAACGTTGTGCTGAAAGCATAAGGAAAGTGGCAGAGACGTAGCTTCAAGAAATTAGTGTAACGAATCCATCCTTCAAGACACGTCTTCTTTCATGAAGTTGGAAGCATTCTCGGAAGAACGTGTCTCAGCATAAGGAATTTATGGTGCACTTAACCTTAGGAAAGATCTCCATCGAAAAGCATCTGAAACTCACATCTTCTCTCATGCAGATGGAGGCATGGGCTACAGGGTGAAGGAACGTGTAAAGATGTGCCGTTTACTAAACTATGAGCACCAAGCCTCTGTACATAGAATGCCACTTCAAACATCCTGATGCATGTAGAGAGAAGCTTTTTCAAATATCAGTGTTGAACGGAAAGAGAAGTGCCTTACGCTTAAGAGGAAGAAAGAGCACCATCTAGAGACAACCTTCCAAATCACATCTACCTTCAAGAAGATGGTGTTTAATTCCCAGTAGTGTGTATGCAAACCTAAGGAACGTGCTGTATGCTGAAAGAAGAACACCCTTTTGAAAGGTCTTCCAACTCAAAGCTTCGGGACGGAAGATGGAAGTAATTGCAGAAGTGTGAGAGAAAACATAAGGAGAGGTTAATTCTAAGTAATGGAGAGAACCAAGACTTTTGAGGGAAGAGCAACATCATTCTAACATCGTGACCCATGAATATACACGCGGTTCCCAATAAGTGTATTGAACCTTAAGGAAACTGAAATAGACGTAACTCTCAGTAAGAACAGGGTACGCAAAGTGTCTTCCAAATCGCATCGTCTGTCTTGATGATGAAAGCCTGTTTCACATTGTGAATGGAAGCATAAGGAAAGGGCCAGGAACCAATCTTTAAGACAGAACATTGTAGCGAAGCCGCCTTTCAGGTCACGTCTTTGGTCGTGAAGATGAAAGCGTTTGCCAGAGGTATAAGAAAACATAAGGAAAGTGCCATAGACTGAAGTCGAAGAAAGAACACCAGAGAGAAAGCATCTTGCATCTCACAGGATTCTGTCCTGAAAATGAAAGCATGTGCAAACGTCTGTGTGAACACATCAACAGAAAGCGCTTTGCTTAACTCTATAAAAGAACACTGTTGAGACACCATGTCTCAACTCACAACTTCTGTCGTGAAGATGGAAGCTATGGGAAGAGTGCGGCGGAGCCTGAAAAGAAAGTGCCGTCTCCTAAATTCTGACAACCGAATCTGTGCAGAGCGCATACAATACCGAACCCACCTCCTAAGGAATGAATCAACCTGGGTTTTCTTCCTTGTGCGCTGAACCTTAAGGATCGTGCCATTCACTTAATAGTAGTAGTTGAGAACATTAGATAGATAGCATCTTACAACCCACAACTTCTGTCATGAAGACGGAAACGTTTGCAACGTTGTGCTGAAGGCATAAGGAAAGTGGCAGAGACGTAGCTTCAAGAAAGTAGTGTACCGAATCCATCCTTCAAGACACGTCTTCTTTCATGAACTTGGAAGCATTCTTAGAAGAGCGTGTCTCAGCATAAGGAATTTATGGTGCACTTAACCTTAGGAAAGATCTCCATCGAAAAGCATCTGAAACTCACATCTTCTCTCATGCAGATGGAGGCATGGGCTACAGGGTGAAGGAACGTGTAAAGATGTGCCGTTTACTAAACTATGAGCACCAAGCCTCTGTACAGAGAATGCCACTTCAAACATCCTGACGCATGAAGAGAGAAGCTTTTTCAAATATCAGTGTTGAAAGGAAAGAGAAGTGCCTTACGCTTAAGAGGAAGAAAGAGCACCATCTAGAGACAACCTTTCAAGTCACATCTACCTTCAAGAAGATGGTGTACTTCCCAGTAGTGTGTATGCAAACCTAAGGAACGTGCTGTATGCTTAAAAAAGAACACCCTTTTGAAAGGTCTTCCAACTCACAGCTTTGGGACGGAAGATGAAAGCAATTGCAGAAGTATGAGAGAAAACATAAGGAGAGGTTAATTCTAAGTAATGGAGAGAACCAAGACTTTTGAGAGAAGAGCAACATCATTCTAACATCGTGATCCATGAATATACACGCGGTTCCCAATAAGTATATTGAACCTTAAGGAAACTGAAATAGACGTAACTCTCAGTAAGAAGAGGGTATGCAAAGGGTCTTCCAAATCGCATCGTCTGTCTTGATGATGAAAGCCTGTTTCACATTGTGATTGGAAGCATAAGGAAAGGGCCATGAACCAATCTTTAAGACAGAACATTGCAGAGAAGCTGCCTTTCAGGTCACGTCTTTGGTCGTGAAGATGAAAGCGTTTGCCAGAGGTATAAGGAAAGTGCCATAGACTGAAGTCAAAGAAAGAACACCAGAGAGAAAGCATCTTGCATCTCACAGGATTCTGTCCTGAAAATGGAAGCATGTGCAAAAGTCTGTGTGAACACATCAACAGAAAGCACTTTGCATAATTCTATAGAAGAGCACTGTTGCGACACCATGTCTCAACTCACAACTTCTATCGTGAAGATGGAAGCTATGGGAAGAGTGCGGGGGAGCCTGAAAAGAAAGTGCCGTCTCCTAAATTCTGACAACCGAATCTGTGCAGAGAGCATACAATACCGAACCCACCTCCTGAAGAATGAATCAACCTGGGTTTTCTTCCTTGGGCGATGAACCTTAGGGAAAGTGCCCTCCACTTAATAATAGGTGAGAACACTGCATAGATAGCATGTTACAACCCACAACTTCTGTCATCAAGACGGAAACATGAGCAACGTTGTGCTGAAAGCATAAGGAAAGTGGCAGAGACGTAGCTTCAAGAAAGTAGTGTACCGAATCCATCCTTCAAGACACGTCTTCTTTCATGAACTTGGAAGCATTCTCAGAAGAACGTGTCTCAGCATAAGGAATTTATGGTGCACTTAACCTTAGGAAAGATCTCCATCGAAAAGCATCTGAAACTCACATCTTCTCTCATGCAGATGGAGGCATGGGCTACAGGGTGAAGGAACGTGTAAAGATGTGCCGTTTACTAAACTATGAGCACCAAGCCTCTGTACAGAGAAAGCCACTTCAAACATCCTGATGCATGAAGAGAGAAGCTTTTTCAAATATCAGTGTTGAACGGAAAGAGAAGTGCCTTACGCTTAAGAGGAAGAAAGAGCACCATCTAGAGACAACCTTCCAAATCACATCTACCTACAAGAAGATGGTGTTTAATTCCCAGTAGTGTGTATGCCAACCTAAGGAACGTGCTGTATGCTGAAAGAAGAACACCCTTTTGAAAGGTCTTCCAACTCAAAGCTTCGGGACGGAAGATGGAAGTAATTGCAGAAGTGTGAGAGAAAACATAAGGAGAGGTTAATTCTAAGTAATGGAGAGAACCAAGACTTTTGAGAGAAGAGCAACATCATTCTAACATCGTGACCCATGAATATACACGAGGTTCCCAATAAGTGTATTGAACCTTAAGGAAACTGAAATAGACGTAACTCTCAGTAAGAACAGGGTATGCAAAGTGTCTTCCAAATCGCATCGTCTGTCTTGATGATGAAAGCCTGTTTCACATTGTGAATGGAAGCATAAGGAAAGGGCCATGAACCAATCTTTAAGACAGAACATTGTAGCGAAGCCGTCTTTCAGCTCACGTCTTTGGTCGTGAAGATGAAAGCGTTTGCCAGAGGTATAAGAAAACATAAGGAAAGTGCCATAGACTGAAGTCGAAGAAAGAACACCAGAGAGAAAGCATCTTGCATCTCACAGGATGCTGTCCTGAAAATGAAAGCATGTGCAAACGTCTGTGTGAACACATCAACAGAAAGCGCTTTGCTTAACTCTATAAAAGAACACTGTTGAGACACCATGTCTCAACTCACAACTTCTGTCGTGAAGATGGAAGCTATGGGAAGAGTGCGGCGGAGCCTGAAAAGAAAGTGCCGTCTCCTAAATTCTGACAACCGAATCTGTGCAGAGCGCATACAATACCGAACCCACCTCCTAAGGAATGAATCAACCTGGGTTTTCTTCCTTGGGCGCTGAACATTAAGGATCGTGCCATTCACTTAATAGTAGGTGAGAACATTAGATAGATAGCATCTTACAACCGACCACTTCTGTCATGAAGACGGAAACGTTTGCAACGTTGTGCTGAAGGCATAAGGAAAGTGGCAGAGACGTAGCTTCAAGAAAGTAGTGTACCGAATCCATCCTTCAAGACACGTCTTCTTTCATGAACTTGGAAGCATTCTTAGAAGAGCGTGTCTCAGCATAAGGAATTTATGGTGCACTTAACCTTAGGAAAGATCTCCATCGAAAAGCATCTGAAACTCACATCTTCTCTCATGCAGATGGAGGCATGGGCTACAGGGTGAAGGAACGTGTAAAGATGTGCCGTTTACTAAACTATGAGCACCAAGCCTCTGTACAGAGAATGCCACTTCAAACATCCTGATGCATGAAGAGAGAAGCTTTTTCAAATATCAGTGTTGAACGGAAAGAGAAGTGCCTTACGCTTAAGAGGAAGAAAGAGCACCATCTAGAGACAACCTTCCAAATCACATCTACCTTCAAGAAGATGGTATTTAATTCCCAGTAGTGTGTATGCAAACCTAAGGAACGTGCTGTATGCTGAAAGAAGAACACCCTTTTGAAAGGTCTTCCAACTCAAAGCTTCGGGACGGAAGATGGAAGTAATTGCAGAAGTGTGAGAGAAAACATAAGGAGAGGTTAATTCTAAGTAATGGAGAGAACCAAGACTTTTGAGAGAAGAGCAACATCATTCTAACATCGTGACCCATGAATATACACGCGGTTCCCAATGAGTGTATTGAACCTTAAGGAAACTGAAATAGACGTAACTCTCAGTAAGAACAGGGTATGCAAAGTGTCTTCCAAATCGCATCGTCTGTCTTGATGATGAAAGCCTGTTTCACATTGTGAATGGAAGCATAAGGAAAGGGCCATGAACCAATCTTTAAGACAGAACATTGTAGCAAAGCCGTCTTTCAGCTCACGTCTTTGGTCGTGAAGATGAAAGCGTTTGCCAGAGGTATAAGAAAACATAAGGAAAGTGCCATAGACTGAAGTCGAAGAAAGAACACCAGAGAGAAAGCATCTTGCATCTCACAGGATGCTGTCCTGAAAATGAAAGCATGTGCAAACGTCTGTGTGAACACATCAACAGAAAGCGCTTTGCATAATTCTATAGAAGAGCACTGTTGCGACCCCATGTCTCAACTCACAACTTCTGTCGTGGAGATGGAAGCTATGGGAAGAGTGCGGGGGAACCTGAAAAGAAAGTGCCGTCTCCTAAATTCTGACAACCGAATCTGTGCAGAGAGCATACAATACCGAACCCACCTCCTGAAGAATGAATCAACCTGGGTTTTCTTCCTTGGGCGATGAACCTTAGGGAAAGTGCCCTCCACTTAATAATAGGTGAGAACACTGCATAGATAGCATGTTACAACCGACAACTTCTGTCATGAAGACGGAAACGTTTGCAACGTTGTGCTGAAGGCATAAGGAAAGTGGCAGAGACGTAGCTTCAAGAAAGTAGTGTACCGAATCCATCCTTCAAGACACGTCTTCTTTCATGAACTTGGAAGCATTCTTAGAAGAGCGTGTCTCAGCATAAGGAATTTATGGTGCACTTAACCTTAGGAAAGATCTCCATCGAAAAGCATCTGAAACTCACATCTTCTCTCATGCAGATGGAGGCATGGGCTACAGGGTGAAGGAACGTGTAAAGATGTGCCGTTTACTAAACTATGAGCACCAAGCCTCTGTACAGAGAATGCCACTTCAAACATCCTGATGCATGAAGAGAGAAGCTTTTTCAAATATCAGTGTTGAACGGAAAGAGAAGTGCCTTACGCTTAAGAGGAAGAAAGAGCACCATCTAGAGACAACCTTCCAAATCACATCTACCTTCAAGAAGATGGTGTTTAATTTCCAGTAGTGTGTATGCAAACCTAAGGAACGTGCTGTATGCTGAAAGAAGAACACCCTTTTGAAAGGTCTTCCAACTCAAAGCTTCGGGACAGAAGATGGAAGTAATTGCAGAAGTGTGAGAGAAAACATAAGGAGAGGTTAATTCTAAGTAATGGAGAGAACCAAGACTTTTGAGAGAAGAGCAACATCATTCTAACATCGTGCCCCATGAATATACACGCGGTTCCCAATAAGTGTATTCAACCTTAAGGAAACTGCAATAGACGTAACTCTCAGTAAGAACGGGGTATGCAAAGTGTCTTCCAAATCGCATCGTCTGTCTTGATGATGAAAGCCTGTTTCACATTGTGAATGGAAGCATAAGGAAAGGGCCATGAACCAATCTTTAAGACAGAACATTGTAGCGAAGCCGTCTTTCAGGTCACATCTTTGGTCGTGAAGATGAAAGCGTTTGCCAGAGGTATAAGAAAACATAAGGAAAGTGCCATAGACTGAAGTCGAAGAAAGAACACCAGAGAGAAAGCATCTTGCATCTCACAGGATGCTGTCCTGAAAATGAAAGCATGTGCAAACGTCTGTGTGAACACATCAACAGAAAGCGCTTTGCTTAACTCTATAAAAGAACACTGTTGAGACACCATGTCTCAACTCACAACTTCTGTCGTGAAGATGGAAGCTATGGGAAGAGTGCGGCGGAGCCTGAAAAGAAAGTGCCGTCTCCTAAATTCTGACAACCGAATCTGTGCAGAGAGCATACAATACCGAACCCACCTCCTAAGGAATGAATCAACCTGGGTTTTCTTCCTTGTGCGCTGAACCTTAAGGATCGTGCCATTCACTTAATAGTAGGTGAGAACATTAGATAGATAGCATCTTACAACCCACAACTTCTGTCATGAAGACGGAAACGTTTGCAACGTTGTGCTGAAGGCATAAGGAAAGTGGCAGAGACGTAGCTTCAAGAAAGTAGTGTACCGAATCCATCCTTCAAGACACGTCTTCTTTCATGAACTTGGAAGCATTCTTAGAAGAGCGTGTCTCAGCATAAGGAATTTATGGTGCACTTAACCTTAGGAAAGATCTCCATCGAAAAGCATCTGAAACTCACATCTTCTCTCATGCAGATGGAGGCATGGGCTACAGGGTGAAGGAACGTGTAAAGATGTGCCGTTTACTAAACTATGTGCACCAAGCCTCTGTACAGAGAATGCCACTTCAAACATCCTGATGCATGAAGAGAGAAGCTTTTTCAAATATCAGTGTTGAACGGAAAGAGAAGTGCCTTACGCTTAAGAGGAAGAAAGAGCACCATCTAGAGACAACCTTCCAAGTCACATCTACTTTCAAGAAGATGGTGTACTTCCCAGTAGTGTGTATGCAAACCTAAGGAACGTGCTGTATGCTTAAAAAAGAACACCCTTTTGAAAGGTCTTCCAACTCACAGCTTTGGGACGGAAGATGAAAGCAATTGCAGAAGTATGAGAGAAAACATAAGGAGAGGTTAATTCTAAGTAATGGAGAGAACCAAGACTTTTGAGAGAAGAGCAACATCATTCTAACATCGTGATCCATGAATATACACGCGGTTCCCAATAAGTGTATTGAACCTTAAGCAAACTGAAATAGACGTAACTCTCAGTAAGAACAGGGTATGCAAAGGGTCTTCCAAATCGCATCGTCTGTCTTGATGATGAAAGCCTGTTTCACATTGTGAATGGAAGCATAAGGAAAGGGCCATGAACCAATCTTTAAGACAGAACATTGCAGAGAAGCTGCCTTTCAGGTCACGTCTTTGGTCATGAAGATGAAAGCGTTTGCCAGAGGTATAAGGAAAGTGCCATAGACTGAAGTCAAAGAAAGAACACCAGAGAGAAAGCATCTTGCATGTAACAGGATTCTGTCCTGAAAATGGAAGCATGTGCAAAAGTCTGTGTGAACACATCAACAGAAAGCGCTTTGCATAATTCTATAGAAGAGCACTGTTGCGACACCATGTCTCAACTCACAACTTCTGTCGTGAAGATGGAAGCTATGGGAAGAGTGCGGGGAAGCCTGAAACGAAAGTGCCGTCTCCTAAATTCTGACAACCGAATCTGTGCAGAGAGCATACAATATCGAACCCACCTCCTGAAGAATGAATCAACCTGGGTTTTCTTCCTTGGGCGATGAACCTTAGGGAAAGTGCCCTCCACTTAATAATAGGTGAGAACACTGCATAGATAGCATGTTACAACCCACAACTTCTGTCATGAAGACGGAAACATGTGCAACGTTGTGCTGAAAGCATAAGGAAAGTGGCAGAGACGTAGCTTCAAGAAAGTAGTGTACCGAATCCATCGTTCAAGACACATCTTCTTTCATGAAGTTGGAAGCATTCTCAGAAGAACGTGTCTCAGCATAAGGAATTTATGGTGCACTTAACCTTAGGAAAGATCTCCATCGAAAAGCATCTGAAACTCACATCTTCTCTCATGCAGATGGAGGCATGGGCTACAGGGTGAAGGAACGTGTAAAGATGTGCCGTTTACTAAACTATGAGCACCAAGCCTCTGTACAGAGAATGCCACTTCAAACATCCTGATGCATGAAGAGAGAAGCTTTTTCAAATATCAGTGTTGAACGGAAAGAGACGTGCCTTACGCTTAAGAGGAAGAAAGAGCACCATCTAGAGACAACCTTCCAAATCACATCTACCTTCAAGAAGATGGTGTTTAATTCCCAGTAGTGTGTATGCAAACCTAAGGAACGTGCTGTATGCTGAAAGAAGAACACCCTTTTGAAAGATCTTCCAACTCACAGCTTCGGGACGGAAGATGGAAGTAATTGCAGAAGTGTGAGAGAAAACATAAGGAGAGGTTAATTCTAAGTAATGGAGAGAACCAAGACTTTTGAGAGAAGAGCAACATCATTCTAACATCGTGACACATGAATATACACGCGGTTCCCAATAAGTGTATTGAACCTTAAGGAAACTGAAATAGACGTAACTCTCAGTAAGAACAGGGTATGCAAAGTGTCTTCCAAATCGCATCGTCTGTCTTGATGATGAAAGCCTGTTTCACATTGTGAATGGAAGCATAAGGAAAGGGCCATGAACCAATCTTTAAGACAGAACATTGTAGAGAAGCCGTCTTTCAGGTCACGTCCTTGGTCGTGAAGATGAAAGCGTTTGCCAGAGGTATAAGAAAACATAAGGAAAGTGTCATAGACTGAAGTCGAAGAAAGAAGACCAGAGAGAAAGCATCTTGCATCTCACAGGATGCTGTCCTGAAAATGAAAGCATGTGCAAACGTCTGTGTGAACACATCAACAGAAAGCGCTTTGCTTAACTCTATAAAAGAACACTGTTGAGACACCATGTCTCAACTCACAACTTCTGTCGTGAAGATGGAAGCTATGGGAAGAGTGCGGCGGAGCTTGAAAAGAAAGTGCCGTGTCCTAAATTCTGACAACCGAATCTGTGCAGAGCGCTTACAATACCGAACCCACCTCCTAAGGAATGAATCAACCTGGGTTTTCTTCCTTGGGCGCTGAACCTTAAGGATCGTGCCATTCACTTAATAGTAGTAGTTGAGAACATTAGATAGATAGCATCTTACAACCCACAACTTCTGTCATGAAGACGGAAACGTTTGCAATGTTGTGCTGAAGGCATAAGGAAAGTGGCAGAGACGTAGCTTCAAGAAAGTAGTGTACCGAATCCATCCTTCAAGACACGTCTTCTTTCATGAACTTGGAAGCATTCTTAGAAGAGCGTGTCTCAGCATAAGGAATTTATGGTGCACTTAACCTTAGGAAAGATCTCCATCGAAAAGCATCTGAAACTCACATCTTCTCTCATGCAGATGGAGGCATCGGCTACAGGGTGAAGGAACGTGTAAAGATGTGCCATTTACTAAACTATGAGCACCAAGGCTGTGTAGAGAGAATGCCACTTCAAACATCCTGATGCATGAAGAGAGAAGCTTTTTCAAATATCAGTGTTGAACGGAAAGAGAAGTGCCTTACGCTTAAGAGGAAGAAAGAGCACCATCTAGAGACAACCTTCCAAGTCACATCTACCTTCAAGAAGATGGTGTACTTCCCAGTAGTGTGTATGCAAACCTAAGGAACGTGCTGTATGCTTAAAAAAGAACACCCTTTTGAAAGGTCTTCCAACTCACAGCTTTGGGACGGAAGATGAAAGTAATTGCAGAAGTGTGAGAGAAAACATAAGGAGAGGTTAATTCTAAGTAATGGAGAGAACCAAGACTTTTGAGAGAAGAGCAACATCATTCTAACATCGTGATCCATGAATATACACGCGGTTCCCAATAAGTGTATTGAACCTTAAGGAAACTGAAATAGACGTAACTCTCAGTAAGAACAGGGTATGCAAAGTGTCTTCCAAATCGCATCGTCTGTCTTGATGATGAAAGCCTGTTTCACATTGTGAATGGAAGCATAAGGAAAGGGCCATGAACCAATCTTTAAGACAGAACATTGCAGAGAAGCTGCCTTTCAGGTCACGTCTTTGGTCGTGAAGATGAAAGCGTTTGCCAGAGGTATAAGGAAAGTGCCATAGACTGAAGTCAAAGAAAGAACACCAGAGAGAAAGCATCTTGCATGTAACAGGATTCTGTCCTGAAAATGGAAGCATGTGCAAAAGTCTGTGTGAACACATCAACAGAAAGCGCTTTGCATAATTCTATAGAAGAGCACTGTTGCGACACCATGTCTCAACTCACAACTTCTGTCGTGAAGATGGAAGCTATGGGAAGAGTGCGGGGAAGCCTGAAACGAAAGTGCCGTCTCCTAAATTCTGACAACCGAATCTGTGCAGAGAGCATACAATACCGAACCCACCTCCTAAGGAATGAATCAACCTGGGTTTTCTTCCTTGTGCGCTGAACCTTAAGGATCGTGCCATTCACTTAATAGTAGGTGAGAACATTAGATAGATAGCATCTTACAACCCACCACTTCTGTCATGAAGACGGAAACGTTTGCAACGTTGTGCTGAAGGCATAAGGAAAGTGGCAGAGACGTAGCTTCAAGAAAGTAGTGTACCGAATCCATCCTTCAAGACACGTCTTCTTTCATGAACTTGGAAGCATTCTTAGAAGAGCGTGTCTCAGCATAAGGAATTTATGGTGCACTTAACCTTAGGAAAGATCTCCATCGAAAAGCATCTGAAACTCACATCTTCTCTCATGCAGATGGAGGCATGGGCTACAGGGTGAAGGAACGTGTAAAGATGTGCCGTTTACTAAACTATGTGCACCAAGCCTCTGTACAGAGAATGCCACTTCAAACATCCTGATGCATGAAGAGAGAAGCTTTTTCAAATATCAGTGTTGAACGGAAAGAGAAGTGCCTTACGCTTAAGAGGAAGAAAGAGCACCATCTAGAGACGACCTTCCAAATCACATCTACCTTCAAGAAGATGGTGTTTAATTCCCAGTAGTGTGTATGCAAACCTAAGGAACGTGCTGTATGCTGAAAGAAGAACACCCTTTTGAAAGGTCTTCCAACTCAAAGCTTCGGGACGGAAGATGGAAGTAATTGCAGAAGTGTGAGAGAAAACATAAGGAGAGGTTAATTCTACGTAATGGAGAGAACCAAGACTTTTGAGAGAAGAGCAACATCATTCTAACATCGTGACCCATGAATATACACGCGGTTCCCAATAAGTGTATTGAACCTTAAGGAAACTGCAATAGACGTAACTCTCAGTAAGAACAGGGTATGCAAAGTGTCTTCCAAATCGCATCGTCTGTCTTGATGATGAAAGCCTGTTTCACATTGTGAATGGAAGCATAAGGAAAGGGCCATGAACCAATCTTTAAGACAGAACATTGCAGAGAAGCTGCCTTTCAGGTCACGTCTTTGGTCATGAAGATGAAAGCGTTTGCCAGAGGTATAAGGAAAGTGCCATAGACTGAAGTCAAAGAAAGAAGACCAGAGAGAAAGCATCTTGCATGTAACAGGATTCTGTCCTGAAAATGGAAGCATGTGCAAAAGTCTGTGTGAACACATCAACAGAAAGCGCTTTGCATAATTCTATAGAAGAGCACTGTTGTGACACCATGTCTCAACTCACAACTTCTGTCGTGAAGATGGAAGCTATGGGAAGAGTGCGGGGAAGCCTGAAACGAAAGTGCCGTCTCCTAAATTCTGACAACCGAATCTGTGCAGAGAGCATACAATATCGAACCCACCTCCTGAAGAATGAATCAACCTGGGTTTTCTCCCTTGGGCGATGAACCTTAGGGAAAGTGCCCTCCACTTAATAATAGGTGAGAACACTGCATAGATAGCATGTTACAACCCACAACTTCTGTCATGAAGACGGAAACATGTGCAACGTTGTGCTGAAAGCATAAGGAAAGTGGCAGAGACGTAGCTTCAAGAAAGTAGTGTACCGAATCCATCCTTCAAGACACATCTTCTTTCATGAAGTTGGAAGCATTCTCAGAAGAACGTGTCTCAGCATAAGGAATTTATGGTGCACTTAACCTTAGGAAAGATCTCCATCGAAAAGCATCTGAAACTCACATCTTCTCTCATGCAGATGGAGGCATGGGCTACAGGGTGAAGGAACGTGTAAAGATGTGCCGTTTACTAAACTATGAGCACCAAGCCTCTGTACAGAGAATGCCACTTCAAACATCCTGATGCATGAAGAGAGAAGCTTTTTCAAATATCAGTGTTGAACGGAAAGAGAAGTGCCTTACGCTTAAGAGGAAGAAAGAGCACCATCTAGAGACGACCTTCCAAATCACATCTACCTTCAAGAAGATGGTGTTTAATTCCCAGTAGTGTGTATGCAAACCTAAGGAACGTGCTGTATGCTGAAAGAAGAACACCCTTTTGAAAGGTCTTCCAACTCAATGCTTCGGGACGGAAGATGGAAGTAATTGCAGAAGTGTGAGAGAAAACATAGGGAGAGGTTAATTCTAAGTAATGGAGAGAACCAAGACTTTTGAGAGAAGAGCAACATCATTCTAACATCGTGACCCATGAATATACACGCGGTTCCCAATAAGTGTATTGAACCTTAAGGAAACTGAAATAGACGTAACTCTCAGTAAGAACAGGGTACGCAAAGTGTCTTCCAAATCGCATCGTCTGTCTTGATGATGAAAGCCTGTTTCACGTTGTGAATGGAAGCATAAGGAAAGGGCCATGAACCAATCTTTAAGACAGAACATTGTAGCAAAGCCGTCTTTCAGCTCACGTCTTTGGTCGTGAAGATGAAAGCGTTTGCCAGAGGTATAAGAAAACATAAGGAAAGTGCCATAGACTGAAGTCGAAGAAAGAACACCAGAGAGAAAGCATCTTGCATCTCACAGGATGCTGTCCTGAAAATGAAAGCATGTGCAAACGTCTGTGTGAACACATCAACAGAAAGCGCTTTGCTTAACTCTATAAAAGAACACTGTTGAGACACCATGTCTCAACTCACAACTTCTGTCGTGAAGATGGAAGCTATGGGAAGAGTGCGGCGGAGCCTGAAAAGAAAGTGCCGTCTCCTAAATTCTGACAACCGAATCTGTGCAGAGCGCATACAATACCGAACCCACCTCCTAAGGAATGAATCAACCTGGGTTTTCTTCCTTGTGCGCTGAACCTTAAGGATCGTGCCATTCACTTAATAGTAGGTGAGAACATTAGATAGATAGCATCTTACAACCCACCACTTCTGTCATGAAGACGGAAACGTTTGCAACGTTGTGCTGAAGGCATAAGGAAAGTGGCAGAGACGTAGCTTCAAGAAAGTAGTGTACCGAATCCATCCTTCAAGACACGTCTTCTTTCATGAACTTGGAAGCATTCTTAGAAGAGCGTGTCTCAGCATAAGGAATTTATGGTGCACTTAACCTTAGGAAAGATCTCCATCGAAAAGCATCTGAAACTCACATCTTCTCTCATGCAGATGGAGGCATGGGCTACAGGGTGAAGGAACGTGTAAAGATGTGCCGTTTACTAAACTATGTGCACCAAGCCTCTGTACAGAGAATGCCACTTCAAACATCCTGATGCATGAAGAGAGAAGCTTTTTCAAATATCAGTGTTGAACGGAAAGAGAAGTGCCTTACGCTTAAGAGGAAGAAAGAGCACCATCTAGAGACAACCTTCCAAGTCACATCTACCTTCAAGAAGATGGTGTACTTCCCAGTAGTGTGTATGCAAACCTAAGGAACGTGCTGTATGCTTAAAAAAGAACACCCTTTTGAAAGGTCTTCCAACTCACAGCTTTCGGACGGAAGATGAAAGTAATTGCAGAACTGTGAGAGAAAACATAAGGAGAGGTTAATTCTAAGTAATGGAGAGAACCAAGACTTTTGAGAGAAGAGCAACATCATTCTAACATCGTGACCCATGAATATACACGCGGTTCCCAATAAGTGTATTGAACCTTAAGGAAACTGAAATAGACGTAACTCTCAGTAAGAAGAGGGTACGCAAAGTGTCTTCCAAATCGCATCGTCTGTCTTGATGATGAAAGCCTGTTTCACATTGTGAATTGAAGCATAAGGAAAGGGCCATGAACCAATCTTTAAGACAGAACATTGCAGAGAAGCTGCCTTTCAGGTCACGTCTTTGGTCGTGAAGATGAAAGCGTTTGCCAGAGGTATAAGGAAAGTGCCATAGACTGAAGTCAAAGAAAGAACACCAGAGAGAAAGCATCTTGCATGTAACAGGATTCTGTCCTGAAAATGGAAGCATGTGCAAAAGTCTGTGTGAACACATCAACAGAAAGCGCTTTCCCTAATTCTTTAGAAGAGCACTGTTGCGACCCCATGTCTCAACTCACAACTTCTGTCGTGGAGATGGAAGCTATGGGAAGAGTGCGGGGGAACCTGAAAAGAAAGTGCCGTCTCCTAAATTCTGACAACCGAATCTGTGCAGAGAGCATACAATACCGAACCCACCTCCTGAAGAATGAATCAACCTGGGTTTTCTTCCTTGTGCGCTGAACCTTAAGGATCGTGCCATTCACTTAATAGCAGGTGAGAACATTAGATAGATAGCATCTTACAACCCACCACTTCTGTCATGAAGACGGAAACGTTTGCAACGTTGTGCTGAAGGCATAAGGAAAGTGGCAGAGACGTAGCTTCAAGAAAGTAGTGTACCGAATCCATCCTTCAAGACACGTCTTCTTTCATGAAGTTGGAAGCATTCTTAGAAGAGCGTGTCTCAGCATAAGGAATTTATGGTGCACTTAACCTTAGGAAAGATCTCCATCGAAAAGCATCTGAAACTCACATCTTCTCTCATGCAGATGGAGGCATGGGCTACAGGGTGAAGGAACGTGTAAAGATGTGCCGTTTACTAAACTATGTGCACCAAGCCTCTGTACAGAGAATGCCACTTCAAACATCCTGATGCATGAAGAGAGAAGCTTTTTCAAATATCAGTGTTGAACGGAAAGAGAAGTGCCTTACGCTTAAGAGGAAGAAAGAGCACCAACTAGAGACGACCTTCCAAATCACATCTACCTTCAAGAAGATGGTGTTTAATTCCCAGTAGTGTGTATGCAAACCTAAGGAACGTGCTGTATGCTGAAAGAAGAACACCCTTTTGAAAGGTCTTCCAACTCAAAGCTTCAGGACGGAAGATGGAAGTAATTGCAGAAGTGTGAGAGAAAACATAAGGAGAGGTTAATTCTAAGTAATGGAGAGAACCAAGACTTTTGAGAGAAGAGCAACATCATTCTAACATCGTGACCCATGAATATACACGCGGTTCCCAATAAGTGTATTGAACCTTAAGGAAACTGCAATAGACGTAACTCTCAGTAAGAACAGGGTATGCAAAGTGTCTTCCAAATCGCATCGTCTGTCTTGATGATGAAAGCCTGTTTCACATTGTGAATGGAAGCATAAGGAAAGGGCCATGAACCAATCTTTAAGACAGAACATTGTAGCGAAGCCGTCTTTCAGGTCACGTCTTTGGTCGTGAAGATGAAAGCGTTTGCCAGAGGTATAAGAAAACATAAGGAAAGTGCCATAGACTGAAGTTGAAGAAAGAACACCAGAGAGAAAGCATCTTGCATCTCAGAGGATTCTGTCCTGAAAATGAAAGCATGTGCAAACGTCTGTGTGAACACATCAACAGAAAGCGCTTTGCTTAACTCTATAAAAGAACACTGTTGAGACACCATGTCTCAACTCACAACTTCTGTCGTGAAGATGGAAGCTATGGGAAGAGTGCGGCGGAGCCTGAAAAGAAAGTGCCGTCTCCTAAATTCTGACAACCGAATCTGTGCAGAGCGCATACAATACCGAACCCACCTCCTAAGGAATGAATCAACCTGGGTTTTCTTCCTTGTGCGCTGAACCTTAAGGATCGTGCCATTCACTTAATAGTAGGTGAGAACATTAGATAGATAGCATCTTACAACCCACAACTTCTGTCATGAAGACGGAAACATGTGCAACGTTGTGCTGAAAGCATAAGGAAAGTGGCAGAGACGTAGCTTCAAGAAAGTAGTGTACCGAATCCATCCTTCAAGACACGTCTTCTTTCATGAACTTGGAAGCATTCTTAGAAGAGCGTCTCTCAGCATAAGGAATTTATGGTGCACTTAACCTTAGGAAAGATCTCCATCGAAAAGCATCTGAAACTCACATCTTCTCTCATGCAGATGGAGGCATGGGCTACAGGGTGAAGGAACGTGTAAAGATGTGCCGTTTACTAAACTATGAGCACCAAGGCTGTGTACAGAGAATGCCACTTCAAACATCCTGATGCATGAAGAGAGAAGCTTTTTCAAATATCAGTGTTGAACGGAAAGAGAAGTGCCTTACGCTTAAGAGGAAGAAAGAGCACCATCTAGAGACGTTCCAAGTCACATCTACCTTCAAGAAGATGGTGTTTAATTCCCAGTAGTGTGTATGCAAACCTAAGGAACGTGCTGTATGCTGAAAGAAGAACACCCTTTTGAAAGGTCTTCCAACTCAAAGCTTCGGGACGGAAGATGGAAGTAATTGCAGAAGTGTGAGAGAAAACATAAGGAGAGGTTAATTCTAAGTAATGGAGAGAACCAAGACTTTTGAGAGAAGAGCAACATCATTCTAACATCGTGACCCATGAATATACACGCGGTTCCCAATAAGTGTATTGAACCTTAAGGAAACTGAAATAGACGTAACTCTCAGTAAGAACAGGGTATGCAAAGTGTCTTCCAAATCGCATCGTCTGTCTTGATGAAAGCCTGTTTCACATTGTGAATGGAAGCATAAGGAAAGGGCCATGAACCAATCTTTAAGACAGAACATTGTAGAAAAGCCGTCTTTCAGATCACGTCTTTGGTCGTGAACATGAAAGCGTTTGCCAGAGGTATAAGAAAACATAAGGAAAGTGCCATAGACTGAAGTCGAAGAAAGAACACCAGAGAGAAAGCATCTTGCATCTCACAGGATGCTGTCCTGAAAATGAAAGCATGTGCAAACGTCTGTGTGAACACATCAACAGAAAGCGCTTTGCATAATTCTATAGAAGAGCACTGTTGCGACCCCATGTCTCAACTCACAACTTCTGTCGTGGAGATGGAAGCTATGGGAAGAGTGCGGGGGAACCTGAAAAGAAAGTGCCGTCTCCTAAATTCTGACAACCGAATCTGTGCAGAGAGCATACAATACCGAACCCACCTCCTGAAGAATGAATCAACCTGGGTTTTCTTCCTTGGGCGATGAACCTTAGGGAAAGTGCCCTCCACTTAATAATAGGTGAGAACACTGCATAGATAGCATGTTACAACCCACAACTTCTGTCATGAAGACGGAAACATGTGCAACGTAGTGCTGAAAGCATAAGGAAAGTGGCAGAGACGTAGCTTCAAGAAAGTAGTGTACCGAATCCATCCTTCAAGACACGTCTTCTTTCATGAAGTTGGAAGCATTCTCAGAAGAACGTGTTTCAGCATATGGAATTTATGGTGCACTTAACCTTAGGAAAGATCTCCATCGAAAAGCATCTGAAACTCACATCTTCTCTCATGCAGATGGAGGCATGGGCTACAGGGTGAAGGAACGTGTAAAGATGTGCCGTTTACTAAACTATGAGCACCAAGGCTGTGTAGAGAGAATGCCACTTCAAACATCCTGATGCATGAAGAGAGAAGCTTTTTCAAATATCAGTGTTGAACGGAAAGAGAAGTGCCTTACGCTTAAGAGGAAGAAAGAGCACCATCTAGAGACAACCTTCCAAGTCACATCTACCTTCAAGAAGATGGTGTACTTCCCAGTAGTGTGTATGCAAACCTAAGGAACGTGCTGTATGCTTAAAAAAGAACACCCTTTTGAAAGGTCTTCCAACTCACAGCTTTGGGACGGAAGATGAAAGTAATTGCAGAAGTGTGAGAGAAAACATAAGGAGAGGTTAATTCTAAGTAATGGAGAGAACCAAGACTTTTGAGAGAAGAGCAACATCATTCTAACATCGTGATCCATGAATATACATGCAGTTCCCAATAAGTGTATTGAACCTTAAGGAAACTGAAATAGACGTAACTCTCAGTAAGAACAGGGTATGCAAAGTGTCTTCCAAATCGCATCGTCTGTCTTGATGATGAAAGCCTGTTTCACATTGTGAATGGAAGCATAAGGAAAGGGCCATGAACCAATCTTTAAGACAGAACATTGTAGCGAAGCCGTCTTTCAGGTCACGTCTTTGGTCGTGAAGATGAAAGCGTTTGCCAGAGGTATAAGAAAACATAAGGAAAGTGCCATAGACTGAAGTCGAAGAAAGAACACCAGAGAGAAAGCATCTTGCATCTCACAGGATGCTGTCCTGAAAATGAAAGCATGTGCAAACGTCTGTGTGAACACATCAACAGAAAGCGCTTTGCTTAACTCTATAAAAGAACACTGTTGAGACACCATGTCTCAACTCACAACTTCTGTCGTGAAGATGGAAGCTATGGGAAGAGTGCGGCGGAGCCTGAAAAGAAAGTGCCGTCTCCTAAATTCTGACAACCGAATCTGTGCAGAGCGCATACAATACCGAACCCACCTCCTAAGGAATGAATCAACCTGGGTTTTCCTCCTTGGGCGCTGAACCTTAAGGATCATGACATTCACTTAATAGTAGTAGTTGAGAACATTAGATAGATAGCATCTTACAACCCACAACTTCTGTCATGAAGACGGAAACGTTTGCAACGTTGTGCTGAAGGCATAAGGAAAGTGGCAGAGACGTAGCTTCAAGAAAGTAGTGTACCGAATCCATCCTTCAAGACACGTCTTCTTTCATGAACTTGGAAGCATTCTTAGAAGAGCGTGTCTCAGCATAAGGAATTTATGGTGCACTTAACCTTAGGAAAGATCTCCATCGAAAAGCATCTGAAACTCACATCTTCTCTCATGCAGATGGAGGCATGGGCTACAGGGTGAAGGAACGTGTAAAGATGTGCCGTTTACTAAACTATGAGCACCAAGGCTGTGTAGAGAGAATGCCACTTCAAACATCCTGATGCATGAAGAGAGAAGCTTTTTCAAATATCAGTGTTGAACGGAAAGAGAAGTGCCTTACGCTTAAGAGGAAGAAAGAGCACCATCTAGAGACAACCTTCCAAGTCACATCTACCTTCAAGAAGATGGTGTACTTCCCAGTAGTGTGTATGCAAACCTAAGGAACGTGCTGTATGCTTAAAAAAGAACACCCTTTTGAAAGGTCTTCCAACTCACAGCTTTGGGACGGAAGATGAAAGTAATTGCAGAAGTGTGAGAGAAAACATAAGGAGAGGTTAATTCTAAGTAATGGAGAGAACCAAGACTTTTGATAGAAGAGCAACATCATTCTAACATCGTGATCCATGAATATACACGCGGTTCCCAATAAGTGTATTGAACCTTAAGGAAACTGAAATAGACGTAACTCTCAGTAAGAACAGGGTATGCAAAGTGTCTTCCAAATCGCATCGTCTGTCTTGATGATGAAAGCCTGTTTCACATTGTGAATGGAAGCATAAGGAAAGGGCCATGAACCAATCTTTAAGACAGAACATTGCAGAGAAGCTGCCTTTCAGGTCACGTCTTTGGTCGGGAAGATGAAAGCGTTTGCCAGAGGTATAAGGAAAGTGCCATAGACTGAAGTCAAAGAAAGAACACCAGAGAGAAAGCATCTTGCATGTAACAGGATTCTGTCCTGAAAATGGAAGCATGTGCAAAAGTCTGTGTGAACACATCAACAGAAAGCGCTTTGCATAATTCTATAGAAGAGCACTGTTGCGACACCATGTCTCAACTCACAACTTCTGTCGTGAAGATGGAAGCTATGGGAAGAGTGCGGCGGAGCCTGAAAAGAAAGTGCCGTGTCCTAAATTCTGACAACCGAATCTGTGCAGAGCGCTTACAATACCGAACCCACCTCCTAAGGAATGAATCAACCTGGGTTTTCTTCCTTGGGCGCTGAACCTTAAGGATCGTGCCATTCACTTAATAGTAGTAGTTGAGAACATTAGATAGATAGCATCTTACAACCCACAACTTCTGTCATGAAGACGGAAACGTTTGCAATGTTGTGCTGAAGGCATAAGGAAAGTGGCAGAGACGTAGCTTCAAGAAAGTAGTGTACCGAATCCATCCTTCAAGACACGTCTTCTTTCATGAACTTGGAAGCATTCTTAGAAGAGCGTGTCTCAGCATAAGGAATTTATGGTGCACTTAACCTTAGGAAAGATCTCCATCGAAAAGCATCTGAAACTCACATCTTCTCTCATGCAGATGGAGGCATGGGCTACAGGGTGAAGGAGCGTGTAAAGATGTGCCATTTACTAAACTATGAGCACCAAGGCTGTGTAGAGAGAATGCCACTTCAAACATCCTGATGCATGAAGAGAGAAGCTTTTTCAAATATCAGTGTTGAACGGAAAGAGAAGTGCCTTACGCTTAAGAGGAAGAAAGAGCACCATCTAGAGACAACCTTCCAAGTCACATCTACCTTCAAGAAGATGGTGTACTTCCCAGTAGTGTGTATGCAAACCTAAGGAACGTGCTGTATGCTTAAAAAAGAACACCCTTTTGAAAGGTCTTCCAACTCACAGCTTTGGGACGGAAGATGAAAGTAATTGCAGAAGTGTGAGAGAAAACATAAGGAGAGGTTAATTCTAAGTAATGGAGAGAACCAAGACTTTTGAGAGAAGAGCAACATCATTCTAACATCGTGATCCATGAATATACATGCAGTTCCCAATAAGTGTATTGAACCTTAAGGAAACTGAAATAGACGTAACTCTCAGTAAGAACAGGGTATGCAAAGTGTCTTCCAAATCGCATTGTCTGTCTTGATGATGAAAGCCTGTTTCACATTGTGAATGGAAGCATAAGGAAAGGGCCATGAACCAATCTTTAAGACAGAACATTGTAGCGAAGCCGTCTTTCAGGTCACGTCTTTGGTCGTGAAGATGAAAGCGTTTGCCAGAGGTATAAGAAAACATAAGGAAAGTGCCATAGACTGAAGTCGAAGAAAGAACACCAGAGAGAAAGCATCTTGCATCTCACAGGATGCTGTCCTGAAAATGAAAGCATGTGCAAACGTCTGTGTGAACACATCAACAGAAAGCGCTTTGCTTAACTCTATAAAAGAACACTGTTGAGACACCATGTCTCAACTCACAACTTCTGTCGTGAAGATGGAAGCTATGGGAAGAGTGCGGCGGAGCCTGAAAAGAAAGTGCCGTCTCCTAAATTCTGACAACCGAATCTGTGCAGAGCGCATACAATACCGAACCCACCTCCTAAGGAATGAATCAACCTGGGTTTTCCTCCTTGGGCGCTTAACCTTAAGGATCATGACATTCACTTAATAGTAGTAGTTGAGAACATTAGATAGATAGCATCTTACAACCCACAACTTCTGTCATGAAGACGGAAACGTTTGCAACGTTGTGCTGAAGGCATAAGGAAAGTGGCAGAGACGTAGCTTCAAGAAAGTAGTGTACCGAATCCATCCTTCAAGACACGTCTTCTTTCATGAACTTGGAAGCATTCTTAGAAGAGCGTGTCTCAGCATAAGGAATTTATGGTGCACTTAACCTTAGGAAAGATCTCCATCGAAAAGCATCTGAAACTCACATCTTCTCTCATGCAGATGGAGGCATGGGCTACAGGGTGAAGGAACGTGTAAAGATGTGCCGTTTACTAAACTATGAGCACCAAGGCTGTGTAGAGAGAATGCCACTTCAAACATCCTGATGCATGAAGAGAGAAGCTTTTTCAAATATCAGTGTTGAACGGAAAGAGAAGTGCCTTACGCTTAAGAGGAAGAAAGAGCACCATCTAGAGACAACCTTCCAAGTCACATCTACCTTCAAGAAGATGGTGTACTTCCCAGTAGTGTGTATGCAAACCTAAGGAACGTGCTGTATGCTTAAAAAAGAACACCCTTTTGAAAGGTCTTCCAACTCACAGCTTTGGGACGGAAGATGAAAGTAATTGCAGAAGTGTGAGAGAAAACATAAGGAGAGGTTAATTCTAAGTAATGGAGAGAACCAAGACTTTTGATAGAAGAGCAACATCATTCTAACATCGTGATCCATGAATATACACGCGGTTCCCAATAAGTGTATTGAACCTTAAGGAAACTGAAATAGACGTAACTCTCAGTAAGAACAGGGTATGCAAAGTGTCTTCCAAATCGCATCGTCTGTCTTGATGATGAAAGCCTGTTTCACATTGTGAATGGAAGCATAAGGAAAGGGCCATGAACCAATCTTTAAGACAGAACATTGCAGAGAAGCTGCCTTTCAGGTCACGTCTTTGGTCGGGAAGATGAAAGCGTTTGCCAGAGGTATAAGGAAAGTGCCATAGACTGAAGTCAAAGAAAGAACACCAGAGAGAAAGCATCTTGCATGTAACAGGATTCTGTCCTGAAAATGGAAGCATGTGCAAAAGTCTGTGTGAACACATCAACAGAAAGCGCTTTGCATAATTCTATAGAAGAGCACTGTTGCGACACCATGTCTCAACTCACAACTTCTGTCGTGAAGATGGAAGCTATGGGAAGAGTGCGGCGGAGCCTGAAAAGAAAGTGCCGTGTCCTAAATTCTGACAACCGAATCTGTGCAGAGCGCTTACAATACCGAACCCACCTCCTAAGGAATGAATCAACCTGGGTTTTCTTCCTTGGGCGCTGAACCTTAAGGATCGTGCCATTCACTTAATAGTAGTAGTTGAGAACATTAGATAGATAGCATCTTACAACCCACAACTTCTGTCATGAAGACGGAAACGTTTGCAATGTTGTGCTGAAGGCATAAGGAAAGTGGCAGAGACGTAGCTTCAAGAAAGTAGTGTACCGAATCCATCCTTCAAGACACGTCTTCTTTCATGAACTTGGAAGCATTCTTAGAAGAGCGTGTCTCAGCATAAGGAATTTATGGTGCACTTAACCTTAGGAAAGATCTCCATCGAAAAGCATCTGAAACTCACATCTTCTCTCATGCAGATGGAGGCATGGGCTACAGGGTGAAGGAGCGTGTAAAGATGTGCCATTTACTAAACTATGAGCACCAAGGCTGTGTAGAGAGAATGCCACTTCAAACATCCTGATGCATGAAGAGAGAAGCTTTTTCAAATATCAGTGTTGAACGGAAAGAGAAGTGCCTTACGCTTAAGAGGAAGAAAGAGCACCATCTAGAGACAACCTTCCAAGTCACATCTACCTTCAAGAAGATGGTGTACTTCCCAGTAGTGTGTATGCAAACCTAAGGAACGTGCTGTATGCTTAAAAAAGAACACCCTTTTGAAAGGTCTTCCAACTCACAGCTTTGGGACGGAAGATGAAAGTAATTGCAGAAGTGTGAGAGAAAACATAAGGAGAGGTTAATTCTAAGTAATGGAGAGAACCAAGACTTTTGAGAGAAGAGCAACATCATTCTAACATCGTGATCCATGAATATACACGCGGTTCCCAATAAGTGTATTGAACCTTAAGGAAACTGAAATAGACGTAACTCTCAGTAAGAACAGGGTATGCAAAGTGTCTTCCAAATCGCATCGTCTGTCTTGATGATGAAAGCCTGTTTCACATTGTGAATGGAAGCATAAGGAAAGGGCCATGAACCAATCTTTAAGACAGAACATTGTAGCGAAGCCGTCTTTCAGGTCACGTCTTTGGTCGTGAAGATGAAAGCGTTTGCCAGAGGTATAAGAAAACATAAGGAAAGTGCCATAGACTGAAGTCGAAGAAAGAACACCAGAGAGAAAGCATCTTGCATCTCAGAGGATTCTGTCCTGAAAATGAAAGCATGTGCAAACGTCTGTGTGAACACATCAACAGAAAGCGCTTTGCTTAACTCTATAAAAGAACACTGTTGAGACACCATGTCTCAACTCACAACTTCTGTCGTGAAGATGGAAGCTATGGGAAGAGTGCGGCGGAGCCTGAAAAGAAAGTGCCGTCTCCTAAATACTGACAACCGAATCTGTGCAGAGCGCATACAATACCGAACCCACCTCCTAAGGAATGAATCAACCTGGGTTTTCTTCCTTGTGTGCTGAACCTTAAGGATCGTGCCATTCACTTAATAGTAGGTGAGAACATTAGATAGATAGCATCTTACAACCCACAACTTCTGTCATGAAGACGGAAACATGTGCAACGTTGTGCTCAAAGCATAAGGAAAGTGGCAGAGACGTAGCTTCAAGAAAGTAGTGTACCGAATCCATCCTTCAAGACACGTCTTCTTTCATGAACTTGGAAGCATTCTTAGAAGAGCGTGTCTCAGCATAAGGAATTTATGGTGCACTTAACCTTAGGAAAGATCTCCATCGAAAAGCATCTGAAACTCACATCTTCTCTCATGCAGATGGAGGCATGGGCTACAGGGTGAAGGAACGTGTAAAGATGTGCCGTTTACTAAACTATGAGCACCAAGCCTCTGTACAGAGAATGCCACTTCAAACATCCTGATGCATGAAGAGAGAAGCTTTTTCAAATATCAGTGTTGAACGGAAAGAGAAGTGCCTTACGCTTAAGAGGAAGAAAGAGCACCATCTAGAGACAACCTTACTAGTCACATCTACTTTCAAGAAGATGGTGTACTTCCCAGTAGTGTGTATGCAAACCTAAGGAACGTGCTGTATGCTTAAAAAAGAACACCCTTTTGAAAGGTCTTCCAACTCACAGCTTTGGGACGGAAGATGAAAGCAATTGCAGAAGTATGAGAGAAAACATAAGGAGAGGTTAATTCTAAGTAATGGAGAGAACCAAGACTTTTGAGAGAAGAGCAACATCATTCTAACATCGTGATCCATGAATATACACGCGGTTCCCAATAAGTGTATTGAACCTTAAGGAAACTGAAATAGACGTAACTCTCAGTAAGAACAGGGTATGCAAAGGGTCTTCCAAATCGCATCGTCTGTCTTGATGATGAAAGCCTGTTTCACATTGTGAATGGAAGCATAAGGAAAGGGCCATGAACCAATCTTTAAGACAGAACATTGCAGAGAAGCTGCCTTTCAGGTCACGTCTTTGGTCGGGAAGATGAAAGCGTTTGCCAGAGGTATAAGGAAAGTGCCATAGACTGAAGTCAAAGAAAGAACACCAGAGAGAAAGCATCTTGCATGTAACAGGATTCTGTCCTGAAAATGGAAGCATGTGCAAAAGTCTGTGTGAACACATCAACAGAAAGCGCTTTGCATAATTCTATAGAAGAGCACTGTTGCGACACCATGTCTCAACTCACAACTTCTGTCGTGAAGATGGAAGCTATGGGAAGAGTGCGGCGGAGCCTGAAAAGAAAGTGCCGTGTCCTAAATTCTGACAACCGAATCTGTGCAGAGCGCTTACAATACCGAACCCACCTCCTAAGGAATGAATCAACCTGGGTTTTCTTCCTTGGGCGCTGAACCTTAAGGATCGTGCCATTCACTTAATAGTAGTAGTTGAGAACATTAGATAGATAGCATCTTACAACCCACAACTTCTGTCATGAAGACGGAAACGTTTGCAATGTTGTGCTGAAGGCATAAGGAAAGTGGCAGAGACGTAGCTTCAAGAAAGTAGTGTACCGAATCCATCCTTCAAGACACGTCTTCTTTCATGAACTTGGAAGCATTCTTAGAAGAGCGTGTCTCAGCATAAGGAATTTATGGTGCACTTAACCTTAGGAAAGATCTCCATCGAAAAGCATCTGAAACTCACATCTTCTCTCATGCAGATGGAGGCATGGGCTACAGGGTGAAGGAGCGTGTAAAGATGTGCCATTTACTAAACTATGAGCACCAAGGCTGTGTAGAGAGAATGCCACTTCAAACATCCTGATGCATGAAGAGAGAAGCTTTTTCAAATATCAGTGTTGAACGGAAAGAGAAGTGCCTTACGCTTAAGAGGAAGAAAGAGCACCATCTAGAGACAACCTTCCAAGTCACATCTACCTTCAAGAAGATGGTGTACTTCCCAGTAGTGTGTATGCAAACCTAAGGAACGTGCTGTATGCTTAAAAAAGAACACCCTTTTGAAAGGTCTTCCAACTCACAGCTTTGGGACGGAAGATGAAAGTAATTGCAGAAGTGTGAGAGAAAACATAAGGAGAGGTTAATTCTAAGTAATGGAGAGAACCAAGACTTTTGAGAGAAGAGCAACATCATTCTAACATCGTGATCCATGAATATACATGCAGTTCCCAATAAGTGTATTGAACCTTAAGGAAACTGAAATAGACGTAACTCTCAGTAAGAACAGGGTATGCAAAGTGTCTTCCAAATCGCATTGTCTGTCTTGATGATGAAAGCCTGTTTCACATTGTGAATGGAAGCATAAGGAAAGGGCCATGAACCAATCTTTAAGACAGAACATTGTAGCGAAGCCGTCTTTCAGGTCACGTCTTTGGTCGTGAAGATGAAAGCGTTTGCCAGAGGTATAAGAAAACATAAGGAAAGTGCCATAGACTGAAGTCGAAGAAAGAACACCAGAGAGAAAGCATCTTGCATCTCACAGGATGCTGTCCTGAAAATGAAAGCATGTGCAAACGTCTGTGTGAACACATCAACAGAAAGCGCTTTGCTTAACTCTATAAAAGAACACTGTTGAGACACCATGTCTCAACTCACAACTTCTGTCGTGAAGATGGAAGCTATGGGAAGAGTGCGGCGGAGCCTGAAAAGAAAGTGCCGTCTCCTAAATTCTGACAACCGAATCTGTGCAGAGCGCATACAATACCGAACCCACCTCCTAAGGAATGAATCAACCTGGGTTTTCCTCCTTGGGCGCTTAACCTTAAGGATCATGACATTCACTTAATAGTAGTAGTTGAGAACATTAGATAGATAGCATCTTACAACCCACAACTTCTGTCATGAAGACGGAAACGTTTGCAACGTTGTGCTGAAGGCATAAGGAAAGTGGCAGAGACGTAGCTTCAAGAAAGTAGTGTACCGAATCCATCCTTCAAGACACGTCTTCTTTCATGAACTTGGAAGCATTCTTAGAAGAGCGTGTCTCAGCATAAGGAATTTATAGTGCACTTAACCTTAGGAAAGATCTCCATCGAAAAGCATCTGAAACTCACATCTTCTCTCATGCAGATGGAGGCATGGGCTACAGGGTGAAGGAACGTGTAAAGATGTGCCGTTTACTAAACTATGAGCACCAAGGCTGTGTAGAGAGAATGCCACTTCAAACATCCTGATGCATGAAGAGAGAAGCTTTTTCAAATATCAGTGTTGAACGGAAAGAGAAGTGCCTTACGCTTAAGAGGAAGAAAGAGCACCATCTAGAGACAACCTTCCAAGTCACATCTACCTTCAAGAAGATGGTGTACTTCCCAGTAGTGTGTATGCAAACCTAAGGAACGTGCTGTATGCTTAAAAAAGAACACCCTTTTGAAAGGTCTTCCAACTCACAGCTTTGGGACGGAAGATGAAAGTAATTGCAGAAGTGTGAGAGAAAACATAAGGAGAGGTTAATTCTAAGTAATGGAGAGAACCAAGACTTTTGATAGAAGAGCAACATCATTCTAACATCGTGATCCATGAATATACACGCGGTTCCCAATAAGTGTATTGAACCTTAAGGAAACTGAAATAGACGTAACTCTCAGTAAGAACAGGGTATGCAAAGTGTCTTCCAAATCGCATCGTCTGTCTTGATGATGAAAGCCTGTTTCACATTGTGAATGGAAGCATAAGGAAAGGGCCATGAACCAATCTTTAAGACAGAACATTGCAGAGAAGCTGCCTTTCAGGTCACGTCTTTGGTCGGGAAGATGAAAGCGTTTGCCAGAGGTATAAGGAAAGTGCCATAGACTGAAGTCAAAGAAAGAACACCAGAGAGAAAGCATCTTGCATGTAACAGGATTCTGTCCTGAAAATGGAAGCATGTGCAAAAGTCTGTGTGAACACATCAACAGAAAGCGCTTTGCATAATTCTATAGAAGAGCACTGTTGCGACACCATGTCTCAACTCACAACTTCTGTCGTGAAGATGGAAGCTATGGGAAGAGTGCGGCGGAGCCTGAAAAGAAAGTGCCGTGTCCTAAATTCTGACAACCGAATCTGTGCAGAGCGCTTACAATACCGAACCCACCTCCTAAGGAATGAATCAACCTGGGTTTTCTTCCTTGGGCGCTGAACCTTAAGGATCGTGCCATTCACTTAATAGTAGTAGTTGAGAACATTAGATAGATAGCATCTTACAACCCACAACTTCTGTCATGAAGACGGAAACGTTTGCAATGTTGTGCTGAAGGCATAAGGAAAGTGGCAGAGACGTAGCTTCAAGAAAGTAGTGTACCGAATCCATCCTTCAAGACACGTCTTCTTTCATGAACTTGGAAGCATTCTTAGAAGAGCGTGTCTCAGCATAAGGAATTTATGGTGCACTTAACCTTAGGAAAGATCTCCATCGAAAAGCATCTGAAACTCACATCTTCTCTCATGCAGATGGAGGCATGGGCTACAGGGTGAAGGAGCGTGTAAAGATGTGCCATTTACTAAACTATGAGCACCAAGGCTGTGTAGAGAGAATGCCACTTCAAACATCCTGATGCATGAAGAGAGAAGCTTTTTCAAATATCAGTGTTGAACGGAAAGAGAAGTGCCTTACGCTTAAGAGGAAGAAAGAGCACCATCTAGAGACAACCTTCCAAGTCACATCTACCTTCAAGAAGATGGTGTACTTCCCAGTAGTGTGTATGCAAACCTAAGGAACGTGCTGTATGCTTAAAAAAGAACACCCTTTTGAAAGGTCTTCCAACTCACAGCTTTGGGACGGAAGATGAAAGTAATTGCAGAAGTGTGAGAGAAAACATAAGGAGAGGTTAATTCTAAGTAATGGAGAGAACCAAGACTTTTGAGAGAAGAGCAACATCATTCTAACATCGTGATCCATGAATATACACGCGGTTCCCAATAAGTGTATTGAACCTTAAGGAAACTGAAATAGACGTAACTCTCAGTAAGAACAGGGTATGCAAAGTGTCTTCCAAATCGCATCGTCTGTCTTGATGATGAAAGCCTGTTTCACATTGTGAATGGAAGCATAAGGAAAGGGCCATGAACCAATCTTTAAGACAGAACATTGTAGCGAAGCCGTCTTTCAGGTCACGTCTTTGGTCGTGAAGATGAAAGCGTTTGCCAGAGGTATAAGAAAACATAAGGAAAGTGCCATAGACTGAAGTCGAAGAAAGAACACCAGAGAGAAAGCATCTTGCATCTCAGAGGATTCTGTCCTGAAAATGAAAGCATGTGCAAACGTCTGTGTGAACACATCAACAGAAAGCGCTTTGCTTAACTCTATAAAAGAACACTGTTGAGACACCATGTCTCAACTCACAACTTCTGTCGTGAAGATGGAAGCTATGGGAAGAGTGCGGCGGAGCCTGAAAAGAAAGTGCCGTCTCCTAAATACTGACAACCGAATCTGTGCAGAGCGCATACAATACCGAACCCACCTCCTAAGGAATGAATCAACCTGGGTTTTCTTCCTTGTGTGCTGAACCTTAAGGATCGTGCCATTCACTTAATAGTAGGTGAGAACATTAGATAGATAGCATCTTACAACCCACAACTTCTGTCATGAAGACGGAAACATGTGCAACGTTGTGCTCAAAGCATAAGGAAAGTGGCAGAGACGTAGCTTCAAGAAAGTAGTGTACCGAATCCATCCTTCAAGACACGTCTTCTTTCATGAACTTGGAAGCATTCTTAGAAGAGCGTGTCTCAGCATAAGGAATTTATGGTGCACTTAACCTTAGGAAAGATCTCCATCGAAAAGCATCTGAAACTCACATCTTCTCTCATGCAGATGGAGGCATGGGCTACAGGGTGAAGGAACGTGTAAAGATGTGCCGTTTACTAAACTATGAGCACCAAGCCTCTGTACAGAGAATGCCACTTCAAACATCCTGATGCATGAAGAGAGAAGCTTTTTCAAATATCAGTGTTGAACGGAAAGAGAAGTGCCTTACGCTTAAGAGGAAGAAAGAGCACCATCTAGAGACAACCTTACTAGTCACATCTACTTTCAAGAAGATGGTGTACTTCCCAGTAGTGTGTATGCAAACCTAAGGAACGTGCTGTATGCTTAAAAAAGAACACCCTTTTGAAAGGTCTTCCAACTCACAGCTTTGGGATGGAAGATGAAAGCAATTGCAGAAGTATGAGAGAAAACATAAGGAGAGGTTAATTCTAAGTAATGGAGAGAACCAAGACTTTTGAGAGAAGAGCAACATCATTCTAACATCGTGATCCATGAATATACACGCGGTTCCCAATAAGTGTATTGAACCTTAAGCAAACTGAAATAGACGTAACTCTCAGTAAGAACAGGGTATGCAAAGGGTCTTCCAAATCGCATCGTCTGTCTTGATGATGAAAGCCTGTTTCACATTGTGAATGGAAGCATAAGGAAAGGGCCATGAACCAATCTTTAAGACAGAACATTGCAGAGAAGCTGCCTTTCAGGTCACGTCTTTGGTCATGAAGATGAAAGCGTTTGCCAGAGGTATAAGGAAAGTGCCATAGACTGAAGTCAAAGAAAGAACACCAGAGAGAAAGCATCTTGCATGTAACAGGATTCTGTCCTGAAAATGGAAGCATGTGCAAAAGTCTGTGTGAACACATCAACAGAAAGCGCTTTGCATAATTCTATAGAAGAGCACTGTTGCGACACCATGTCTCAACTCACAACTTCTGTCGTGAAGATGGAAGCTATGGGAAGAGTGCGGGGAAGCCTGAAACGAAAGTGCCGTCTCCTAAATTCTGACAACCGAATCTGTGCAGAGAGCATACAATATCGAACCCACCTCCTGAAGAATGAATCATCCTGGGTTTTCTTCCTTGGGCGATGAACCTTAGGGAAAGTGCCCTCCACTTAATAATAGGTGAGAACACTGCATAGATAGCATGTTACAACCCACAACTTCTGTCATGAAGACGGAAACATGTGCAACGTTGTGCTGAAAGCATAAGGAAAGTGGCAGAGACGTAGCTTCAAGAAAGTAGTGTACCGAATCCATCCTTCAAGACACATCTTCTTTCATGAAGTTGGAAGCATTCTCAGAAGAACGTGTCTCAGCATAAGGAATTTATGGTGCACTTAACCTTAGGAAAGATCTCCATCGAAAAGCATCTGAAACTCACATCTTCTCTCATGCAGATAGAGGCATGGGCTACAGGGTGAAGGAACGTGTAAAGATGTGCCGTTTACTAAACTATGAGCACCAAGCCTCTGTACAGAGAATGCCACTTCAAACATCCTGATGCATGAAGAGAGAAGCTTTTTCAAATATCAGTGTTGAACGGAAAGAGAAGTGCCTTACGCTTAAGAGGAAGAAAGAGCACCATCTAGAGACGACCTTCCAAATCACATCTACCTTCAAGAAGATGGTGTTTAATTCCCAGTAGTGTGTATGCAAACCTAAGGAACGTGCTGTATGCTGAAAGAAGAACACCCTTTTGAAAGGTCTTCCAACTCAATGCTTCGGGACGGAAGATGGAAGTAATTGCAGAAGTGTGAGAGAAAACATAGGGAGAGGTTAATTCTAAGTAATGGAGAGAACCAAGACTTTTGAGAGAAGAGCAACATCATTCTAACATCGTGACCCATGAATATACACGCGGTTCCCAATAAGTGTATTGAACCTTAAGGAAACTGAAATAGACGTAACTCTCAGTAAGAACAGGGTACGCAAAGTGTCTTCCAAATCGCATCGTCTGTCTTGATGATGAAAGCCTGTTTCACGTTGTGAATGGAAGCATAAGGAAAGGGCCATGAACCAATCTTTAAGACAGAACATTGTAGCGAAGCCGTCTTTCAGCTCACGTCTTTGGTCGTGAAGATGAAAGCGTTTGCCAGAGGTATAAGAAAACATAAGGAAAGTGCCATAGACTGAAGTCGAAGAAAGAACACCAGAGAGAAAGCATCTTGCATCTCACAGGATGCTGTCCTGAAAATGAAAGCATGTGCAAACGTCTGTGTGAACACATCAACAGAAAGCGCTTTGCTTAACTCTATAAAAGAACACTGTTGAGACACCATGTCTCAACTCACAACTTCTGTCGTGAAGATGGAAGCTATGGGAAGAGTGCGGCGGAGCCTGAAAAGAAAGTGCCGTCTCCTAAATTCTGACAACCGAATCTGTGCAGAGCGCATACAATACCGAACCCACCTCCTAAGGAATGAATCAACCTGGGTTTTCTTCCTTGGGCGCTGAACCTTAAGGATCGTGCCATTCACTTAATAGTAGGTGAGAACATTAGATAGATAGCATCTTACAACCCACCACTTCTGTCATGAAGACGGAAACGTTTGCAACGTTGTGCTGAAGGCATAAGGAAAGTGGCAGAGACGTAGCTTCAAGAAAGTAGTGTACTGAATCCATCCTTCAAGACACGTCTTCTTTCATGAACTTGGAAGCATTCTTAGAAGAGCGTGTCTCAGCATAAGGAATTTATGGTGCACTTAACCTTAGGAAAGATCTCCATCGAAAAGCATCTGAAACTCACATCTTCTCTCATGCAGATGGAGGCATGGGCTACAGGGTGAAGGAACGTGTAAAGATGTGCCGTTTACTAAACTATGAGCACCAAGGCTGTGTAGAGAGAATGCCACTTCAAACATCCTGATGCATGAAGAGAGAAGCTTTTTCAAATATCAGTGTTGAACGGAAAGAGAAGTGCCTTACGCTTAAGAGGAAGAAAGAGCACCATCTAGAGACAACCTTCCAAGTCACATCTACCTTCAAGAAGATGGTGTACTTCCCAGTAGTGTGTATGCAAACCTAAGGAACGTGCTGTATGCTTAAAAAAGAACACCCTTTTGAAAGGTCTTCCAACTCACAGCTTTGGGACGGAAGATGAAAGTAATTGCAGAAGTGTGAGAGAAAACATAAGGAGAGGTTAATTCTAAGTAATGGAGAGAACCAAGACTTTTGAGAGAAGAGCAACATCATTCTAACATCGTGATCCATGAATATACACGCGGTTCCCAATAAGTGTATTGAACCTTAAGGAAACTGAAATAGACGTAACTCTCAGTAAGAAGAGGGTACGCAAAGTGTCTTCCAAATCGCATCGTCTGTCTTGATGATGAAAGCCTGTTTCACATTGTGAATGGAAGCATAAGGAAAGGGCCATGAACCAATCTTTAACACAGAACATTGCAGAGAAGCTGCCTTTCAGGTCACGTCTTTGGTCGTGAAGATGAAAGCGTTTGCCAGAGGTATAAGGAAAGTGCCATAGACTGAAGTCAAAGAAAGAACACCAGAGAGAAAGCATCTTGCATGTAACAGGATTCTGTCCTGAAAATGGAAGCATGTGCAAAAGTCTGTGTGAACACATCAACAGAAAGCGCTTTCCCTAATTCTATAGAAGAGCACTGTTGCGACCCCATGTCTCAACTCACAACTTCTGTCGTGGAGATGGAAGCTATGGGAAGAGTGCGGCGGAGCCTGAAAAGAAAGTGCCGTCTCCTAAATTCTGACAACCGAATCTGTGCAGAGAGCATACAATACCGAACCCACCTCCTAAGGAATGAATCAACCTGGGTTTTCTTCCTTGTGCGCTGAACCTTAAGGATCGTGCCATTCACTTAATAGTAGGTGAGAACATTAGATAGATAGCATCTTACAACCCACAACTTCTGTCATGAAGACGGAAACGTTTGCAACGTTGTGCTGAAGGCATAAGGAAAGTGGCAGAGACGGAGCTTCAAGAAAGTAGTGTACCGAATCCATCCTTCAAGACACGTCTTCTTTCATGAAGTTGGAAGCATTCTTAGAAGAGCGTGTCTCAGCATAAGGAATTTATGGTGCACTTAACCTTAGGAAAGATCTCCATCGAAAAGCATCTGAAACTCACATCTTCTCTCATGCAGATGGAGGCATGGGCTACAGGGTGAAGGAACGTGTAAAGATGTGCCGTTTACTAAACTATGTGCACCAAGCCTCTGTACAGAGAATGCCACTTCAAACATCCTGATGCATGAAGAGAGAAGCTTTTTCAAATATCAGTGTTCAACGGAAAGAGAAGTGCCTTACGCTTAAGAGGAAGAAAGAGCACCATCTAGAGACGACCTTCCAAATCACATCTACCTTCAAGAAGATGGTGTTTAATTCCCAGTAGTGTGTATGCAAACCTAAGGAACGTGCTGTATGCTGAAAGAAGAACACCCTTTTGAAAGGTCTTCCAACTCAAAGCTTCGGGACGGAAGATGGAAGTAATTGCAGAAGTGTGAGAGAAAACATAAGGAGAGGTTAATTCTAAGTAATGGAGAGAACCAAGACTTTTGAGAGAAGAGCAACATCATTCTAACATCGTGACCCATGTTTATACACGCGGTTCCCAATAAGTGTATTGAACCTTAAGGAAACTGCAATAGACGTAACTCTCAGTAAGAACAGGGTATGCAAAGTGTCTTTCAAATCGCATCGTCTGTCTTGATGATGAAAGCCTGTTTCACATTGTGAATGGAAGCATAAGGAAAGGGCCATGAACCAATCTTTAAGACAGAACATTGTAGCGAAGCCGTCTTTCAGGTCACGTCTTTGGTCGTGAAGATGAAAGCGTTTGCCAGAGGTATAAGAAAACATAAGGAAAGTGCCATAGACTGAAGTCGAAGAAAGAACACCAGAGAGAAAGCATCTTGCATCTCAGAGGATTCTGTCCTGAAAATGAAAGCATGTGCAAACGTCTGTGTGAACACATCAACAGAAAGCGCTTTGCTTAACTCTATAAAAGAACACTGTTGAGACACCATGTCTCAACTCACAACTTCTGTCGTGAAGATGGAAGCTATGGGAAGAGTGCGGCGGAGCCTGAAAAGAAAGTGCCGTCTCCTAAATTCTGACAACCGAATCTGTGCAGAGCGCATACAATACCGAACCCACCTCCTAAGGAATGAATCAACCTGGGTTTTCTTCCTTGTGTGCTGAACCTTAAGGATCGTGCCATTCACTTAATAGTAGGTGAGAACATTAGATAGATAGCATCTTACAACCCACAACTTCTGTCATGAAGACGGAAACATGTGCAACGTTGTGCTGAAAGCATAAGGAAAGTGGCAGAGACGTAGCTTCAAGAAAGTAGTGTACCGAATCCATCCTTCAAGACACGTCTTCTTTCATGAACTTGGAAGCATTCTTAGAAGAGCGTGTCTCAGCATAAGGAATTTATGGTGCACTTAACCTTAGGAAAGATCTCCATCGAAAAGCATCTGAAACTCACATCTTCTCTCATGCAGATGGAGGCATGGGCTACAGGGTGAAGGAACGTGTAAAGATGTGCCGTTTACTAAACTATGAGCACCAAGCCTCTGTACAGAGAATGCCACTTCAAACATCCTGATGCATGAAGAGAGAAGCTTTTTCAAATATCAGTGTTGAACGGAAAGAGAAGTGCCTTACGCTTAAGAGGAAGAAAGAGCACCATCTAGAGACAACCTTCCAAGTCACATCTACTTTCAAGAAGATGGTGTACTTCCCAGTAGTGTGTATGCAAACCTAAGGAACGTGCTGTATGCTTAAAAAAGAACACCCTTTTGAAAGGTCTTCCAACTCACAGCTTTGGGATGGAAGATGAAAGCAATTGCAGAAGTATGAGAGAAAACATAAGGAGAGGTTAATTCTAAGTAATGGAGAGAACCAAGACTTTTGAGAGAAGAGCAACATCATTCTAACATCGTGATCCATGAATATACACGCGGTTCCCAATAAGTGTATTGAACCTTAAGCAAACTGAAATAGACGTAACTCTCAGTAAGAACAGGGTATGCAAAGGGTCTTCCAAATCGCATCGTCTGTCTTGATGATGAAAGCCTGTTTCACATTGTGAATGGAAGCATAAGGAAAGGGCCATGAACCAATCTTTAAGACAGAACATTGCAGAGAAGCTGCCTTTCAGGTCACGTCTTTGGTCGTGAAGATGAAAGCGTTTGCCAGAGGTATAAGGAAAGTGCCATAGACTGAAGTCAAAGAAAGAACACCAGAGAGAAAGCATCTTGCATGTAACAGGATTCTGTCCTGAAAATGGAAGCATGTGCAAAAGTCTGTGTGAACACATCAACAGAAAGCGCTTTGCATAATTCTATAGAAGAGCACTGTTGCGACACCATGTCTCAACTCACAACTTCTGTCGTGAAGATGGAAGCTATGGGAAGAGTGCGGGGAAGCCTGAAACGAAAGTGCCGTCTCCTAAATTCTGACAACCGAATCTGTGCAGAGAGCATACAATATCGAACCCACCTCCTGAAGAATGAGTCAACCTGGGTTTTCTTCCTTGGGCGATGAACCTTAGGGAAAGTGCCCTCCACTTAATAATAGGTGAGAACACTGCATAGATAGCATGTTACAACCCACAACTTCTGTCATGAAGACGGAAACATGTGCAACGTTGTGCTGAAAGCATAAGGAAAGTGGCAGAGACGTAGCTTCAAGAAAGTAGTGTACCGAATCCATCCTTCAAGACACATCTTCTTTCATGAAGTTGGAAGCATTCTCAGAAGAACGTGTCTCAGCATAAGGAATTTATGGTGCACTTAACCTTAGGAAAGATCTCCATCGAAAAGCATCTGAAACTCACATCTTCTCTCATGCAGATGGAGGCATGGGCTACAGGGTGAAGGAACGTGTAAAGATGTGCCGTTTACTAAACTATGAGCACCAAGCCTCTGTACAGAGAATGCCACTTCAAACATCCTGATGCATGAAGAGAGAAGCTTTTTCAAATATCAGTGTTGAACGGAAAGAGAAGTGCCTTACGCTTAAGAGGAAGAAAGAGCACCATCTAGAGACGACCTTCCAAATCACATCTACCTTCAAGAAGATGGTGTTTAATTCCCAGTAGTGTGTATGCAAACCTAAGGAACGTGCTGTATGCTGAAAGAAGAACACCCTTTTGAAAGGTCTTCCAACTCAAAGCTTCGGGACGGAAGATGGAAGTAATTGCAGAAGTGTGAGAGAAAACATAAGGAGAGGTTAATTCTAAGTAATGGAGAGAACCAAGACTTTTGAGAGAAGAGCAACATCATTCTAACATCGTGACCCATGAATATACACGCGGTTCCCAATGAGTGTATTGAACCTTAAGGAAACTGAAATAGACGTAACTCTCAGTAAGAACAGGGTACGCAAAGTGTCTTCCAAATCGCATCGTCTGTCTTGATGATGAAAGCCTGTTTCACGTTGTGAATGGAAGCATAAGGAAAGGGCCATGAACCAATCTTTAAGACAGAACATTGTAGCGAAGCCGTCTTTCAGCTCACGTCTTTGGTCGTGAAGATGAAAGCGTTTGCCAGAGGTATAAGAAAACATAAGGAAAGTGCCATAGACTGAA